>NW_028277034.1:51445000-51770000 GCF_059951505.1 Python bivittatus | reverse complement strand
TATCTGGACAATTGCTTTCCCTGCTCAGGTGTGTTCCAAGACAGTTGGATAATGCTTCAGCAAATACATTTAGAAAATACCATGTCTACTGTAGCACATGAACATCTGTCCAGCATCAGTCTTTTCGGATGCTATATGTAAGAGCTTTGGGGAAAGATGTATCTTCCTATACTCCGTAATGTACCCTAGATGTTGGCGGCATTAGACAAATCACTGTACCATCAACAATTATAAAGCATCATTTGGTAACATCAACAAGCAAGAAGGGATGGATTCCTTCCCCGAAAACTTATAATCTCACTTTTACAATCCAGAAAAGCAAAAGGAAGACTAGAGAATGGCAACAGGTTGAGACAATGGATGAATGAGAAAGACAACAGTGTGCTCGGGGGAGGAGGAAACATCAAGATAAAAAGAGAAAATTTTGAAGCCTACAAGATGGATTGCAGAAGAGGAAGGAAGAGAACACAGCTGCAATTGGGGGACATGGAGGCTGATGGAGCATGCTGTTTCTATGCAAGTAGGGCACAGAGACAAAATGCACCATGGGCTCAGGAGCAGTGGTCACGGGAAAATGTAAGCAATGGACTCTTTCCTTTCCTAGGGAGCTCTTCAGAAATGCTCCCCATATTTAAGAGCTACTTGTACTGGGCTTCTCACAAAAGATAGAGGGCCTGCGAGCAAGAGCAGCAACAGTAGTTTTAGTCATCTTAAGTCAGTGTTGTCCAAACTTGGTGTGAGACTAGGCTGAAGCTGCCATATCCTAAAGATGAAGCAGGCACGTAAGCAGAGAGGACAAAAGCCAGGAATCTTATCTATGAGATCCCTTCAGGGAGGTAGATAAGAAGGAAGCAAGTCATTAAGGAAAATTAAGGAAAAAACATGACCTGAACCAGAAAGAGGAGGTTGGGCCTGAGCACATAGAGGCCCTCACCCCAATCCCATCAAGTTGTCCTTTTGGGGATAAAAGGGGTCCCAAAGCCCGCCCACTCTGAGTCATCTGAGTCGTCTTGGTCATCTGAGTCATCCAGACTTGGCGGCTTCTGTCCCTCTAGCTAGTGCTTGGCAGCCTAGTTGGGAAGGATGTGGGTAAGTGTGTGTGTGTGTAGGAGGAAGAGCAAATATACCTTGCAACCAGTAAAGTTTTGCTGTTACTTTAAATTCATTGGGTCTCCGTGTATTACAAAGAACCTCTCGTGCCCCAGTGTTCGGTTGGAAGTGATCTGTGTGTATCCCCAATTATTTCCCCGCTGTTGACCAGAGCTGTGTGTCTGTCTGCTCCAGCCGCACCTATCTGGAAAACCCAGGTAGAAAGCAAGGGGGGCTGACAAGATCCGCGTGCCTCAACAGGCTGTGAGTGTGTGAGTGAGTGACCATAAGCCAAACCTGGGAGCAGCGTGTATAACATTGGCCACTTTAAGATGAGTGGACTTCAATTCCCAGAATTCCCCAGCCAGCCAAGCTGGCTGGGGAATTCTGGGAGTTGAAGTCCACTCATCTTAAAGTGGCCAAGTTTGGACAACACTGTCTTAAGTCACCAGAATACCCTCAAGGTGGCCCTGGACACAGTCCTAACAACCACTCCTAGCTTGCCTTCTTGGCCACTCCCTCCTTCTACCTCATGCTCTTTCTATCTTCCCTCCATGTACCCCTGTTTAGATTCCCTGTGTAGAGATTTCTGATTTTTTTCTCCATTTCTTTATCATTTCCCCCATCCTGAAAAAAAAATGAGAGCCAAAATCTTACACACAAAGTACTGTCCTATTGTCAATTCAACCATATTCCCTTCCTTAACTATTCCAGGATGATTATAGTGATTAAAAAAAAAAAAACTAAGCAATTATTCTAAGATAGTCTTATATATTCCTTCAAATCCTTTGTTCTTGGTTTTGTATTATGTAACTTGGCACAGAGAAAATGTAAGTCTCAATATCCAGCTTACCTGAGAATAAACATGTTTAAATTAAATCAGAAGTGAGGAAAGATGAACCTATTTGCTTGTTAAGACATTTATTTCTAATCATCTAAATGCATCTAAAACCTATTTCTCAAAAACGTTATCCTTCTTTCCTGCAAATTAACCATTTGTGGTATGAGGAAAAAGCTAGAATATTATACCTACTAACCTAGAAATGAGTCCCAAAGACCTCAGTGGGACTTACTGCTGAACAAATATGTACAGAATTTTGCTGTATGCAAATATCTACTTCACATTGTCATTTTCTTTAAAATGTAGTAATTCTACGAAACAGGTGTTAATTCAACTCAGGGGTTAAAACAAAATAAAAAGGAATGAGAATGTATTAAGGTAGGCAGTGTAATTGCACCGTATATAACTATTTCAAGCATCATAACTTTTCTTCTTATTTCTGCTTACCATTTCTGCAAGCAGACCAGTTGATGATGTGACGGTCTCGTTGATCAATGAACTATTATTCACTGTAAGAATCAAGAAAGCAAAACACAGCACCTTGAATATACCACTGCAAATATAGTGGGGAAAAGTTGCAATTAAAATGAATCTCACGGTCCCTTCACCTCTCTAAAATTAAAATCACGTTAAGCCTTGTAATCCTTTTATGCTACAAGTAATAAGCAGTTTCAGTAACGTTCCTGAATTACATAAAAAGAAGTTAGTATTCCATAACTTGAGCTCCTTCTCATTTGCTTGCTATTCAGCCAGGGAAAAATACAAATGCATCTAATTGCCTCAGATTAGGCTGATGCCTGAATGACAATGGGGTTGGAATACTTCCCGGTGTAAATTCATCATTAAAGAATCCTCAAATCATCCAGGAGATCAAAATTCATTTTTACCTCACTATAAACTGGACTATTAAATGGTATGCCATGTTATCTTTTCCTTATATGTGGATAATATCAACAGAAGAGAACATCTGTAGCTCAGGGCTGAACTGTGGAGTCCTTGGTGCTCTCTGAGCTTGGTGGTTTGCTTGCAGACATTTCATGACCCAAGTAGGCAACATCTTCAGTGCTTGCTACACTGATGATGTTACCCAGTCGTGTAATAAAATGTCTGCAATCAAACAATCAAGCTCAGAGAACATTTAGGACTCCACATGGATAACAGTTTGAAAGATAAAACTGCTAAGCTTCCAATTAAGAAAAAGGAATGGGGTGGCATTTCCTTTCTCTTTGGGTTCAGAAGAAGGGCTTCCACCCCGCATGAATCATAACTGCAGTGTACGTTATAGAGAAAACAAATCTACTTATTTGAGAATTTTCAGTGTTCATTCACTATTGGAAAACAATTGGTTTTCTTTTCTTTTTTTTAACAGCACTCAAACTTAGCTCTAAGCAAATGATGAAGTATTTTTCTAAGATTTAGATTACTGGATCCAGAATAATCAGTATACTGGCTGGCAATATTGGGCACTGGAGTCCAGCACACACAGAATATACTTGATTGGGAAGGACAACTTTACAGTAGACATAAGAATCTTGCAATTTACATGCTACAGGAATAACAGTACCATTTCAAATTGTGCTTATTTCGTTTACCATCATACATACATATTCAACAAGCTAGTCCCTTTTGTGGTAAACAGTGTTATGCAAGGATCAGGAAAAACAATAATAAGCCCAAAAAATGAAAGACTCGTGTGGATATTTCACTTATTTCAAATGCTAGTTGTCCCACTGCCCCCCAGCTTGGGGCCTTTGTGGAAAGGAGGGAGGAGGTGTTTAAAGGACTGGGGCATTTTTTATTTCCCTCCTGTGTTCCTCACTTTTGCACCATGCCATCCCTTGCAAGTATCTGCCTAAAGGAAATGGGAAAGGGCAAACCTTGGACAGCCCAGTACCCCTACGCTTTACGGATGCAAGCTAAATTAGTCGGTTGATCCCTCTGTAGATCTGAAAGTCCTTCACAGTTTCCACACACAGGAAAAGAAGAATCAAGGGACCAGCAGTTGCAGGAGACAAATCTCCCCCTTGCACCAGGACCATATGCCAAACCTTCCACCATGGTCCCAACGAGCACAGCCTTCCCCAAACCAGGCCATAAAAGCTCAGCTCTTGGTTTAAATTCAAGCCAAATCAACAGTAAACACCTTGGCTTTAAAGGAACTGCAGTTCATTTAAAGAACAGCAAAACCTGCTGTGGGCTCACTCAGATACAGCCTTCTGAATGTTATATACCATGGGAGGAAGCCAAACCTTCCTTAATGCTGTTGACGCAACAAATACAGCATTGTCCCTCTCTGTAGTTTCTTCATACAAGCAACTTTTAGTTTCTTAAAAGTGCGTTCATCCCTAGGGAAAGTCAACAATAAACTCACACGGAAGAAATGAAGGAGGCAGCTATAAATCTTTTTTTTTTAAAGGCAGCTACACTGTTTCTCTCTTTCCACCCAGCGTTAAGCAGTATGGATTGATGAACAGCAGGAGACACTAATCCAATCATGAAATCTGGCAACTGAGTGGAAGCCAACATTTCTTTGCAATGGAAGAATTTCAGGCTCTGTTTGCAACATCCATCAAAAGAGCAGTAAGGTTGCTTCCTGGGATTCAAGCACCCAACCACATGTGTGTGCAAGAGAGCTCCAAATATGATTTTTCATAACAGGACCGCTGTGGGGTGTGAGGAAAAGGAACCACCTGATGGAATTTGAAACTCAAACAAGTTCTTCTAATGTGTTCCCCAGAGTGCCAAACAGCTGACATGGAATATAAAGAACTAAGTATGGCATAAAAAAGTGTTGTCAGTTGTACTGCAAGTAACTATATTAAACTTTTCCACAATAGTGCATGCCACCTTTCTTTGACCAAGGTTGATACTAGTCTTTCAGAGGCTTGCTGGGGGCCACATTCAAAAATAAAGGAATAGAGAGAGGTAGGACAAAAACATAATTGAATTTTAAAAAAATATTTGAACTTAAACTTACATTATTTGAATAGGATTATTAAGAGTATTCCCCATTTAATACCGCATAACACTTTGCAATTTGATAGCAATTTTTAGAGGGGCTCCAGGAAGCACCTCAAAGGCCTTTGTGGCCCAGGATACACCGCCTGGTTGTATACCAATCAAACATTGGAAGGAAATGCTAGTGAGACTAGCCCAGCATCTTCATCCCATACATCTCTGGGAGACCTTCTTTAAGACTTTGATTAGTTTTCACTGCTGCCTTATACATTTTATATTGCTTCTTTATTTTACAGTATTCTTGTAAAGTTGTAAGCTACCCTAAGATGACTTAGATGATTCATTCAGTGATTGACTAAATGATTAAATGGCTTCTTTTTTCCAATGGCTAAAATCATAAAAATCACAGAATCCTGGAGCTAGGAAGAGGCCGTAAAGTCAGGGCCAAGAATCCAAATTAAAGTGTCTCCAGCAGATGGCGGTCTGGCTTCCACTTGAACACATCCAGCATAGGGAAGATCACCACTGGAGGAACTGATCTGAATGATCTATTTCAGAACATTAGATGGATGTTAAGAGATGGTTTCAAGGGGGTCCCACACCACCCTACTGGAGTAATCAGAGACAAGAGCCTGTAAATCATTCCAGCCGGGGAACACGGACAGTTGTAATCTCTGTTTGTGGTATTCTGGTTAGGATTATGTATTTGGGGAGTGCTTCAGAAATGCAAAAAGCAGCTTGATGTGCTCAGAATTGTACCCTCAAGCAAAATTGCTTCCTCTAACAGTTCAGTGGCAGTTAAGTTTTTTTCAGAAATAAAGTTCACTAAATTCAGTGAGACAATGGCCCTGCTTGGGATTTGCATGAATGCATGGAGAGTTCAAAATGGGAAGAGAACAGGACTGACCTCTCTTCTTTCCAGTCTCCATGTGTACAAGCTAATATAAATTTTGTTCTACTTCAGACCTCCTGTTTGAACACAGAGGCTGGAAATTGCATCTATATCTCTATTCTCAACCCAATTTGAGCATGTCTTCCAGCATATCCCTGAAAACAGTCTCAAGTCTCCAAGTCTGCATTCCTTAACAGTGAAAATGCAATCCTACAATCAATAATTGGGCTATAGAGAAGATAGGTTCCTCTCCCTCATTGTTGGTTGGGAGCTAACTTTGGTGACTGTTATCCTCTCCCTGCTTTCTGGTGGCTTTCTACAAGATCACATATTTTTCTGAAAACCATCAGAAAGAGATGCTAGTAGTGTTTCTACCACATCCCCTAGCTGGGACTATCTCTAACTCTTTTTCTTTCCATGGGAGGAGAAAATGAATGAAAAACACTCTTCAAAAAGTCTTATTCAAAAAAAAAAAAAGGAGAGATATGTAACCTCTAATTTCTCCTTGCTGGAAACAGATGGAGTGGGACACTAAGACGTTAAATTAAAAATGGAGTCCATCCTGTATGGTCAAGGGAGATGATTGCCCAAATAGTTAAATAATAAATAAATTTTAAAAAATTAATATATTATTAAATTATTAAATTAAATTATTAAAAATAAATTTAAAAAGTTAAATAATAAATTTAAAAAATCCAATTGCCCAAATAGTCATTGATGATCATTCTGGCTGAGGAACCCCAGAATAATCTGGAAGCAACTCACACATCTGGAAGCAACCAGGCTAGAAAAGGCTGAGTTTCAACAAAGAGGTTACAACAGTCTTTTCAGTTCCACTTCTGGGCCTATGATTCCACTAGGAACCACCACTAGGATGTATTCAATAGTGAGCACTGGTGAGAAGTCCTTCTACATCTTTCAGGTGGACTTGAGGTCTAGGACTGGTCATTTGGGAGGCTGAACACGCCACCTTCATATTTAATGCATAACTGAAAAGCATCCAGCAGAGGCTAACTTAGGCAAACAGGTAGGGTTCAAAACAGGACACTGGCTCACCTTCCTCTTTGGCAGGTACACCAGATGCTTAGGTTTGTTTTGCCTGTTGACTCATTTCAACTTAACAGCAATTAGCAGATATCCTGTGCAACGTTATTTAAATTTGGTTCTTTGTAGTGCTGTTTTTTTAGCCATAAGATTCATTTTAATGCTGAGAAGATCTTCAGCTGTGGATTTTTTTTTTTTTCAATTATAAATATTTTACGGTATGCTGGTTGCAACTGGTGTCCTCTGGATTCCCAGCCACCCATCTTTTTTTTCTCAGCAGAGACCAATATCATAAACTATTCACCCTGTTACTGCCCCTCAATCATAATATCTCAATCTTAAATCTCTATCGTGAGACATTTAATGAGGAGTTTTCTCACAACAGGTCCATAGCTTATTTTGGGGAGTTTCTCACAGGCCACAGAGATTGGCTAATGAAACTCTGAAATCACCACAGTGGTTGGTGCCAAAATGTTCAGCCCATTCCTGGGGGTAGAGGATTTCAAAGGGCGATATTTTGCCCATTTAAAACTCCCAGATGGGAATAACAATCAGTAGAAAAAGGTGGGTAAGGGTCAATAATTACCTTAAGCCATTATACCCAACCCCAAAAGTAAAAGGAGGTTGAAAATGTTGATCCTCCAATAGAAGAGAATATCTATAGCTCAGGGTTGAACTGTGGACTTCTTGGTGCTCTCTGAGCTTGGTTGTTTGGTTACAGATGTTCTGTTACCCAACTAGATAACATCATCAATGTGAGTGTGGGGTTGATCCTGCCTACTTCAGCAATACTCTAGAACAGTGTTTCTCAACCTTGCCAACTTTAAGACATGTGGAGGTCAACTCCCAGAATTCCCCAGCCAGCTAGAATTCTGGGAGTTAAAGTCCACATGTCTTAAAGTTGGCAAGGTTGAGAAATACAGGGCTAGATAATCTATAAAATCCTTTCCAATTCTATCATTCCATGATAGCAGTCCCCTAAAAGTAGAAGGTGAAGCTGCATACAGAAAGGCATATAATCAAGATTTCAGTTGGTGCATAGATTTTCCCAGCTGGCTGGGGAATTCTGGGAATTGAAGTCCACACTTCTTAAAGTTGCCAAATTTGAAAAACACTGCTCTAGAAGTTACATAAGAGTCTTGGAGAGACCCAAATAGCCCACAACTGTTCATTTCCATTGTAGCAGGTACAGCAAACAAAAACCTTACTTGTTAAAAATTATGGAAGGTCCCATCTGGAGCAAAGATGCTCTAGGCTTACCTTGGACACTAAAGGGCACAATTAGCTATTGGAAGCAAAATTCATCCTCCTGATCCTACAAATGGAAGCTAATGAAATGAGAATGAAAGTTTGGTACCTGAAACTTTTGTGCGCAGAGATGACAATATTGCAGGCAAGGAAGATTCCAAGTTTTATTAGAGGGCCAGGAATTCACCCTTGAAACAAGGCCACAAAGATCCCCTTTACCTGAATCTGGTGGTGCGCAGGTACAGGAATAAAGTGTAATATCATTCACTTTAAAATGGGAATTAATGGGGTAACAATCGGCTAGTTTGATCATCTTCTTGAAGGCATCGTAGATGAAGATGAAGCTGATAAGAGAGGAGAAGCCTTCTTCTGTGAACCGGGTGAAGTACTGAACTAAAAAGCTGGCATCAGTGGCAACCAAGACCAGACACAGGAATGCTGACCACAAGCCAATCCAGAGGCGGAACTCCAGATAATCAAAGTCATTGTCTCTGCAAATGAAGAAGTCAAGTGAGATTGAAAATAAGGAAAACGCTGTCATATAAAAGAGGGGAAAATAGCATACATCTATTTAAACGGTATATATTTATTTTAGGAGTAACGAGTCATTCCAGAATTTGGGATCCTTCAGAAGGACTGACTGGGAATGATGGGAACTGTAGACCAACATTTCTGGAGGACACTGCGGCTAGAATAGGTTGCTGTACACTTTTCTGCCAGAAGCCACCAAGATACTTCCAGCACCTCTGCCTTTCAGACTTACCTGCTAAAGTTAAATAAAAGCCGTTCAAAGACCAAGACAGGTCCAGTGCTGCTCAGAATAGTAAGCGGCTGGCCAGCAAAGAAACAAAAAAGAGCTCCTGAAACTGCTGTGCCCAGAAAGCTTTCCAACACACCCTAGGAGCAAAGAACAAACAGATACATCCATATCACTAAATTCATTTCCACTCCGGTCTTTTAAATACCCATAATGCCCGCCAGAGAAGAATGGACAATTCTGGACCCCACGAAGGGAATTTTTTTTTCCATTCTTGGAAAGCAGAATCAGCAGGATATGAGGTCTTCTACTGTGACCCTGCGGTTTAGAGGATAAACAATAAATTAGTTTAAACAACAGCTCTGCCACGAACTCACTAGCTGGCCATGGACAACTCACTCTTCAGGTCTTAGTTCCTCTCCCCTCTTTCTATTCAGTGGGAATAAGACACCATAGAACTTCAGCAGTCACTACTAGAGAATCTCTCGTCATTCTAAAACAGTGGGGTGGAACTTTGGATATGGCCAGCATGGTCAGTGAGAAACTCAAAGGGTGCCCCTCCTTGGCAAACTCCTGAAGGAATACAAGCATTTATGACACCAAGCAGACCACCAACCTCCTTCCAAATATGAGCCCTTGACATGCAATATAATTTTAAAAACTTGTTTAAAGGCTACCAGAAATGTGGAAGCTTTTAAATGAGTTTTTAAAATTATACATCAAGGGCTCATATTTGGAAGGAAGTTGGTGGTCTGCTTGGTGTCATAAATGTATGTGTTCCTTCAGGACTTTCCACTTTTTTCACTAGAAATATTTATTTCAAAACAAATAGATCTTAGTTAATGTATCAGCTATTCTTGACAGTGAAATATAGATTTCAACTTGTACCAACCTTCTACTTTCTCTTTCTTGCTTGTAAACATGAAAAATAAAAAATAAAGAGGCTTCACAAAGGTTTCAGGACTTCTACTTCTACAGTTGGGAGAGGGAGGGGGGGAAATAACTGACATACTGAACTGGATGAAGAAGCTGAACTACTTTATTTAATTCATGGTCAGCAAAATTCTTTGCAGCAGAAGTTATTGCTTTTGCAGGAGAGAATTATAGTTTGAAACCTCATAGCACTGCTAAGCCCCATATGTTTCTGAGTCCTTGGCTGATCCTTCTGATTTATGGTAGTTAAAACAGTAAATGATGGCTGAGCTCACAAATATTCATCTGGGGCCCAGATAGGCCCCTACATTCATTTTTCTTGCTTACCTTTTATACCTTCAAAGGGCAATATCAAAGGAGGAAATTGCCTGCCTATAAAAATCTATGCACCAACTGAAATCTTGATTATATGCCTTTCTGTATGCAGACCCACCTTCTACATTTGGGATTGCTATCATAGAATCACAGAAAGGATTCTAGAGATTATCTAATTAGTCCAGGGTTTCCCAGCCTTGGCAATCTAAGGCGTGTGGGCTTCAACTTCCAGAATTCCCCAGCCAGCATGCTAAGGTTGAGAAACACTGATATAGTCCAAATTGCTGCTCTTGCAGGATCCACTAGAACTTTTATGCCAGATGTTCATCCAACCTCTGTTTGAAGATCTCTACTGAAGAACTCCTCACCACTTCATGTGGCAGCCTGTTCCATTGGCTGGCAGACTTATTGTTAGGAAGTCATCCTGATACCCAATTGTGAGTCTACTTCCTTGGGGTGTAACGCACTGCTCCCACCTCTGGGGCATCAAAGTAGAATGAAGAATGTATTCTCCATAGTGGTATCCAAACTTTGGGGATATGTTTGCCCAATGAGACTTCGCTTATTTGTAGGAACCCAGCCAAAAAAAAATTCTTCTTAAACATTGAATGGTACTTTAATTTCCTTTTTGAAAGCTGCTCTTTTTATCAATTTTTTCCCTCTTTTTATCCTTATAGTTATTTTGGACTTTTATGGTTCATATTTATTGTGTTTATTCTGTAGCCTCCGGGGCATTTACATCAAAACTCAGGACTGGACTCTGTCTATGAATAAACAGATAAATCTAGCACTCAGTTCAAACGTTTTAAAATATTCCATACCCAGAAAGCAGCTTATTTTCTTGGAAGCACTAGACCTTGATTCAAGGCCCCCCAAGCCAAAACTACTTGTATCACTACCAAACATCCTCTCTCCACCCTCATGAGCCAAAACACTGGATGAGCAATAACGATTTCTGTACCCCAAGTCCTTTTGAACCAATGCAAATCTGAACTCACTAGCACATAAACAATGAAACACAAAGAACTGTAACACAGCTCCCCAGAATAGACTTTCTTATTTGCAGAGATAAGAAAATATATCTCAGGGGTGGGGTGGGGAAAGCAACTCCCAACCCATCAGCAAATGTAGATTTTATAGGTCCTCCTAAATATAAAAAGAATGAACAGTTTGATCTCCTGTGGAGACACATTGACATGGGCAGAGGCTATTCCAAGTAAGAGAGCAATAGTATTTCTTGACTGTGTGTGCGAACAGGCACTGTATCCTGCTCCAGACTTCTACATGGAGACATCTTTGCAGAACTCTGCATTGCATATGTCTGTGTGTAATATCCAACCTATAACCGTGTGGTGGTTAAACAAGATAAAACTTCCACATCTAGACCTAAAGCTTGCACAGTACTGATGCATGTCAACCTGTAAGTACAGTACTGTACAATTATCAACCTATCTAAAATGTACAGTGTGGATTTCTGTACATTCCATTTTATGTCTGCCATGACCTGAAGAAGCATTGTCAATACAAGCTGACATCTGACTGTCCTAGAGTAAGGTAGAACGGTTATGTTTTGTGGGGAGCAAATGCAACCACAACCATGTACTATACTAGCCTTCTTCAAGTTGCACTCTAACAATCCTGGATTACAACTTCTATCAGCCCCAGCCAGTTTTGCCAATTGTGAGAACCAAACTAGCTTGGTACTTTGGTAGCTTGGAAATGCTTCTGGTTTCTATGCACTGGAATATTCTGAGTGAAATCAATAGTCCATTTGTCTACACCAACCAACAGCCGTTCCTGAGGGTTTCATGCTGGGGACTAAACCTGATGACTCTCCCTGCAAAACATGTGCTTTAGCACTGAGATACAGCTTTTCCCTTCTTCCAAGGCTCTAGGCCAAAGGCCTCATACAACATGGAACCAATCACCAAACATCCATATACCAGAAGGCAAAGAAAGTCCTGGATTCAACCATCCCGTTTTATTTTCTCAAAATGTCTTTACTGACTATATGAAATGCTGAGGCATTGTTGGAAATGCAGATCATGACTGAAGCTGATGCTTTACCTTGCAAAGAATTAAGACAATTTAAAGAATTAGAAAAACAAAACAAAAATTGATGAGGCAAGAAGCTTGGCGGGGGGGCGGGGGGGGGAGAGAGACAGGTGTCCTGTTGCTCCAGTTAGGAACTCAAATCATAGGCCTACAGACCATTCCAGGCTTTCCACTAGAATCCTTGAGTTCCTTCCTTAACTGTTTCTTCAGCCTTGGCTGGCTGTGTCTGGAGTTTCTAAGAAATTCTCATTCAAGGTCTAGTGGGAATTAAGTTGCTTTGTTTTAGGCCTTCCTGAAATGTCAGGGTATTTCTGAGTAATTACTATCACCATGCCCTTGACCTTGGCAGAGACTTTTGTTGGCCTCCAGAGAGATTTCATCCAGCCGTCCAGTCTCTTCCTCATTCCTGAACTGCAACACGAGTAGGAAGAAGGCAATAGGTTGGACTATCAGATGAAAGTTCAGGGCACCCACCACCAGATTACCCTACAAATTCAGAACCTAGCATATTTTTCTTCCCTCCCCCAGAGATTGTCTGGAGAAAAGGATGGTAGAACAAACAGCAGATCTCTACCCAGACTTTTAAAGGAAACAGAGATACTGTCAATGGAACAGTTTGCCACATTAAGTGGCGAGTTCTCCATCGCTGGATGTCTTCAAGAGAAGCTGGATGGTCATCTGTCAGAGATGCTGTAGAAGATCCTGCCTGAGCAGGGGTTGAACTAAATGACCTCTAAAATCCTTTCCAATTCTATGATTCTACGTCAAGTAAGGACAGGGAGGGAAAGAAGAAAGAGTCTGGGTTTGAACAATTAATTTATTTTGGGTTACTGAATTAACCTCCAGGCTTTGCACAGGCTGGGTTTCATAGCACATTAAATTGATCAAAAGCAGCTTGTGGTGCAAAGGCTAAGTTATTCCCTCACCTGGTCACATGTGCCATGCAAATATAGCCAGAGAGTTAAGGAGGAGGGTGGGAAAAGAGAAAGAAACAGCACCACAATGGGTAAAAAGGTGGGAGCAGATAAACTGGCAGGTGGAAAACCCAGAAGAGAAATTACAAGCTGCCAGAAGGAATCTTGTTCTAGTCCTAATATGAGCATGGAGAGAAGAGGAGAAAGGGAAATTTAGCTCTGGATCTTCTGAACAGATCTTTGCTACGTTTCCATCCTTCTGGTGGCCAGTTCAACCCCAAAGCTATGTCTTTTGCACCAGCCATGAAACTGAGCCTCATCAAAACAAAGATTCATTCCACAAGCCAAGGTCCATTTTCCTTCTCTTTAAATATTAATACTCTCTGGCCATGACATCTGAAGTCTAAAATATCTCATTCTCAAGATTATCACCTCTCGTATAGGTAGATCTCCTTGCTGATATGTCTACCAATGTTTTATTTGCATCCGTCACGAAGATCCACAAAAGGCAAGCTGCATTGCCTAAAAACCTTAGACAGAAATTGCACTAAAATGTGAAAGTTCAAAGAAGTAAACCTGGCAGGCCCAGATATTCTGGGAGAGGTAATGAATCAGGGGTGTATTTGTTAAATTAAAGGTTTCCATGCTGCAAACAAATATTTGGCCAGGAAGATGGAGAGCAGATAATGGCTTCTCTCTCCATTTCCTGATGTTCCCTGGAAGGGGATTAATTTTGTTTAGGCTTTCTGAAAATGCAGTACGGAAATAAAAAACAGCCCCCCCTGCCCCCCACCACACACACATCCACCATGCAGGCCAGTAGGGAGTAAATGGCTCTGTATGGCAACATTTTCCTTTGTGGTGGAAAAATCAGTACTCATTTAAATCTACAGGGAGCCTATTTCTGACTTCATCTAAACTAGGCTAAGCCTTGAACCTATTCTCAGTGCTATGATTCAGTCCTAAGACACATGAACTATTAAGAGAAGACTGATGTTTTGGGAACAAGTATGAAGAAAACACACCACATACTACAAATTAAAGATCTCAGAGCTTCCAGACTCTTAGTATCTCTTTTTAGTCATTAAACACTGATACTCCATTAAACACAGAGGAATAAAAATACTGATTAAACTATCAGTATCTGTCTGATATGGATTAGCTATCTAAGAGTCTAGGAACAAAATCATTGTTCTTCTCCAAGGTTTTATTCTGCTCCTTCTGATGCTCCACTAGTTTTTGAGGCTTGTGGCTCTAAATTAGATGAGGTCATCCATCTTTATGTAATTACATATTTAATTTGCAAAATGAAGAACTCAATTATGGTCCCATATAACACAATCCTATCAGTGTTTGCAAAAAGACACTATTAGCATTGATACTTTTGACTTTCAACTAGTTTTTGAGACTTGTGGCCCTAAATTAGAAGAGGTCATCCATCTTTATTTAATTACATATTTAATTTGCAAAACAAAGAACTCAATTAGGCTCCCATATAACACAATCCTATCAGTGTTTGCAAAAAGATGCTATTAGCATTGATACTGCCTAGCAGCCACTTGATTGATTGGTTGATTGAACTTATTCTTTGTCACATCTCATGACTCTTGGTGGTTTACAACAAATACAATACACTGGAATGAAACATCCATGGTACACATAAAAAAAAAAGATAACCAATTAAAATCAAAGCAGACAATGACACAACTATGGCAACTACACAGTTAACATCCAAAATCTTAACTAACCTAATTAACTTTTAGATGGTGGTACATCCAATCACACCACCACAGAGCCAGAGCCATCATGGAGAAACAGTGCCTCCAAGCCTCACCTCCCACCTCAGTTCTGGAAAATAGCACACTAGTAACAGCTTCTCACAAGAGAGATGGTTCAGATGGGTCAAACCAGTTTAAACAGACAGTTCTGAAGGTACTTTGGGGTCAAGCCAAAAAAGGGCTTTACAGATCAACCTACATGCCACCAGCGCCAGGTCTACAGGATTGGTATAACATGGTCCTAGTGTTATTGCACTGCAATAACAATGCTGCATTCTACACCAACTGCAGTTTCTGAGTGGGCTTCAATGACAGCCCCATACAGAGCACAGTGCACTAATCCAAACAACTCATGATATGAATATGAGTCACTTTAACAAGGTCCCTCCAAGTACAGTAGCAATATTCACAGCAACTTATGCTGGGGAGAGGAGTTCCTGGACACAGCCTCCAATACTCTTCAGCAATAGATGTGAGTCCAAGAGGACCACAAGTCACAAGTATCTCAGAGGCAGAGCCACATTCTTGAGAGACACTGGACCTAATAGAAAACTGATGGAAAAGCAGCAACTCTGTCTTATTTGGGTTCAACTTTAGCCTGTTTTCTCCCATTCAGATCCCAACAGCCTCCAGGCATTAGGACAAGATCTCCATGGCATCTCCAGCCAGGCCTGGGGTGGTGATACACAACAGAGCACTTGCCTATTCCCAGTTGGACCACAGGGATTATTTTGGGCCAATATAATGTTTGGCCTCCTTTGATCAAATTGCTACTTGATCAAACAAATATTCATGGTAACCAAGATGTGAATGACCATGAGCAGGGCCTCCTAATACAGGAGGGGTGCAAGAGGTTCACAAGATGGAACTGTGCAAAGGCCTGCAAAGCCATGGCAACCACTTGCTCTTCAGGCAGGAGCCCCAGGTCTAGGAGGACCCTCAAATTGCTGACCACACCTGTTTGGGGCAGTGCAACTCCATCCAGAACTAAGATGAAAAAACCATGGATCCAAGGAGTCCCATGTGACTTACAATGGAGCTCTTTCATGCAATCCTATCAGTTGTTCTGCTTTGCATGGCAAACTGCAAGTGTGGGATGAGGCTACAGACAAAGCTGTGTTGCCTAACTCCATCCTGTTGTGATTGGCTTCTTCACAACTGTGACTTACCTGCATGTTTTCTGTTGCATCTCCCAGCAGCCCTCCAAAAGTGATGGCATTGGTTACAGTTGCCAGATAAATGAAGAGAATAGCAGACAGGGCTTGGATGTTGAAGGCATCGTAGAAGTCACTGGCAAAGAAAGGGGCTTTCCTCTTGATGTCTTTGATTAAACCTCCAAAAAATCTAAGAAGAAGAAGTGTCACAATTGCATTAGTCCACAAAGCAAAGCAAAGCTTGAAAACAGCATCCCAAAGCACATTTTCCAGGGCTGCTGGAATAGCTTCCCCACAAATCCCCGACAGCATGCCCCACAGAATGACGTGAGTTGAAGCTATTTGAAGGGGACTTTATAAAAAAGACCTTTTATAACAAATTAGCCAAATACTCCATATTAAGATATGAACTTTTGTCACTTACTTGCCAGTTCGCTGCAATTCCTCACAGTCCCCATGTCCCCCTCCTCCATTTCCTCCCTCATGAAGGGTATCTCCATTCATCTGGACGTTCTCACCGCCTGCATACATGTTTTTCCTGTGCAGAAAGAGAATAGAATTGCATGTGCACATTTGATGCAAACCTCATACAGATACACACACATAAACCCAGACACACAGAAATGTGTACCTAGCCCTCTATAATCTTCAGAAATCATGCTTGGTATTAATATGAACTAATCTGTCCTCTGCAGAACACCAGGCTCTAACACTGATGCATTTTAGGCATGTTTTAAAAACTTATCTAAGGTTTATCCTTTCCAGCTTTTAATTTCCCTAATATTTGCCTTTTAATGGATGGTTTGTGAAATAATAATAATAATATTTTAAAAAAACTTTTCCTTAATTTTTTGTACTCAGATTTGATTTTAATTTTAATAAAGATCTGGGCCTTTGTAAACTTCTTGTTGTAAGACAAATACTTTTAATAAATAAATGCATACCATGAGCAGAAACTCCACCTCTGAAAAGTATGAAGTTCCTAATCTTTTCTATCTAACAATAATTGAAATATGTGTTTTTATATCCAAACTTCATAAGAAAAGTCCATGGCAGAAAAGCCATGATGACAATAGAATTGCCGTAAACTATTTCTTAGTTTTGCAGATGACTGGAATGTAAAATAACTCATAGATCTGATATGTGACGGAAGTTGCTTTGTGACTCTAGGGAAACAGAACAATGACAACTAATGCTGACATCTTCCATATGGCACAGCTACTCCTCTGGAGAAGTATCTTTGTGTGAGATCAAGAGTAATCACTTCTGCTCTTAAGGATGTTGCCATTATTTTGAGCCAAGCACGTGCCTTCCCTCCATGCAGCATCTAATTTTTTTCCCCCTCTTCCCCAAGAAGGAAAGATCTGGACATGGGGCCTGAATTTTTCCTAAGTTTATTTCAACACCTCCTTCTCCCTGCTTTGTTCATGGACCTATTCTATCTCCTAAGGCTGTAAGGAGAGCTGCTTAATAATCTGTAGCACCTGTTCAACTCAGCTGTTATCAACCAATGGTGATCACATGAAATATAAATTTGGGTGCTTGGAAGCACAAGTGCAGATATCTCCATTCCTGGATTGAGGGCAGGAATGTCAGGTGTGGATACGCAAGAACAAACCAGCTCTGTGCTGTCTTGGCTGGAACTGATCATCTCACAGAATCACCACCCTTTCCCTCAAAGCCATTTTTCAGCTGTTTTAAAATTGTGCTGCTTGTTCTTCCCAACACAAAAGGATGTTGGAAAGAAATTATGTAAAAGGGTTGTAACTCTGTGTTGTTGTTGTTTCATTTGATTTTATCCTGCTGCAATCTCATGATTCTCAGGGTTTACAGTGTCCAATAAAAACAACAACAGAATGAAAACAGCACAGAATCCAAATTGCAAAGAAACAATCCAAAGTAAGGGATAACAATAATGAGAACATCAAGAGATATGGTGATGTTATTGACAGCCTCTTTGAAAAAGTTCTGTTTTAAATAATTTCCTAAAAGCTATCGGGGAGGGGCACAGTCTGATTTCACTGGGGAGCCCATTCCATAGTGTAGAAGGTTGGACAAATCCAGTTGGAGGAGGAGTTGTCCGTCAGCATGTTAACTCCCCAAAAATTGAACAGACCAAACCAGGGTGGGATCAAGCAAAAGAAAGACTGAGTTTGAAATGGGCTGGAGGCCATGAAGCAAAATAACCTAGACAAAAATCACCCAATGAATCTTTATTCTTTCTAAGCCCACAACCCAATAATGGGACCTAGAGTGGAATGCAGCCCACCCTGTGCTTCCCAGTGCCTACATGCACACAAATACACAAGACAAGGGGAAAGCAGAAACACAGACACAGACGTAACCCAATAGTTCACTACACAGAAGAAAATATAGATGCTTTCTATGTCTACAGTTGGTAAAGGAATTGGAAAGAATTCCAGAAGCCATGCTCTGCAGGCTTTTCCTAAAAGTGCTAAAAATGATGTTTGGCTTCTTACTTATTCTCCAAAGAGGAGTAAGTTCAGCTTAGGCCACTGATGCATTAACTGATGTGTCCTAAATTAGTCACCTGGGTAATTCAGCGCTAAGCACTAAGCTGTTGACAATCACATATTTGATTTCTTCTTACCATCTCTTTTTCCTTCCAGCTTAATCATTTGTTCCAATAGAAGAGAAGATCTGTAGCTCAGGGCTGAACTGTGCAGTCCCTTGTGCTCTCTGAACTTGGTTGTTTGCTTGCAGGCATTTCATGACCCAACTAGGTACCATCATCAGTGCTAGTGAGTGTGGGGTTTGCTCCCTGTTTATATACAGTAGCTTGCCCTGCCAGTGTTGGTGGGGGTGTGGTTTTCTCCTTCGTATTTCCTTGATTAGGGCATTGTTTTCTGCTTGGTTAGTAGGACTTGCCTGGAAAGTTAACTCCATGCTTGAATTTCAAATTTGGGCAACAGCAAGAAAAATATTAGGAGCATCTCAAACACAATCGCATGGACTAGAATTCTACCACCTGGTTGACAGTTCCTAGATCTTGACTCTGAAGTTTAAGCCAAAGAATGTGTGCCGTTCTAGAGCTAATTGCATGTACAGTTGCAGTAATGTACTGTAGTAGACAGGATGGGATATTATTACCTTTTGTCAGAAGACGGAAGAGATTTGGGGGGTTCTATCCTAATGGCAGGATCCCATTCCCCAGGAGGAAGCACAATTACTTCATCCAGAAATTCATCAATCCCAGCGACCAGATCCTGTCTGTCTTTGGCTTTGTAGGCTATGTCATGAAATACCTATAAAGGGGTGAACGGAGGTGAGATCAGATGCAGAAGAGAATGCCATCCAGAATATTTTTGTACAGATATACAGCAATTATATACCATATCCATGTAACGTCCATCTGTTTGTCTAGATAAGCCTTCGCTATCTACTCTGACCAGTGGTTTTCCAAGTTTAGAGAAAGAGATTTCATCACTTGCTATATGATCTTTTGAACTCAAGATGGGCATCTCACTGTCTAAGGCCATATCCAGCCCACCAAATCTCTTTTTGTGTCCCAAGGAACTCCCTTCAACTGCACCATCTAATTTCCTATGTACAGATGTGTGAGTTTGTGTGAGTAAAGGCAGACTGTTCCAGAGGAGGGGAGTCACCACTGAGAAGGTCTGATCCTGGAATCCCTGCAGATGGAAGTCCCTTGGAGATGGACAGTCAGCAGGCCTTGTGTCCCTCATCTTACTGGATGGGCAGATTCCTCTTGGAGCATTTCCTGAAGAATTCTCCATGCAACAGCAGGATTAGCACAAAGTATGAGGAGAACCTATACTTCAGCAGAGATGTAACATTTATTGTTGGGGTCTCAACTTGCCAATTTCCTATTGGAAGATACCTGCTACTTTAGTGCTTTTGGGCAGCCATCTACGTTTAACGTAGTACCAGGGAAAGAAATTTGCCTACATTTTTTCCCTACCAGTTATCAACTCTAAACTTCTTTCAAAGAAGAAGAGATCTTTGGTGAAATTCTCATGAGCAGAAGGTGATGTTGTAACTTATTGAGTTAGGAGTGAGCCAGTGGCATGGCAGGTATGAATGTCCTCCCTTTCCTTGTATGATCATCTTTCCAACCACCCCTGACTGCCACATTTCAAATAAATCCCAAGCCAAGACCTAAAGAACTGAGTGGGTGTTCTTTAATAGTGGTGTGACGGAGGAGTCCTGTCCTTGAGACATTGTTAGAAAATTCATCCCTAGAGAAATCAGGGAGACTCTGCACCCAGTTTCTAAGCCCCTGTAAATTCAGTGGAGAATTTTAAAAAGCCATTTGTGCTCAACTTAGCAAGAAACATAACTAACATCTTCAAACATAAACTTGTCCTCAAAAAAAAAACAAGACTGAAGTTCCTGCTATTCCGCAGCTGTTCTGTCCCTGCATCTCACTCAGCCTCATTCATTCATTCATTCATTCATTCATTCATTCATTCATTCATTCATTCATTCATTCATTCCATCTCTCTTATCTAGCATGGCTTGGCCCATGCAGAGTATGGCTATGCTCAATGAATACTAAAGCTGCTTAAATCCTAAAATCTTCTAGGGCTTAGACAAGCCCAGAAACACCCTGATCCTAATAGATCCCAGAGTTCTTTGTTTGCAACAGACCTCCTGGGAATCCTCCATTTTCCAGCTGTGATCACAGGATCAACAGCTGTCCATGCCAGCTAAGTTACAGCTCTTTTTTTTTAAACTATTCCATTCTGTGTATTTTCTTGCTACAAGTGAGAAGACCTTCATCGACATTCCTAATATATCTCTGAGTTGCAAGTCTTCAGACTGAACTTGCTGCAAACAGTATACTTATTATGGACAATGCTATCTAAATGTTGAGATTTCAGATCCATATTTTCATTAGGTCAGAATATTAGTAAGCTTGCTTTCATGGCAATCCACAGTGATGGCTAGTGGCTTTAAAATGGCAGGAGTAATAAGGGGATCAAAGCCCCTCCCCTCCTTTGGGTGTGCAATGAGACTGCCCAGTCGTGCCCACCATTTTGGATCCAGTGACCGTCACTGTCGATGCTCCTGAATGCAAGATAAATACTCTAAAGATTCATAGGAGGTAATCCTTAACATTTCCCAGAAGCACTGGAAGATTAGCACATGGTGGTCCTGGGGGGACCACAGGCATATCAGCAGAAAGGAAGATTACCTCATCTGACATCAAGGTGGCAATGGCTCGTCCAATTTCATGGTAGGATTTTGCTTTGCCTTTTGGGCCCAGCAAAATGAACAGGAAACTGAATCCCAGGAAGAAAAGAAGAAAAACAGTGTTATTATCATATATAGATGATTTTATATATATATATATATAAGAATTTTTACATAAGTAAAAAGCAAATATAAAGAAAAAAAATATGAAGAGAGAAAGAAATAAAGAAGAAGAAAGGGCAAAAAGCAAAACAGAATAAGAGAGAAAGAAACATAATTAAAGAAACAAGAAAAAATAAGCGACTTCTGACCTTCTTTTCAGCAGTTATAAACAAACTCATTATCCCTCCTCCATCTTGATATTACAAAGATCCCTTCAGCCCCTTAGTTAGTCCTTTTTCAATCGTCAAAACCATAAATTATCACTTCATTTTTTTCCATTTTCAGCAAAAAGTTTCCAAGTCTTTTAACGAACTACTGATCGTTTTATCCCTGACCCAAAAAAAACCAGTTTTGCCATTTCTGTCAACTCTGATAGCTTCACAATCCATTCCTCCATTGTGGGAGCTTCAGTATTCCTCCATCACTGTGCACATAATCATTTTGCTAGTGTTATCATCATTCATATCTTTTTGTTTGTGAATATATATATGCCACTCAAATTGGATAAAAGCAATGAATTAGCATTAAAAAGGCAACAATGTAAGAAACGTTGTTTAATTATTAACATTTAAAAGCTATAAGTGAGCATTTATTGGATGCTTGGCAACCAATGGTACTTTTTTTGTTCTTTTTCGGAACAAAAGCAGCAGGATAGCAAAGTAAAACTAGGCTATAGTAGGTGTATTGTACAATCTGAGACAAAAAGTTGGAAAAAATAACATAGAGCAATCCAATAAATCAAATTTATATTGTGGCTTTAATACTAAGCACACGCATCTGATAACCCTGCTTGTTGTTCAGTCGGTTCCAACTCTTCATGACCTGATGGGTATCACTCTGCCAGCATTGTCCATCAGTCTCTGCTTCTGATTTCAGTGTGTGGGTAATGCCATCCTCAAACCATCAAAACCTGCTGGATTCTTCTCTGGCTTCGACTGTACTCTGAACTAACTTGAAGATTTGTGTTATCTTTCCCTTTCTATGCCACAAAATATTGGGAGGGATAGTAAGAATGTTCAGCAATGGGTTGCAGTCTGGTCTTTAACCTCCTGATTAAAGACCTAAAATCCATTTAATTATTGTGGAGTTCTTGGTGTTCTCTGAGCTTGGTTGTTTGCCTGCAGATATATTATTACCCAACTAGGTAACATGTTGTTACCAAACACCAAGAACTCCGCAGTTCAACCCTGAGCTACAGATATTCTCTTCCATTTAATTCTTATTGAAACCAGTGAAGACCCTTGTTCCATTGACTGCACCATAGATAACTGAATTCCTTGAAAAGTGCTCTTGGGGAGTTGCCCAAAGGTTCCTTTTCCACCAAGCAGACAATTCTTCAGTGGGCAAGTCTTTCATTTCTTCCCCAGCTCAAAATATAGGACATAATTTTATTCCTCTCCCCAGTGTCATGCCAGCCAACTAAACAGGGGTGTATGGGTGGGTAAATGATTGATTGCCATTCTGATCTGCCATCCAGCCCAGGTCAGTAAAAATCAGACACCATCTTGGCAAGCAGAAATCCACCCATCCAGTTTGGACACTGAGAGATGATGTCTGCCAAGGATTCTACTCTTACAGGAAGTGAAGGGGCTTGGTCTAGGAAGCAGCTGACCTTGAGAGAGGCTCACGTTTCATGGACCACTCTGCCTCTGGAGGCTCTACCTTCCTCTCATTCAGTAAGACCCTTAAAACCACCCTGTTCTGGTGAGCCTTTGGGCCCTAAGATCAGGAGTGGATGATGGTGCTGGTGATCCATTGATTACTATAGAGTTTTAATGGTTGATCTCTCTTTCTTGGTTTGTTCTGTGTACCACCCAGAAATGGCAAGGTTGGGATGGTTAATAACCACTGTAAATGCATCTAAATAAATAGTTATTTAAAAACAACAACAACCAGGGTTTGGATTTCACAACTATAGGAAACTTCATGGGTTTTAACCAGGGACAATTCTGTTTGTTTTGTGCTTAAGGTGTTTGTTAATGCTTTAATGTATTGTATGAATACCCAAGCATAGACCCTGATCACACATCACGGGGGAGGTGAAGGGTTTGGCAAATAGAAAAATGCAGTAAAATGACCCAGACAATTAACCCAGAGGAAGTCAGTTTTAGCCCAAAGTAGGGGATAAACTGACTTTCCCCAGAGAATTAATCTCCCTTCCCTTAATACTGCATGCATATCAGGCAGTTAACTGTCCCTTCTGATATCTATTATCAAGATGAAATGCTAGAGAGATCCTGACCCTACTAACATTCATTTATTTTTTCAGTTTGCTGGGGGAAAATCATTTCAGAAAGAAGCAACAGCCTCCCAGCTCCTTTGGAGCAGTGGGGAATACCTACAAAATAGCCCATATCATGACTGACCGAAACCATGAAGGTTCGTTCAATCTCCCAGGCTAGGGATATCCCAATTCGCCATGTGATATGGTCAAGGTCATAAGGTTGCACAGGAATGTTCTTTAGATTAAAATTAAGGAATTCCTCCTCAAAGAAGGAGTCCTCTTAAGCTCATCTCCATTTGTTGCAACAACCGATTTCTGTAATTCTTGGAGGAAGAAAAGCTTTAATTGTGATACCTTACAGTTGGCAATTGCATAAACTTCTAAATTATTCATTTTCAATCAGCTAATTAGAACTGCTATATAAATAAATAAAGAGGCTCTGAAGAGGGCAAAAGCCTATATTGCAGCAAAGTAAATGTCATTAGAAAAAAAAGCAAAAGCAAAGTCAACCACAAAGAGAAATTAAACAGAGAGCATTTCTACAGATGCTGCATTAAAATCAACATTAGCCCTCCCAGAACAATTTCCACAAACTAGTGAGGCCATACTGGCTGAGACGTCTGTGAATGTTAGCCCCAGTATATCAGGGTGCTGCCAGGCTGGGAAAGGCAGGCAATTTTGTAGTGCCTACACAACCAAATCCTCCTTGCCACTTCTGTATCGATGCTTTCCTAATTTTACTCCCTTCTTCCACAAGGCACCATCTGTACACAGAATATCCCATTATCTGCCCCTCTCTTGCCAGCATCTTGTGACAAGCATCATCAGATGCAAACTGGTGATTTGGAGGATAAAAATTATGTCACCATTTTTGCTGAGCCAACAACTCAAACATGGTCACTGTAATGAGAACAAAACTCCAGCCCCCCTTCTTCCCCATGGGACAAGTATGCTTTTAGATGGCTAGCTATAACTTTCACATTACATATGATGCTTCTGCATATCAAAGTGGCATGAAAGGTTATATTCACACCCATACACAAAACCCACCACATTCCAGTGAAGCTGCTAAGGAAGAAAATAAGACAGCTTTCCCAGTTCTTCCATTGGTGTGAAAAAATTTCACAGTTCCTAGCAAGCACAGCCAAAAACCAAGAATTCTGGGAGTATTCCCCACACATCTGGAAGGGGCCAGATGGGGATTGGCATATAGCTCAATTAAAAAGAGCAACTAAATGCTTGAACTGCCCCAGCAAAGTATTTAACAGCTGCTGTTGGTTTTCTTTTGATCTCCAGGTGCAAACTTTTCTAGTTCCATCCTTCATGCTACTTTTGAACTTTCCTTCATTTCAAACTGAGTATTGTAATGTGAAATGAGGATACTCTGGCAGAGAAAATCTCAAAGTCTCCATAGGTGTGTAAAAAGAGTGGCAGAGTTTAGGGATCCAGATGGTGATTGTCAATGGAAGCACAGAGAAAAGGCCGCACTTGTGTTGCAATGGAACGTATGTGCAAATTTTATCTTTTGCATAAATTACCATGAAAACACTGACACAGATGGAGGAGAGGCCAGTACAAATTTCTTACTGATACCGAATCTGTAAAAAAAGGCCTTGTTCCTTACAGATGACAAGGAAAACATTCCAGTGATGTTATTATATTCAGTGCAGTTATACCCAAGAGCTAAGTAACTCCATATTTGGTATATGCACCAGATTATAAACAATGCATGATCCACGAGGTACAGAGCTAGCCTCTCCTCCTGTGCTGGCTTAAATAAAGATATCTGCCATTAAAAACCCTAAAAGACCTGTAGTTGGGGAAGGCTGTTATAGGGGATTGTTAGAAATCATCCTGAATGTCCCTCAAGGATTCTGCGAGATAAGATGGCGTGATACAGTTCTTGTAATTCCCGTATCACATTCATCTGAATGCCTGTGTGAAGTTATACTGTACCTAGGTCTATTCTCAGAACATCTAGCTTGGGAAACTTTCTGAGTATCAAACGTATACCAACTCTAGGAGTCAAACTGCATGTTCATTATGTCCAGGAGAAAAAACTCCTTCTCGGTCTTTATTTCACACAAAGGCAAGTGGGGGGACCCCAATACAGATATAGCTGGAGGACTGAATAGTGCTTTGAGTTAATCTCCAAAACATAGTGAAGAAAGCTCCAGACGGTATGGAGAATAGCTGCGTGATCCCAGGGGAAGTTATGGCTGTTTTAAGGCATTACAACTCTTGAGATTGAATCAAAGAGCTTCAAAATCCTATAGCAACAACAACATGTGATGGTGGAGGTTTAATTTTTCCCATCACAGCCACAATCTTTCCACCCCAATACCTGAATTCCCAAACAAGTTACCAAAGATTCTTTTTTTTTTTTTTTTTTTAAGTCCCATCAATGTGAGTTGAGATTCTTCTTCTTACCGAATAAGGGAAAAAAAATACCGCAGAGAGAGCTCACATTTGTTTTTGAGCAAACAAAAACAGAAAGGAAGCTTCAAGCTGCGAATACAACAATAGCAGTTCAACTATGAATGACTGCAAGGAAAATTAGAATTCAAGTGTGATAAATAAATTGCAGATCTGCAATCCTATTATCAACTCCACTGGATCCAAAAGTGTTCTCTCGGGGACTGTCATTACAGCTCCTGGAATTATACTCAATTTGGGGCCTGTTCATCTTCTATTCACACACACAAAACTTTCTCACGAAACACCGGAGGATAACAATTCTGTGATACAGTACAAATATTAATTGGCAAGAAAATGTGAATTCTAGTAGTTTGGTCACTAGCAATCTCTAGTATAATGTTCTTAAAAAGAAGTTTTCCAGAAACTCTCCATGGAAAGCAACACCGTTTTGTGACATGGTCTATTGAAGCAATTATTTGAAATCTGATTGCAGGGTTTCCTTTTTAAATGTAATACAGCAACAGACAAAAAATGCTCATTTACCGAGTAGGTACGGGGACTTCTGTTAGAGCACCAAGCATCACTGCTTGCTGCAACCGCACGAAGGCAATGAAAGGGGCTTCCAGGAAGTCAACTTCTCCAACCAACACATTGGAGGCCTCAGCATCTCGAGGTAACTTCTTCATGAACTTGTTCTTCAACTGAGTGAAAAAGAGGAAAACAGAACTTTTGCAAGGACAAATACTTCTGAAAGTTGAACTCACTTAGCATCAAACCTGAAAGCAACTTGTGTATGTTGTAGTTGCTCTCCTCACAATGTTTAAAAATAATTCTTGTTGTCCTAATAATAAAAATAACCACACTAAATGGGACGATTGACCAAATATTTCGTTAGCTATCGAATGCTCGATATTCCAAACATGGGAAGAGTGATCAGAACAATTTCTAGGAGTATCTGATAAGAATTCCATCCCTCATACTGGCATGTGTTTATAATGCATGCAACTGAATCTAAAACTTTATGACCAGAAATCCCATATGTGGAAAAAAGAATATGGAAGAATTTGACAGTGCAAACATTTGCAGTGGCAATACTGATAAAAGTAGGAGGGAAGGGGAGTATAGCCAAGAACAGGGTACAAAAAGCCAAAAAGCTTATTGGTTCTAACAGACAGACTTCTGCTGCATAGACTAGGTTTCCAATGTCCAAACTACTGGCCAATTCAGAGCACCACCCATCCTGGGCTGACTTTGCAGTAGCAGAAGATTTGGTCCCACCATGACTTGATTGCTAAGTGTGTCCCACCTGCAACTAGGAAAAATGGTAATCCCCACTCAAAGTCTCTTATGAGTTCTCTGTTTGAAAGTGATATTCCTAACACTGCTTAAAATCTGAGAATGGATCAGGCCCAGTTGCTCCCAGACCTGCAATAAACCCGCTGGTGAAATAACAGAACAGGCAAAACACCACATCACACTTGCACAAGTAGGTAACATTTCTTCCTAGCTCCATCAGTCAGCATCACTATATCAGTCATCAGCTCTACAAAAAAGAATATAAAGCCAAGAATGGTGGAGAATTTGCCCTCAAACATAGCTGAAGCCCCAGGGAAGTCTTTACTGTTTGCCAGAGGCAGACCAGAGAGGGAACACAGCCTCTCAGGTCTGCCTGCATATTTCCCACACAAGCTCCAGGCACGAGTCACTCTAGTGGGCCATCTGGAAGAGACAAGTGAAATATGACTCTACCATTCCAATATATTATTAATGGAAACTGCATAATAAACTAACTTAACTGGCATGATGTGATGAATTGAGTTCAGATGTTTATAGAGTAGGAGGTGGGGAGAAACAAGAGATTCCACTTATTTTATTGACAAGTAAGTACAGATGAAAGATCGTATAGCTGTAATTATTCATCCTGTCCCCAACACAGACAATATTCATGTCGGGAAATTCCTGTTATAACATGTGAAGAGTCAGAAAAGGATATTTGAAGATGTTGTTTTCCCCAATTTTTCATATCATGTCCTCCCAACAAATGAATTCATGACAGATTACAGGCCTACACTAGAATATTATAGTTATAATATCCCCTATTTAGGCCATCAAGCAATCCAGCATTCATTTCTGCCATGCGAAGAAAGAAAGGGAGGCAGGTGTCCAACTCTGGTTCTAGTGGGCCATTCACTTTTTCTCAGGCCTATAAGGACTTGTCAAAGGGAAAACCAGTAATCAGCACAGCCTTGATCCTTGAAACATCTTTCATTTCTAAAACAGTGGACCTCAGTCTGGTGTTATCCAGGTGTGTTGAATTAGAACTCCTTCAATCTTGGGAAAACATCAGGTTGGAGAGATTCTCCTGAAATGTGCACCCAAATGGGAATGTATGGCACATTTTCAGTTGACAAGTAGCAAAAGTTAGGCTCAAAAATTTGATCAAATTCAGGGTCTGATCCTACATTCCAAGGATCACAAGGTTTGAAAACCAATGGCATAACTACTTCAGAAATATGCTCTGAGCATAGCATATATTTATTCCACCAGAATAAGTTTCTAACTCTTATGATTGTGGAACCCAAGTTCAGAATGTATTGGCATGGCCTGCTGAATTAAGGAGCCAAAGAAATCAGAGACTAAGACTTCTACTAGTCAGGTATGAGGAAGCAGCTGACTTACTTCCTCATTACGTGCAAAAGAAGAAGAAATTATGGGAATATTTTTACCAACATTTCTGTCCACTTATAGAGCTAGCAGTTTCTGATCAATAACCAGTTTTGATTTGAAGTTTTCAAAGGTATTGTTTGTTAAAAGATTAAAAGATAAATTAGAAGAAAAAACTTATCAACTTTTGGGTTACTTAAAGTCAGTGAAAACTTGTTCTGTGGGAAAGATCTACAATGTTCAGATTTTTCACCATTACTCCAAGAAAGCCTGATTCAGCATCTATTTATAATTCAGAATTTCTTAAAATAACCTGCAATTCAAACATACCCAAATGGTACTAACAGTTCAAAGGTTATATTTTCCAATGAAAGAGATAAGGAAAAACTAACTATGAATCAGGGCACACAAGTTCATGCCATCATAAGCAGAGACTTATGAAGATGAGGGGATCCATGTCTTTCCACTGCTTGCTAATTCATTTTTCTACTTTTATTCTTTCACAGCTGCCAGGAGTCAGTGACCTATATGTTTCAAATAAATCAAGTGTGTGCTTTTTAAAAAATGTTTTTACATTAAAATTTCATATTGCTTCACTGCCAACTTCTTATTATCTCACATGTCAGTCTGAAACAGGACAAGCTTAAGGCTGGGTGGGAGACAGGGACACCTCCCATCATGACACTTCTGAGGAATGAGATACAGGGGTTTTAAGTCACACTGCGCGCACTGCGTTCAGAAAATGCAGCCCAGCGCCTTCAAATCACGAATCATATAACACCTTTTAAGGCAAGACAAACCGAAACAAGTGTTGGACCAACTGTTATAACTCTGAGTGAATAACTTTGATCTGGGAACTGATCACATCCCAGAGTTCAGCTTTACTGTGGGATTTTCACTGCAGGAGCAGTGCTGGAAAAGTTCCCAGCATCCACTGGGACTCCCTGGTACCCCATCTTCAGTCTCCCAAAATTGAGAGATTGCTGTGATGGAGTGGAATTATGAAGGCCAGGCTCAGGGAGATAAACATTTTCTTAGCTCCCCAGAACAGCATGGGAAGAACAAGAGGATGAGACTGGCACCTCCCTGAGGAATTCACACTGTTGTGACTGGCTGACTTTGGGAACTGGGGTTTCAGTCTGGGAAGATTCTTGCTAGAGGTTGTATCTAATAAACATAGCTGGACTGAATTTACATGGTCTCTTGGAGTTCCTTGGGCTAGGCCTGACAATTGCCCTGCTAAAAGCTGGCAGTCAAATGTGTCTCACTTCTTGTTTCTGCCCAACCAGTAAGATCTGAATGAACTGGCATACTCCAGTTCCCCGCTATAAACAAGTGTCATCTTACAGGACCAAGAAGATGGGTAGTTGCCCCTGGCCTGTGGGTCCCTATGAAGTCCACAAGGCCCCAACATTGTAGGGCTTCATAAAGCTATAAAAATCTGGTTCTTCCAACAGACCCTGCAGTAGGGTGTAGCAATCTGCTCCCTGATGGTGGCTACTGAGAATAAGTTGATTTAGTTATTCTTCCCTGATGCATACCATAGATTCTACTCTTGATTTTGTCTTATTTTTTTACTTGAGGTTTTAATTCTATTGCATAAACTTCCTAAGGGTCACTTTTTGAGGCAGCATAGAAAATGAATGAATGAATGAATGAATGAATGAATGAATGAATGAATGAATGAATGAATGAATGAATGAATGAACCCTTCCCCAAATCGACTCCACCCCCTTCCTGTGGTGTCACCACCTATTCAGTGATGTCAGCAATGATCCTCCAGGTGGTTGGAGTGGAGAGTTGCCCCTCTCAATCTTTGGAAAGTTCCTCTATCTTGCCCACACCTAAACAATGGCCTCTACCAACTTCTGATAACATACGTTATCTACTGATTCCTTTGAGAACCACTTTGGTTTAATGGCTAAGGTGCTAGACTAGGAATAGGGAAACCCAGGTTCTAGTCCTGCCATAGGCACAAAAGCCAGCTGGGTGATCTGAGCCAGTCACTCCTTCTCAGCCTTAGGAAGAAGGCAATGGCCCCCACTTCCAAAAACATTGCCTAGAAAACTATATGGACTTCTCTGACTTGTCATGTCTAGCAAGAATCAAAACACCGACTCCTTTGAGAGAAACAGAGATCCTGAAATTCCACTTTGCAAACAGATTACCCAAGTCCTGCCTACTGACTTCCTTTCAGACTGGGGTTAGAGCTGCACGATTTTGCAAAAGGTGTGCCCTTTTTGCTTCAGCACTGGAGGTGAATCCAGGACATGAGAGCAAACACAAGCGTTAGTGCTTAGTGCCAGTGAGTGGAAAGGTTAAACAATTGCCAGCACTGATCAACGAGAGAAAGGAGAGGCAGAGTAAAGCTCTTATACAACCCATCAGAGGAATAAGCTTCCAACAGCAGGAAGTTCTGCCTACATTCCTATTAGCCTGACCACGAGATACTCTTCAACCAAGACAACCTCTTTACAAACTTTAGAATTAGCATTGGCAAAATGGGGAGGGGGGGACAATCTTTCCTGTTGATATGGAAACGCAGGAGTCAGAAAAGTGCCACAAACACAGAGACAAGAGACTTCTGTCTACAACATCAATTCAACTCACCATGACCATTAAAACATACTCTGCATCTTAAACAGGTGTTCTCCCCCCAAAACAGAAACCCAATTCTCATGAATTTTGTTAAAGACCATCAACATGAATACAAATTTTCATCTGTGCCTAAAACTGAATAAAAAGCATTCCCCTTGATAGTGCCATCCCATTCATTTCTGCAACTTCGTAGATTTAAAATGTAAGCTGTTGGGTTAGGTGGGGGGGCCACTGAGATTCACTGTTGGTGAGGGGGGGTTGTCAAGGACATTGAAACAAAGCCCAAAGAACTGAAAGGTTCCTTCCGAGCTCTGAGATTGGCAACACTATTAGAGGAGGACAGGGGTCCAGCTTCCTGTGAAGAGTTCACTTAATCCTCAAAATAAGAGAAGCATTAACAAGGGTAACTTGTGCATCTGTTATGCTCAAAGATACTAGAGCCTGTTTCTGTTTTCAAACAAACACAGAGGACATCTAAGAGCCACCTTTTTAAAAAATCCTCCAGTCCCAAAACGCACACATACACACACTCTCTTCTGTACTAAGGTCACTGACTTCACAAGTTTCAAGAAATGTTTGAGAGATTTGGAACCTGCAGGACCGAAGGAAAAAGAAAACTGTCGCAGAAACACTGAATACATCAATTTACCTTGGCCATAAATTATACTAACACTGCTACTTATATTTATGCATTCAAGGTCATTCATCTATTCCCTTATACAAAGTCATTTTGGGTAATAATGGTCAAAATATAAATCTCCTTCACAGCTTGAGGCATCTTTTCCTTGCAACTCATCAACTGCAACAGCAACTCAACTCTGTTTGCAGTAAAACTAGGTAAGGACACTCATCCCAAATTTGAGCAAGTGTAAATGCAAGTGAGAACATTATTTCTTTATAAATGCAAGTGAAACATCTATTTCCTTTGAAGGTGAAAAGATAGGAAGTTTGCAAGATAATAATAATAAACTGCCTAGGAATTAGAGGAGGATGAGAAAGAGCTATTTTTTTTTATTGCAGCTGGAAAGAAATGTTGTGTAATAGTTGAACTTAGGTAGCATACACACACATACACACACACACACACAGACACACACGGATATGTTTATCAGAGTCAGGAAGGGCACCTTCGTCTGTACTAGAAAAAGATTATGAAAAAATACAGAAATAATTTCAAATTAAAATTTCTTTAACATTGATCTATATAAAGGCTGAATTTGTCACTTCAAGCAGGACTGATATTTAGGAAAGACAGTACTGGATTTTCTGGAGGTCTGGACTCCACAGCTGCCTCATAGATAGGAATGCTTGGCTACCACATTTAGAAAGAGATCCTTATTCATGGGCAACTTCCATTTGTCTCTGACTGAGATGCCCAGTGGTGGTCAAGATGAGTTAAATTCCCTACGTGGTCTTGAATTCTGGGCATGCGTGTTTGGTATTCCACCAATTAAGCAAAATACCGCACTTTGTTTCTAGCTGAGTTTCCACAAACTCTTCTTCAGCAAATCCATTTCCTTCTTCTATGATCTGAACTCTATATTCTACAAACCCATTAAATAACTGGTTCTGCTAGACTATCATCTTATGTCAGACTCTACCTATAAACTATTCGTTTCCTCCATGTCAATGCCCCTTGTCTTTAGCTCGCCAATGTCAACCCTGACTTCAGACTCCAAACAATCACATGCTCTCCCTGTTCACACCCCTTTTCTTGATTTTGCCTAAGAGGCTTTCCGAAAATCAAAATTTGACAACCTGATGATCAAAGCTAAACATTAAATTACTAAGGAGAAATTTCCCAGCAAGTGTTGATAACCGGTTACATTTTTAATACCTAGTTGTCTTCACGTTTTGGAAGTGTTTGTTTCTGTTTACATGTTTCCTGTGCATCTTATTTAAAGAAATGATCCCTTCCTGCTGTTCTATTTTACAAGCACAGCATGTGGGGTTCATTCAGGACCTCTTTAAAGAGCTGTCACTCTGTCACCATCTTGAGTGGGAGTCCGATTGCCATTATAATTTACGAAGCAAACAGGTATCTGTGTGTACTACTTAGTTATTTTCAATTAACAGTCTGAAAAATAAATATACTTTGGGGCAGAGCAATGGGAACAGGAATTCATGTTGATTATCTCTACGCTCTCTCAGCAAAGTGAAACAGATGTAGCTAGTATAATTTATAAACATCAGAGGAAAAACAGTGAATTTCAATAAAGTAGAACCCCCAATGTTTACTATTACAGCACTTAAAACCTTTCTAAATATCTTAAATGGCTGGAAAGTTTGCAATGAAATAGAGGATTCAGTCCCTGGCTGCAGACTTCCTGTGTTTACAGAATGAATTACGTCATTTTTCCTAAGCCTCCAGAAGTGACAGAATATAACTTCCATAATCCTGAAGAACACTATCTGCTTGTCTACAGATGGTGGAGTTGCAGTCTAACACATGTGGAGGATACAAAATTGGGGAAGTCTGAATATATTACATACAGAGCATAAAACTGGTTATGCATTGTCTTAAGTTCTATCATGAAGAATGAATGCAATTTAAGTCCACTAACTTATCAGTTTAATTACATATAATGAGCGTGTACCTCTTCCTGAAAATAATAATTTTAAAACTTTAAAACTTCAGTCTCGGCTGAAATGTAGCTTCACCTTAAAAGAATTTCTTAAGAGGAATTTCTACACAGTAAGTCTTTGCATGCGTAAAGTATTTTGTTACTTAAAAATAGCAAGATTTATTTAAGTCAATTGACTCGGTGTAGTCAGATTGAGTGAAGAAAAGAACGGAGAGGGGGGTTCTGTAATCAGGCAGAAAATGTTTACTGCTATCAAGTGATATGATATTTTATGCTTAAGGTATTAACAGTATCAATAAACTGCTTAACTTAAATGCAGTTTAGGAATGGAAGAAGGAAAATTATTGAAGGAACATACAATCACTGAAAACAAGAAGAAAAATGTGTGTCTCCAGCAACTTAGATGACTAGCATTCTTTGTTTATTTGTTTTTTGCATAATAAGGCCTCACTAGAATATATATTAACTCAGATCCTAGTTACTGTCTTACTATGCTGATGAGTCTTATTTCTCAATTCAATCCACTATTTTTGTATGTACATGCAGACAGTTCCCATTAGAATCACAGAATCATTAAAAAGAGCAGAAAACTCAGTTTCTTTATGGGACATGAACAGGACACCTCAACTCTTGACCGGAGAACAGACAGAAGATTAAAATGAGTAATTTAATCACCAGAGTGATTAACTCATTCCTTATTCATCAGAGAATTACTTAATCACCAATCATTAAGTGATTACTTAATTCAGTTTTCTCTACTCGGTTCTCTCTACCAGCAGGATGGCTGGAAATTATGGGAGTTGAAGTTGAGAAACGCCATTACTGGAGCTGAAGTTGGGCTAGAATATCTGAGATGGAGTGAAAGATCAGATGGAATGAGATAACAGGATGAACACCATGTACTGCTCCATGTCTTCTGTGTTCCATAGTGCCAGATTAGGAATTCTTTTAAAACTGATGCTAATTCATCTCAAAGGACCCAAAAGATGGCCAACTCTACCCAAAGTTGAAATCTGAGCCTAAATTAAATTAATTTGCATTCAAAATCTACATTTTAAATCAGATGTCAATCATGTTTCACTCAAGTTAACTTTACCTTGTTCTCCAGTACATACATTTTGCAAAGCAGTTGCATGACAACAGAAAGGAACAAGTACTTTAGAAATCCAGATACAAGTGCCTCTCTCTTTGCCACATTCAAGAAAGCTGAATGTGATTATTCCATTGCTACACTTTATATATATAAAGAGAGAAAGAGAGCATGAGAGCGAGCGCATGCACGTGCACATATCACATAAAACTGTTGAAGGTAAACATGTTCTATTGCCAGATTATTTCTATGTTGCATTTGTGGCACCCTTCTCCACATGTTTTGGATTACAATTCTCAGCCAGTAGGATTCATGTTGACACAGTCTTAGAATTATGGGGTCCAACCCATCTGAATGTCAATCTCAATTCAGAAAGGATGGCTCATTAGCCATTCAAATTCCTGCCTGTTTGAATTACAAGTTGAGACCTACCTTAGAGGTCTCAATGAAAGATCAATGAGGTGCAGTTTGAAGCAACACAGTAGGACCTCCCTCCTCTAAAATATACAAGTTAATTATCAGGAGCTACTCTTTTTCTGATAACTCTTCTCGAAAAGTATGAAAAGCTTTATATTAAAACCATTTAGACTTATTTGAGAAATCCCTCTGAACTTTAAAGGAGCCTCACTGATGAGCTTTGTTTCTGATCAAGGTGCATTTTAAAAGTTATTGATAATTTAAAACTTTGAACTTTGTATACACAGTATGTTCGCATATGTGTGGTGTTAGGGGGAGAGAGAGGGAGAGGGAGAGAAAAGATCTAAAACTGCCATACTTTCTCAGCAGAGCCTTGATTGAAATTAGAATTAACAGGGGGGAGAGAGAGAATAGCCAATGGTTTAGACCAGCACAATTAAATTATAAATAGAAATGCACTTCACCAATACAAGCAAATTAATAAAAATCATTAAAAATGCATCTAAACTTAATGCATAAATATAAATAATCAACTGAATAAACAGCTATAGCTAAAATAGATGATCAACAGAACTAGATAACAAATACCTACGTAAATGCTACTTAAAGCAAGGTTGCAGTAGAACACTCTTTAGTGACATTCAGCGAAAGAGAGAGAGATTGATCTGACAGTAATAGCTGGAGATAAAAGAAGTCAGAGTGAGAACACTGAAAGGATGGGGGGCTTGGGAAGACATTTGCAGCTGATAATGCTTTTGGCCAATGACACTCTATGGATGTTCAACCCCCAAGCCAAGAAAAAATTCATCACTGAAAAGTAACTCTATACACAAACTATGCATATCATCTTAAGCCAAAACAAAACCAACCAACTACTGTAATGGCTTCTTAAGATGACAATTAGCAAAAGTTCAGGTCTCCTTCCCTCCAAATCCTTCCTGTCCTCACATTCTCATTCTTCTGCATCATAGGCACTCCTGGTACCCCTTGATGTGGGTACACTGATGACCAGAAATGTGAAGCTTACCTGCTCCTTGTCAGGTTTGTCAGAGATGTCATTCAAACTAGAGGAAGTCAAGTTTCTGGGTGTCAAGGCTGGACTACCTGCAAGTACAAGTTTCAAACCACTTAGCATATCAGTTGAAACACATTAGGGACATAGGGACTCAAGGCTATAGCAAAACCTGGCCAAGATAACTTGCCAATTACACAGACCTTGTCTGGAAACCTAGAGGTAAAGAAGCCCTTGAGTCAGGCTTGACTCTTGGTGACTACATGGAAACAACCATGAAACTTTATTGGCAATAATATAGAAGTGCCTTCTGCCTTATTCCAGGAAGTTTTTGAATTTCCCAGCTCTGGGGTTTCCAGGTGATCTTCCAACCAAAGACTTATCAGGCCTAGTTTAGCTTCAGAATCCAGACAAGGTGGGTCAGGTATTGGCACTTGCTAACAACCTAAGGTGCGACAATTACATCTACATAGCTTTATTATGAACATAATTTCTAATCAGCTAGAAGATACAAGATGACAACTATCTCCTATAGCAGTTACTAAAATCATGCAAGAACAATAAAGATTCTTATGACACATTAAAAACTGCAACTTTATCATTTATCCTTTAAGGTGCCTCTAGACTCTCGCTTTTGCTGCAAAAGTCTACTCTTCTTGTAACTAAAGCAATTGCCAAATAAGCATACATGGATGTCTTCAACATCACTCCTTTATGCTCTGCAGGCCACAAAAAGCATAACAGAGTTGCAAAAGAGGGCTACTCCCTTCTTTTCCATATCATGGACTTGCTGAAAGCATTCCATGAATACTGTGTAGAATCAGGATGTGGGATAATGTGGACTTTTGAAGGTTCTTATACACATGGCCAATTTGTTTTTTGGGTAGCTCTATTCATCCTGGGTTAGTTGACCAGGAAAACATCCCAGGTTTTACAGAGCATGTAAAAAATAACTGAACAATATCATGGCATAACAACATTGCACTCTCCCTCCGTCTTTGCAAAATTTGGACAATGTAATCGTACAAGCTATGCATAGCTTTTGCATCTTGAGTATAACATTTTCCTTAACTGGTACAAAGAGCATATGAAGTTTGTAGATTTCTTATTATCAGCGTCCAAAATAAACACACAACAAGGATGAAGAACAACAAAATTAATGTAAAATGGCAGAAGACTTAGTAAAAATAGGGTGCAATACGGAACACGTCTCCCCAAGAGTAAACATGTCCAACAGGATAGGAGCACATATTAAAAGCAGGTAAGTGTGCAGAGTAATGTACATTCCAACAGTAATTGTCACTATTTTAGACAAAGAGAATGTTCTTTTCTTTCAGTAGTCCTAGATTCATAATGATTGCTGGAATTCCATGCAATATTATTCAAAAGAAACATATCAATTGCAGTTATTTTCCCCAGCATGGAGATTTAACATTTAAGCCCATAGTGTTCAGTTCTCATAGCAAAGTTATCAGTGCATATCAGCCCCACCAGGTAGACCAGACTGGCAAATCAATTCCACAGGAAGATTAAACTTCATTTTATTGAGAGTGGCTATCATAACAGAATCATGTAAGTCTGACTGTGCTGTCCCTCCTCCCCTTCTTATACTCACACAAATTAGGGAGGTGTCTGTCTGAGCCACTTACACATAGTTTCTGCTTGTTTTGGACATAAGATAGGTCTTTCTTCTCATTGCTTTGGTAATGGATCTCACTTACCTCTGTTAAGGTCATCTTCCTTACTCTCTACAGTGTGTGATGTAACAGAGAGTTTTATTTTTCAGCTGGCTTGTTACCAAGCTTGATGCTGACTTGATGCTGAGAGGGAGTGACTAGCCCTCGTTCACCCAGCTGGCTTCCATGCCCAAAGGAAGAGTAAACCTGGGTTTTCCTGCTCTTTTTCCAGAGCCTTAACCATTATATCACCCAGACTGTCTCATTTACCCCTTCCATAGACGGAGAAATTTTGAAAAGCTATTTGTGCCCAGTTCTGGTTTCCATGTACACTGTCCTCCAATGTAACATTTCAGTGTAGCTGATGGTACAGACACACACCATGACAGGAAATTCACAAACCTATAGATTTCTCTGCTGATGTGACGTCACAGGGTTGGCTGGCTGGGGAATTCTGGGAGTTGAAGTCCACATATCTTAAAATTGCTAAGGTTGGGAAACACTGATCACTCAAGGAGGCCCACTTTCAGTTCATAACTACCTTTGAGTCATATAAAGGGTATGTGAACTGTATAAACAAGTGAAGCCAGTTACAGAGCATGAAAATCTCCTAGTTGATTTGTGGACTTGGAAAATTCCAATACAAACCTAATTCAGACATGACTGAGGAAGTTTAACTAATCATTATATACAATCCTAAGTCAGTAACCAGTCATTCCAAGGACAGATAAACTAGAACGATCACATGTCTCACATGTGATAAACTACCACCACCACCACCACCACCAAAGTAAATGATATCCAAGCAAGGTTGCTGAGTTCAACTCTGCACCATTGGGAGGGGAACAGAACAAGCTTTCTATCCCAATTTTGCACCAACCTGCACAGAACTGGCCTAGAGAGCAACTTCTAACACAGCTGGAGGAGCAACTTCCCATTTGGCACCTTCTAGATGTGCTAAACCATCATCAACCTTAGCGAATACAGCCAATAGGAGTTGCATAATGGGGGTTGCAGTCCATATCTGGGGCATACTAGATGAGGAAGGCTGTGTTAGCACAAGGTAAGAGCTCAGAGGTGCTATCGCTGAATTAAGACCAGAGGGTTCCACTTCAGGGTCCTTATAGTCAGTGGCTTGACATGGAAGAAGCTATGGGCAAAAATCCCCAAGAGGCCCATTTGGAACACCAACAGCTTGTCATGGCCATCCCACAAAATAACTGTCATGGCAGATGTCAGCAATCTTGGAAATCTATTTAGCAGAAGACAAACTAAACCACTATGATATAGCCCCCTCCAATGTTTTTCCCTCCTCTAAAAATACCTCTGGGATCTATATAGGTGCAGAAGCGTTAGTGGAAATACAAATTATTCATGAAGCTGGGGTCTTTATTTTGTAGAATGCTAGTTTCAGATTCACTTTTTGAAATAAAAGACTATAAGAAAGGGAAATTAGATGGGACAGGGAGTGTGAGAAGCAGCAAGAAATGTTTCGGTGAGCATACTATCATCCACGAGCATCACAGTGAGCACCCAGGAATAGAGACCACACTGTGGCCACCAGGTAACACTTTGGTGTGCTTATCTTACTGTCACTCAAGGAGGCTGTATTACATACCTCTCCTGCATTCTGCATTTTAAGACTTGAGCATCCCACAGTAGCCCCTTAAGCATGATTCTAGTCTCTGACTATGCAGTTTGAGGTTTAAGCCCCAGAGTTCCTGGTAGGAAGAACTGGGCAACTCCTCCAGAAAAGGATGGATTTGGGAACTGTCTTCTCCTGATCCCCGGACTAGCCACCACCCCAGTCCACAACCTCCCACCATCCACTTACTTAGCCATCCCACGCTGGGGCTGCGCTGTATTCCGATTTCATCATCCAGTGTGCGGGTTGCCAGGCAGGGCACAGAACTCTCAAGTGGGTAGCGAGCTTTAGCGTTGCAAGCAGAAGGCAGAACAGCAGTCGAAAGCAGCAGCAAGATGAGAAGGAGACAACAGTATTAGGAAGGAGAGAAAGAAGAGCCACCGTCCCCAATGTGGGAACTTCCAGATCTGTTCGCACTGCAAACTTCAGAACTGGCTGCAAATTTGGGGGATAAGAGTCCCAAATCAACTGGAAGGTCTCAGGTTGGGGGTGGCTGAGGTAAAGCTACTGCATAAGCAATGGAATTAAGACAGGAAAGTCTTCAGGCCCTTGTGTTAAGATGTCACAGAGAACATGCAACGGTCCGTTCATCAGAAATTACTCAGCCAGTACATTTGCCAACACCTTCAAGGTGAATAGCTAGAAAGCGCACTGCATAATTTTGGGCATCTGATCATTTGTAGCTAAGAGAAGAGAAGAGAAGAGAAGAGAAGAGAAGAGAAGAGAAGAGAAGAGAAGAGAAGAGAAGAGAAGAGAAGAGAAGAGAAGAGAAGAGAAGAGAAGAGAAGAGAAGAGAAGAGAAGAGAAGAGAAGAGAAGAGAAGAGAAGAGAAGAGAAGAGAAGAGAAGAGAAGAGAAGAGAAGATGCGGGGTTGCAAAGAAAACCATATACATTACGGATAAAGAATACAAGAAACTAAGCCATAATTAGGCAACCGTTCATAAGATTTTGCTCTTTAACTTAACGGCTTATTCATATGACTTTTTTGGGGGGGGGGTCAGCTGGCCAGTAGAAATACGGGAATTAAGTAACTTTGGCATTGAGCCTAGGGTGCAAAGTCCCATGGCTGTCTGCATGATACTGTTTCATTTACATTATTTCGCCTCATTGCTGAACTGGAGCAGCTTCCCCCAAACTACAAGTGTGCTGAGACCACAAACCCCAGAGTAGCAGGGTCTCCTACCTCAGTAATAAAGCAACAATGATCACCCTTAAGTCAAGTGAGGAAAAACTGAAGTCTCCTTCCTAGGCCATGAAAACTTTTTGAGATTTTAGCACAGTATTAATTGCAGCAGCTGAAAGATTAGCAAACCTAAGTTCTAGAGGGAAACAATGAGCTATATTTTGGGGACTGGCTCTCTAAAACAAATATGCAAAATTAGTTGACATTTAAGTGCCCACAGCGTTCCAGAAACAAGTAGTAACTATAAACAGCGATAGTCCTACAAAATGAAGTGAATGTCTCCAAAGTTTGATTAGGTGAGTTTATGTATACCTAAGAGTGCCAAGAAAAAAAGTAGACCCATTATACTGTATATAACAACTTTGCCCAACCTGCTTCCCTCTAGATATTTGGGACTTCAACTCTCTGAATTCCCAGCCCTCATGGCCAACTAAATTCTGAGAGTTAGGGTGCCAAAACATTGGGTGGAAGAATGCCATTTATAGTAGCATGTTCATAACACCTGGCCTATAGAACACCTGACATTTGGATTGCATTCAAATTATAAGATTAAGTCAAGCCATTTTAGATGACATAATAGAGCTGACTGATTTTTCAAAAAATGTTCAGGTTTTTAAAAAATCAAGATGATAATGATGGTGGTGGTGGTGGTTTCATGTTTAATGAAGCCATCAGGGCCAACAGAATACTGCTTGGGTGCTCTATCTACTCTCTGGGCTAAGTATGAACTTTCCCTAACTAATGAGGCCTAAGTAATGACAAGGACAGCTAGGTTCTGCCATCTAAGATGCTACCTGGTAAAATTTCTGAACATAACTTGTTGGTTTTATTCTTGTAAAGATACCTAAATTACTGAAACAAGTGCAAAAATGTTCACACAAATTATTTTATGACTCATCATAGAAGATATTACAGCCAAAAACATAGTTTGGCCCAAATTTTGCAGGTTGTTGTTGGATTCTAACACATGCTGAGAAATGGCCTACATGAGAAGTTTACACTGAAACAGTTTGTACCTGAACATGTGGAAATGAGTTATTCGTGTTATTCAAGCACGTTCTCAATGAATAAAAACGTGTTCCATTTTATAGCACTTAAAATAAAGTGATAATGACTCATTAGCTTGCTCTTTTTACCTGTCAACCCCCTCCCTCTGTTCTTCTCTCCTTAGTTTTCAAGTTCTATATTATTTAACTATTTAAAATAAGCAGAGCATTTCAAGAATAAAACCCCATTGACTTGCCTCCAAGAATCCAACTTATTGACAATAGCAATCTTCCTGATACATTTTTAACAACCTCTAGCTTAAATAAGTAATCATGATAAATAAATGATAAATTCTTTGTTTTCAAACTGTTGTTTTAGCCTAAGGAATTGAAATAAGATTACTAGGTTTCTTATTTCTAGCATGGCTACTAATTTCACTTTAAAGCTTGTTAGTATCTTCTCTTATTAAGAATAGATGGCATTAGGCTATAACCTTATATATAGGTAACTATTCCATTCACTCTTGAATCACAGTATTTTTTTTTTCTTCTTCTACAGCCTTGTCACTTTTAATTCTCACCTATTTTCCTCTTTGATTTGCTCATACCCTAGTTCTGCAGCACTTAGGTTAGGAAAAAAAATCTTTTGAAAAGTGCAATTCAAATTTATTTTTTGACAAAAGAATCAAATTAGAGGTGTATAGCATTTCAGAGAAAATGACATTTTCTTCTAAGTGACAAAATGCTATTATTGTCCTCATTACAATTTCCATCTTGCAAAGGTGACACAGTATTCTTTTCTGGATTAGGTCTGTGAGGCTTTAACTGTCTTTCCCACTGAAAGAACCTTTTTAGGGGGAAAATGTACAGCTCTACTTAATCATCAAATTGCATCTAATCTCCAGTTCCTGGGAAATTTTTAAAGTTCAAGTATTTCTAATACGTCCTGCTTGGTTCTGCACCTTATGGGTCAAACATCTGTCCTGTCATTTTTTATCATTTACACTTTGAAAACCAGTTCCCTATAATTATATTCTTGGAGAAAAAAAAGAGACTTTCAAATCAGAGTTTATCAAGCAACTGTCCTGCCTTAAATATGACATTTTAGAAGATGTTGTTGCCTTCTGAAGGTAATTCCCTTGCATTTCCTTTGTGTGTGCGTGTATGTGTGTTTTTCTCCTTACTACATTAAAAAGAAACAAGGAAGGAAAGACAGAATAGTTATGCAATATCTGGCAAGTGGTATCATGACATCTGGATAGCACCTGGAATCTTCCATTCTAATTCATGAAGTCCTAAGCTGCAGTTCAGCAGAACGTGCATTGAACAGGATACAATGCAAAGGGTCATTCATGGCAGACTGACCCAACCCAAGACCCAACCCAAGCCAGCTCACCATTCAAGTTGCTCCCAGCCAGTCTTTTTCTGAACTGCACTAGCCTCCTTTAGATAATTAGCCACCACATCTGAACACAACCAGATTATTCAATAAAAGTCCCCTTTGGGAAAGTGAATATTTGCAATCAGAATTTGGACCTGTAATAAACCTCCCTTGAATGCATTCCTGACTCTAAATGCCTCCATCTCAGTCTGGTCCATCTACGTACAGCCACTTAGCAGACTGCTTGTATCAGTTTAGATTACTGTAACTTGAAGACCACCCAAAAACATCAGCTGGTCCAAAATGCCAAGCTGCCCACAATGAGTGGTTGGTCTTGGTACTGCTATGTTAACATTGTCATAGGAGCTGCACTGGCTACCAGTAGGTTTCTTAGAAAGTACCTTTCTCCCAGTAGTTATCACCAGTCCTATCACGCCAACTAGGGAGTGCCTGCTGAAGATCCCACCTACCAGAAGGGGGGACAATGGCAAATATTCTCTGTAGCAGCTCCCCTCCTCTGGAACAGCTTGGTACTGAAGTGTGTGCAGCCCCTATCTTCATAGCCTCCCAGAAGCTGGTGAAAACTTGGCTCTTCTGGAGAGCCTTTGGGGATTGGCCTATTGTAATGCCACTTAATTTTATGATATGTACTTTTAGTTATTTTAATCCTAATTTAATTCTTGATTTGCATTTTCTTTTTAACACTTGATTTCTATAAGCTGCCTAGAGTCTGCCAGGTTTCAGGCAGTAAGATATATGTTTAAATAAATAAATTCTAAATGCTCATACCAAAAATGGATTGTTCCAAGCAGCCTGGAAAATGAGGACTAGCAGAAATAGATATTTGAAGGGATGGATCCTTAGCTCCAGTCTCCCTTGGAAATTTCATCTATATGCCATTTGGTGATAAATGAGGGTCCTCAAAGATTTTTAACCAACCTTCCTCAACCTGGTATGCTTCAATGTCCAAGTTGACTGGGAATTGTGGAAGTTGAATTTGAATGCATCTGGAAGGCACCAAGCTAAGTAGGCTGTAAAATTTGCTTTACTTTGCTATAACTGTGTTTGCTTTGCCATTTCTATTAACTTTCTGTTTTACCTAGCTTTCTCCAATGTTGACCGTGGCCAAAGAGCAAGAGAAATCCGACAGTTGCTACTATGACCACTCTTAAAGTCACTTTTCACATGACATTCAAAAAGTTTACTTGTCTCCCTCCTACATTCCTGTCTAGTGCACCCATGGAACGCCATCATTAAACTGATTCTGCTTTTTCAATTATTATGTAAGAGCAAATGTTCATTAGCTAGCCAAAAGTTGCAAGACTTTATAGTTCTCATACCATGCAAATCCGTGAGATTTTTGACTCTCAGAAATGAAATCACAGAAATCCCATTAGACTGTGGGCATTAGAAACATTATTTCTCATGTCATACTAGAAAAGGTTAGTTACTCTGTAAGGCTGGGAAGGAATGATCACAGGGAAGAAGGCAGACATTGACACAGACTTGGATATGGGAACCAGAAGATGGGCAAGAGTGAAGGAGAAGGAAACAATAACAGGCGAGCACCATGCCCCACAAGTGGTTCAAGGGGGTGGCAGTGTCTCAACAAATGACCAAGAAGTCCAGTTCCAATCAGCAGCACCTGGAAGTAGTGGCTGGATAACCATGGAAAATGTGCATAGACTGGACTTTCAGATTCACACAATTGTGATTGGCCTGCGCATGAAAGTAATAACCACCATGACACATGGTGCTGCCAAAATAGGAAGGGAATAGGCAAAATGGCATTACCTCCCCAACCAAGGTTGACGTAAGTCACCACAGTGCATTGCAGAGTCATGAGACTGGTCCCAGGAGCACTGATCAGTTGGAAAGACAGTTGTACTTCTCATGTGCAGAAACTATGGCCGCATGAAATCCCCAGTACCCTCAGTGGTGGCAGAACTCTCTTTCCCATAGTTGAGATACTATAATTCAGTATCTGTAGTGGATGCTTCAGGATACTGTTAATTAAATTTCTTCTGGGCCTCACACAGCAGCTTAGAGTTTATTCTAACAAGAGACTTAAAGAATGTAATACACGGAATGTGGTGTCTTCTTCAACTCCTGAAAACCCAAATAAAACATCGTGCAAACCCAAGTTACTTACAATAGGCAGTGAGGGTTGTAGTCCTTTCCAGCTGGGGTTTGGTTTTCCATTGGCAATCTAACCTGAATATTGCATTACGCCAAATTCTTCTAAGAGTTTTTTTTTATTTATTCATTGGACTGCATTGAATTATGCTTTTAACATAAAGCTTCTTGGAGAGTAAGGGCAGGAACCTATTTTTAACTAGGGAGCACAGAAAATGACCACATGCTGGACAGCACTGCACGCAAAGTAAAATAAGTAAAATCAGGCTTCCTTCCCCATTTAATAAAGAAAGAAATCCTACACTCTTCCGCAAGACCAATGGGCATTTCAACTCACAGAAGTCCACAGATTTCCAGAGGAATCCAGGCAGCCCATCTCCTGAGTCAGACCATTTGGACTACCTAGTCTTAATATTCTTCATCCTGACTGTCCTCTCTTCTCCAAGGTTTCAGATAGAAATTTTTGCTAGCCATACCATACATCAACATTTCAACAGTTGCATCTGAAGCTTTCTAATACAAAGCTTGGGGGGGGGGGTTGGTTTCTACACACAAGGAGCTCCTGGGCCATTAGATTTGTGGTTGATACAGTCATGCCTGCACAAATAAATGCAAAGCAACATAAATGCTTGGTAGAGCATCTACATCACACTTCAGATTACCCTAAATCATATGTGTACCTTGACAAATTTGAGGGCATGAAATTATGTGTTCCCCGATTGGCAAACTGTGCAATTGAGGCATGGAAGGCTAGTCTTGTTTTGGAAGGAAATGGTAATTCAGAACTGGAAAATCTGCATTTAAAACATCTGTTGTGCTGGAGGTCAACAAGGCAAATCATTAGAAGTTCAAAAACCCATTTCTACATTTAACAGGATTACACAGTACTGCATGTTTCAGACTATCCCACCAGAGGATGCAGGCATGAAGGTGGGAATCACAATTTTGCAGTTCATTCAAACCATAAAGGCAAGTTGAGAAGTTTTCTCCATGCAGTTGTACCATCTCAGTAAATTCTCAACCATTCTTCTGGCTTCCAACATGTACATAAACTATTGTCTCCATTTATTTCCCAAGTCATCAACTTATCTTTTTTACCCTGGATAAAGCCCCAAAGAACTCATTGTAAAAGGGAACATCTTACAACTGTATTAAGAGATAATAAAATCTGTATGTCATATTATCACAAAGTTAATATGCTGCATTTTTGTCAAAGACACTTCCATGGTAAATGATTCTGAGACTTCATTTTATCTGTTAAATACATTTTTCTCTTCTTCACAGAGAATTAACCATTGCTAATTCCTACATAACTCATGCGTATTAAAAATGGTATGATACTCCTTTCCTGTATTTCAAAAGATTTCAGAACAGATGTTGATTTCTTTATCCTTTCATTTTTGGAACTTTAGGACATTTAACACGATTGTACAAACTTTTCCCAGTGAGAACTTTTTATTCAAATCCATTAATGACTGGTTCTCAGAACTGCAGTCTTCATTACTGCTTCTTTTCATTACAGAATTCAAAATGGTCACCAACCTATTTTCTCTGTGATTACTGATGCTGTCAAAAGCTGACACACACACAATTCTAACCTCCCATGGCTGAAAACAGCATACTTAACTTCAGAAGACATGTAATGTATTTGTAACAGTAAAAGATTTTTTCGAAAGACAGAAGCAGTGCTACCCTCTTTATGTACGGGCATGCAACAAGGCACCATAGAAACAAAATGGGTGGCGCCACAGCACAGCACTGTTTTTGTCATTCTTCCCTGCGGCTGCTGCTGCATTCCAGCAATGCCCAAGACTAATTAAAGTAAAACACAACCACAACATTTCCCAGGTTGCAGTAGAGACATGGTTAGAGCAATGCGCCATAGCATTATAAGCCTTCAGAATCCATAACTGATGCATTAGTCAGTATGGTCTGCTAATCTACTCATGGATTAGATGCGCTGCCTTCAGCTGAGAGTGGAGTTAGTTTTTCAGCGGGTCTGTAAGGGAAGGCCACAGCCCACTGGCCTCTGCATTACCATTATCAGGGTTGGTTAACATCCTACTTGCACTGGAGACAGTCTTTCCAATGTCAGCCAACGAACGCAGGTTAGATTTTTTGGTTTGATGCCGATGCTTCCTGAGCAGCGTGTAGATGACTTTGTCCTTCATATCTTGCTTTAGCAGTCCAGTGTCAATCTGATTGTCAACAACCATCTCTGTGATGAGAAAAGAGGCAATCAAGTGGATGAGGGGAGACAAGGAACAGTGAAAGCTGTTTGGAAGTTGGTTGCTAGGTTAGTAAACTTCCAAGATGCAAACAAATAGGGAAGATTTCTGCAGTGGGGCACTTTGGGTTGCAAACCACCATCCCCATGCCATTATTTCCAACCAAAAATGGCCAGGCTTGCTAATGATAACATTGGTTGCAATCTGATGGGTTGGATCCTGCAATGTAATCAGTCCTCCACACAAGTGTATTTTAAATTACCTATTTCATTTCAATTAACTTGAAATAGTGTGTTCCTTTGTTCTTTTATAAAGGAACCAGGTAAGGATAACCACCAATGCCTCAGTTTAAAGAGTGCATGCAAGTTACACTACTGCAAAGTAAACATGTCGCTGGTTGACTATGCAAACCACATCTTTTCTTCAGGTATTGAAATTCAGCTACCACAAAGTTGGGACTGTCACTATATCTGCCAGATTTGTAACTGACCCAGTAACATTGTCATACAGTAATATTCCTCTGTGCCTTTCAACATCTCACCTCTTGCAAGTGCTCTCAAGAGGCTCAATCAAATCAAACTGAGAATTTAATTTACTCTAATTTATGCATTTATAACTTTTGTTATACAACTATTTATTCATATTCCCAGGGCAATTTACAACAGAAATAAAACAACTGGCATAAACATACAAAACCAATTGTAATAAACTTTAGGTGAATAATTCCCCCAAACCAGCCATAAATATGAAAAAAAGCAAATACCAGAATATCATTTGGACATTTTATTCTATAGTTACAGCAGCTGGTTGATTCTTTTTCTGCTTCAATATTTATAAGCTAACATTACTAATTTAATACTATTGTTTGTCTTGGATTCCTCAGGATTATTGATATGTTTTCAGCATGCAGAAACACTTGGTTTTACTTCTTTTGTTATTAGATTCCAACTTTTTCTCCTACTTCCCTCTTTTACTAGACTCCAGGTTTTAATTTGACAAATAACAGTAAATACAGATTGATCAGAAGCAACAATTACATCTTCTTGCTTTAAAAAAATAGAAAAAAGGAATTGTTGGTTTTCTTTACCTGAGGAACCAGCTGTAAACAATGGACATTAAGTGTATAACCCTACAAATAAGCATGTGAGATGAAGTCCAATTGTCCAATTAACTTTCTTGTATAAGAGTAAGCTGTTTATAAAAATTGGAGAACAAAACATGGCTTTTCTTGAACAGAAAGTAATGCTTCTTGCATAACTGTCCTGCAAATCCACTGAATTTGGGGGGCTTAATAAATCATCAAGAATGCTAGGGAGCCTCAAACTCTGACTTGAGTTTAGCATCTTTCAGTCCTCAGAGATGATCCCTCTTGGTGGACCATCTGAACATACTGAACAATGAAGAGAAATTAGAAACCTAGCCTTTCATTCTCATATCCAACATCATATTCAACAGACCACAGTACTGTAGTTCTTCTCAATCAAAACAAAAGATGCTACATACATGAATGGGCCTTCTCTGATAAGACTTACCTACAACTTGAGGGAGTGATGAGGCCTCCAGATCCAGCAGAATAGAGCCTTTCTCTATACATGTCCTCAGTTCAAACAGACTGTGAAGGGATAATGTGGCAACATGGGGCTTACTCCACCTCTCTCCTCCTTGTTCCACTTTCTCTTCAAATTTTATCCACCTGCAACAAGCAGAAGAGTTCATGAGGCTGAACTTATCTAAATGTTGCTTTCGGCCTGCTGCAAATCTGATAAAGTGAGACTAGGCTGACAGAACAGATGCAAACATACCAGAGCAATATTTAAGGACACTTCTAAGCTTTCATTTTCTGTTTATTTAATCACATTTGTATAGCTGCCCATCTCACATGGTGACTCTGGGTGGCATACATAGTAATAATCAAAGTATATAAAAATCATTAAAAACAACCAATTTAAATTAAAATAACAGCAAGATAAAAGCAAACAAATTTCCTTAGCATTTGCAATAAATAAGCAATAAATAAGTTTCCTTAACATTTGGAGTCAAAGCAACATATCTACTTTTTTATTTATGATTATACTTAGTTATAGACTCAGTCCAAGTGCATGCTTTGCACTAAGCTTGTAATAAGGGTAAGCCAATAATTTTGGCTTATCAAGTTCAGTGAATCCAGCCACTGCAGTTTGTAAATGGTTACATACAAACTAGGTCAAAAGGACTTCTTTAATAATGTATTGATTTAAATACCATGGGTTAACACATATGTGATTCTACTCATGTGGGAAACCAACTATGAAAAAACATGGCTTGTAAATCTAACTCAAACCACAGTTTCCAGTTCCCATCTGACCAGTAGCTTCATAGCTTGAGTTGTCACTCTGATGTCATGCTGAACTGCACGACATCTACCTAAGCATTTCACATTCCCATTTAATCTCCCCTCAGACCAGTGGTAACCTAATTCAGAAGGTAAATCTTGCAGGTACCAGATTTCCCATCACCATAGTGGAAGACACTTAATGTTATTCCTGCAGAATCTCTCCTCTCATACAATTATTAAATGACATAGGAGTCCCATCTGGTCAAGAATTCACAATATGTGCATGTAGTTATGAAACAGTCAGTAAGCCTGGAAAAATGTTTTCCATGGAACAGCATTTGCCCTTAAATCTTCAATTAACACAAGAAAATGGCCAGTTTCTTTTCCCCTCATTCATCTTAACAAGCTTTTCTTGAATCATTATAGTAACCAAGAGAAACATCAGGAAACATTCCAGTCTGACTGTCTTCTTGTCTGTAACGTAGATTAAAGATAGATTCTGTTCTGGAATTATACTGTGGGTCACAATAAGGAAACTGTCAGCACAGGAGTTATTGAGGATTATCCATAGTTGACTAAGTTTCACTCAATTAATCCAATGTTGGTTCTTCACAGGAAACACTGAACTATAACTACCACAATAGTTCCCATAATGTCAGAGTGTGGCTATATCATGTGAACACATCCATTGCATAGGACAGCTTCCTAAAAATGAGCAGGAGAGGACTACCCAAGGAAAGTATCATCGTATATCAAAGAAGAAACTAATAATATTGACGGTGTCACCCGACCTTTGGAAAAACACAGTGCCTTGGGCAGAATAAGAACATTCCAGACCCGGTCTTAGCAATTATTTTCTCTTCAGTTACAAAACAGAAGCTGAGTTGCTTATGTGGTTGCACAACACCTTTCTCCAAATCCACATGAACCTCGTCAATCAAGCTGTGGTAAGAGCCAGCATAACAAAAGATCTTCTCCAACTGTCCTTGCTCCTTAAATTGATTAATCTTCAAGGGACACAGCTTAACAACGTTTATTGCTTTGTTGATGAAGCGTTCTTTGTAGTTGAAGTTTCATCTAGTTACCAGCACACTAGGGAAAGCTTTGCAAACATTTTCCAAAAGAACAAATCTACAAATACCAGAGCAGCAGCTAAGCGCTAACCTTTTTACTTGCTATAATAGAATGAGATAAATCACATCTGTACAGCATTAGCAGAAATATCTGAGTTAAGAGACTGCAGTCGTATATCAAACTAACCAATGACAAATGTATCCATGGTTTGCTAAATAAATCAAAACTGGCTGGATTCACATATTGTGTTGTAATCCACAGTCACAAAGCATAGTTTATCAATGACAGTAAGTAAAAAGCAAAAATAAGTATGAACCCTGGCAAATGGGGGAAGGGTATGACTCTCATTTGATTAAAACAATAAAGCAAGTCTTTCCCCTCGTCTGTCTAAGGAGCCTCTCCCAATAACGTGACCCCCAGAGGAGTGGGTTTCAACTCGCAGTTTTCTCAGCTTGCTCATGTTGGCTGGGGAATTGACATCTGGAAGGCATCTCAGTTGCAGAAGACTATTTGTCTTTTGTCTAATTGACTATTTGTCTAGAATGTTACTATGTCCCCCGTTTTTGTACTTAAAGGGAAACAGAGGGAAACAAACTGAATTGGGTTTTATTCCATCTTACTAGCCAGATTCAGATTATGCACCTGAACCTACTATTTTCATATGAACCAAACTGGGTTCTCTCACCATTACCACCATCTGAAATTCAGTTGCATATATGGAGGTTATGGGTTGAGGAGCCCAAGAAGCAAATCTATTTCTCATGCTAAGGAAATAAGAACAGACATAGTTGCATGATACATATCAAAAGCAACACTATGCCATTTCACTCTGAAATGCAAGAAAGGAAAATCAAAATGAATTCTGCAGGGCTGGAAGGCAAGCTTGACTTAAGTACTGAAAATAAATTATTTGGCTGAATATATGCTCAGAGACACCTCTGTTTCTAATTCTTTGCCACTACTTTGCAACTGATTCTAAATTATGGAGTTTGTTTACTAACAGAAAATAATAACACCCACAAAATCAATCCTTCAAACCCTGTAGTTTGCCCACTCCTGATTTAAGTCAAATGTTCAATACCATGATCAGCCTATATCAGGTTTGTACTATTTCACACTGCATGTGGAAGGCTACTCTCCTCCACATGAAAAAATCCTTCTCCAAGTCTGTCCTACTTGATTGCAGAGTCTGCTTGTTTGCACTGTGCTCACCTAGTTCATGTGACAAGGTCATCAATGCACAATGCAACAAGGGTTTGTTTTTCAGCTGCCATGTCACAGAGTCTGACGCTATTTGGGGACTACGAGTGACTGACCCAAGGTTGCCAGGCTGGCTTCTGTGTCCAAGGGTATCCCAGCTTCTAATTCAGTAATTTAACCAGTATCCTACACTGGCTCTTGAAAAATACTTCCTTCCAAAGACAAAAATAGAACAACAGGGAAAAAATAAAAGTACTCTCATATTAAGCATTCTGCCATTCCAACATTTGAGAGGAACATATAGCAAAACAGAATACAGCTCAATTGTGAACATATGCTTTGAACGTGTTCTGATTTATTTATTTATTTAGAGTGCTTATATCTCACTTTTCCTAACAGTTCTAGGAAGCTAGCCAAAAATACAAATGCAAAAAATCAAGTACATTTTGCAACCTCACCAATGAAAAGAATTGGATAACAACACTGGGCTGTCTGGACAAGGAGGCTAATCTGTTTTGAATAAATCAGCTTCTTCCTAACTCTGCCCCTTCCAGGATATTTTCAGCGTAATTCTGCATATATACAAAGCATTGACATGCTGCTAACTTGCAGAAGCCAGAAGGCAACATTCAAATCATAACTCAGTAAGGCTGAAATACGTTTCAGTGGACAATACGTAGTTGTACAACTGGAGACAAGCCAAAATGCCAAGCTGCAGTTAATCAAAATTATGGAAATGGGCAGAGTTGTACTGCTGTAACTTAAACATTTAAGATAATCAAAAGAACACCCTGGCTAAAAGATCTATCTTGTCCATTTCTGGAAGGTGCATTCTATGTTTCCTCCAAATGATTCCCAATATCTCCTCTAATCAGGAAGTGTCTGTACCCAGACCAGGAAGTAAATCACTTGTGTTGTACAGATTAGTAGTAGCTCCACACATTCTTTAGTATGCGCAAATTGTCAGGTTCTGGCATTTCCAGTTTTTACAAAAAAATCAGGGATCAATGATGTGAACAAGATCTGCTATAGAAGTGATCTTGGGCTAGATGGACAAGCCTAGATGGGCAAAGTTTGAATTCCCACAGTACAGCATTCCAGGTTTCTTGGGCAAATTTAACCTAACTCGCAAATGCTGGTGCACAGCTCATATTTAAAATCAGTTTGAATCTAAACAGTTCATCTTACTCAAATAAGAAAGTGCTCCAGACTGCGAGAACTATCTTCCATTCACTGCGCCCATAATTCCACAGTTTGCCATCAGATTTTGGCAATATGGGAGGGGGGAGAGGGGTGGCTTCAACAGCTGGAAAAAAGGGGGGCAAGATACCTGTCATTCCAGGTGAACAGATTTATTATGAGATGGTTATTCTAAGCAAGAATTAAATGAAATTAACTAACGGTAGTTTTTCCTTATCCATTGGTAGCAAAGAATGCTGCGAACTGAAGTTTAGCCCTAACGTTTGAAGGGCACAGGTCTGGAGAAGGTTCCTATAGTGGATGAACACTGCTGCAACTCAACAGGAATGATCTCAGATGTCCCAAGTGAGAATAGAGAGAGAATCTCTTTGTGATCTGAGTCAATTTTACATATATCCAAAAGCCACAGTTGGGTGACTACTTTTTTAGAATCAGTCGGTAGGTGACAAAAGAATAAACAAGCCCTTGTATTCTCCATCCCATTTCTAACTTAATATGCTTTTTTAAAAAGGTCCACCTACTGAAAATTCCTACTGAGAGACATTTAAATATGCACTCTAAACATATTTTCTCACAAAATGCACACTCTTCTGCATTTATTTTATTTAAACAAGTTCTGTTATGTATTGCACCACTTCTAAATGCATTGCGTTATATTACAGATATATGCAATTTAAATGCATTTTGGTCCTTTGTTCTTTAAGCAGGAAATAGCAGCCCAAAACTCAGAGACTTTAGAAATCCATAGTTTAATTATATAAAATGTGTACATTTGTCCCAGAGGAGGTCATTTTGCAATAGAATTCATAAAGGTCCAATACTCAAGCAGCCTTGGTTGTAAGCTTCTTAGCAAAGACAATGACACTAGTGGTGAATATAGAAGAAAATGCTGAGAAAATGTTGGAATGAATTAATGCAAAACAAAAGGCAAATGCCCAGATTAATTTTTTGGCTATTTCTATGAATAATGGGTTATTCATAGAATCATAGGGTAGCAAGGATTCGGGAACTATCTATTCCAATCTCAGCTCAGTACAGGAACTCAAATTAAAACATCTGTGATGGATAGCTATCTAGCTTCTACCCGAACACACAAAAGAAGAGGTCAGTGATTCCACTGTCAACATGTTCTTCCTGTTAGGAAGTGTCTCCTAACATTGACCTATCAAGGACAGTTTCCTATTTTCAATGCAAAAAACAGTGTTGCATTTCCCACAATATGCGTGAGCATGCAGCAACAACCATAAATACACAGATTTCCCACATTTACCTGCTTGGGAAAGTTGGCCAGTTAGATGTCTTAAATGAGTGTAGATTGGAAAGATGTGTGCCTACTGAATGATGAATGGTGCACACTTGGCCACATCTTGATATTTACTGCAAAAGAGATCAATGCATAACGCCAGCATTTGTCTAGGGAAATAATAATATATGGAGCTGCCTTAAAGAACAGAAATATTAGAAATATTACGAACAGATATGCACACAGAGGGAAGTTATCTACCATAACTGATAGACAATTTTAAAAAATCTCTTAAGGCAGAATGTGGAAAGGTAAGTTAGAAGGGCTTAAAAAACAAGAGAAAACTGAAAAGCTAATATTTAAAAGCACTGATGACATGGATCTTGGACAATCCTGAGTCAGCGCTTCGTTCGGCACTGACCCAGTAATTTTCCCCAAAGTGAAAAATAAAGAGTTCAGACTTGGCAGAAAGATAAGTTATTATAACGTCACAGCAAAGATTCAGCTAAGCAAGCAAGGTCCATGGAATCACTAACCTGATTACATTAATGGAATCTTCATTAACTATTGCTTAACTGGGTCATTACTCTGGAACAATTATCTCTATGCATCTCTTCCAGAGAGGCCATAAATTAGTTGGAATCGACTAAGAAACCAAATGCTTGTTTTTGTATTTGTCTGAATTCAACAGCCACTCTCAAAGTGCTTCATTTGAATTAGCCCCAGAATGAAATAACTGAAGGTGTTGAAAATCCATACATTGAGTATTTGATTGTGTCACGATAACATGATTCCATTTCACCACTAAGAACATAAGCAGTGCCCAGCTGGACTGAACCCCTGGCCATCTAGACCAGTAGCCTGTTCTCATAGTGGCCAACCATCTGCACAAGGAAGCCGACAAGTCTCCCAGCAGATGGCCTTCAGAGGCAGTCAAACTGACATCAAGGCTGATAACCACTGATCACCAGGACTTCCATGAATATTTCCATGACTTCCATGAATAAACTATTATGTTGCAAAGCATAAAAACCAGGTCATGTTTTATAACTTGCTTTTTGAGTAGACAAAATATTTCACATACACAGACTAGTTTACACATCATGCTATCCCATGGTTTACTACATAAACCATAATCATGAATTCACATGATATACTGAGCCATAAAACAGGATTTTACAATGACAGGGATCATGCAGCATGCTCAGCCAAAACTAAATACTCATTTATGGCTTAGTGCATTCTATAAACTAGATCATATCTCAGTAATCCTTAGCACAACACAGTGAAGTTGGCTAGTTCTATTATTTCTGTATTACAGAAAGGGATTTGAGGCAGAAAGAGAATGCCTAAACCATCCAGTAAGTTATTGGCTAAAGTAAGATTTGAATGAGGGGCTGCTTAATTCAGCACATATACAGATCCCCTACCTACAATCTAGTTTTCTAAAATGTAAAAAGTTGATATTTGAAAACTATTTTAAGCACTAAAAATTCTTAATATGAAATGTAAGTCACTTTAATATATCCTTTTCTGTACATTGGAATAAAGCAAATTCCAATAAGCTTTATGAAGAAGTACTTAAAAGGAAATGTTAGAATAAATGCTTGCTGTTCAGAAGTACTTTCCTGAACATCAGAGAATAATTATCTCTGTAGAACCTCATATTTTAGGAAAAAGTGGCTCCCCCAAATTAATATGCAAAATTGGTCCAGATTGTTGGGCATGGGACTTGCGTCTTCTTTTCAGAGATAAAAAGCAATCCCAACCAACTCATTCAACATTACTCACCTGGCTGTTTCCTTCCATTCCAGCTCTTGCCCGTCCGCAGGCAGAAGTTCGTCCAGTTCTGTGAAGAGCTGAGGTGGCGCAGGGCTGTCATCATCTTCACCCAAGATGAAACGGATGCGCTCGGCGGCGGGAGAGACTGCAGAGGTGAAAATACTGCGGTTAACGGACTGAAGAATAATCAAGGAAGCACGGTTCCTCTCCTTCACCATCTCTCCATATCCATTGGGTTGCTTCTGCTGGTTGTCTGTTCCATCAGACATGTTAACTTAGACTGTAGGCTGTTCTTTCTCTTCTTTTCCTTTTCGTCCTTAACTTCCTAGGTACCTACGTCTCTATTTCTCTTTTCTTACACTTACTTCTTAAAACTTCAGGCTTGGGGTAAAGTTCAAGAGGACAAGAGACTTCTTTCCCCACTCATTTAAGCTGGATGTCAGCAGCAAGCCCACACAGCTCCTCGTCAAAAAAACAGAACAGAACGTCTAGGCTCAGCACCAATTTGCTCTCTAGTAGATGCCCAGGGAACTTTCATATTCTGATCAGCTGAGGTCCTTTCAAGACTTTTCTTTATAGGCAGAGAACCAGTTCAAGCCAATCTGGGGGGCACCTTATGGAGAGGAAGTGGCTTCCCATTGCCAATTTCCCCTCCCTTTGTGCAAAATGGGAACTTTCATTGGCTTGCGAGGCAGCGTGTTGCCCCTCTAAGACTCATTACCAATGTAAAAGGGAATATTTAACAAAATAGACTCTTTCCCTCTTTTTCATTTTACAGCTGTGTGCTTTGCTCCATTTAGTTATCGGACACGCTAGTGGGGGTAAAGAGAAAGAAAAAAGAAAAGGCACAAGGGATCAAAGCTGTTTACATAAATAAAGGAAATATTAATTAATTGTGACCTCATGTTCTCAGATAACTGGAAATTCACAGGTCTCCTTTTAATTTAAAAAAAGGGGGAAGCAAAATTTAGGGGATAAATCACAAATTAGTCTGTGCACTCTGTGTACGCTCAACCCTCTGTGTACTCTCAAACACAGATACACAGGTAGTAACGATGAGCATATCCATATGATCCACAGTGAAGAACTGGGTAGCACCTCAACCTGAGCTTTGTGCATTAGATTCCAGTTCATCAGACATAGTTTCTTCTCCCTAAAGCTAATTCTCTTAATTAATCCAACGGGCAAAAAATTATGTATATCTGGAGTTTGATACAGAATAGAGTTGCTGTTCTTCCAATTTTCATTGTCCTTATTTCAAAGGAGGGAAGTAGAATTCAATCAGAAAACCCAGAACTCATCTAAAATGATGAGTTTTATACTGTATTATTTATGTTTTTATTGATTTTAAATTGTTTGGTTGTGAACCTCCCAGAGTCCCTCCTTGTGGGGGAGTTGGGCGGTGATATAAATCTGATAGATAGATAGATAGATAGATAGATAGATAGATAGATAGATAGATAGATAGATAGATAGATAGATAGATTGATTGATTGATTGATTGATTTTGGAGATCTAAGCTAGGATGCATTGCTTTACTTTCTATATCTCATTATACTCTGTGGATTGGTAGCTTTTAGAATAAGAGGTGATCCCTTAAAATGTGAGAAATAAAGAAATAAGCAAATAATACTGTACAGATTCTATTCATAATAACATAAATTTATAAATGTAAATTATAAAATGTTTGCATGCATCAAGAATGAAAAACAACATAGGATCAGGATCTAATGGGGTTAGAAATGGGAGTCCCCCAAGTATGGATAGTGAGTATACAGACTGTCAAGACAGATGTTTTAAATGGTGAGAGTTCCTCGATATAGGAACACAGATGTCCAGTAGAAGCCACGATGGAATCAAAATAACACACATGCACCATAACATCATCATGCAAATGATACAAAGTCACGTCATTTGCATGATATCATCATGACATCTGATGTCATTTATCATCCTTGCTCCCTCCTCACAAGGATGTCTATGTATGGGAGTGATTCTACTCATTTAAGTTGGCCTAAACACACTGCAGTGGGAAATAACTTAAGTACTTCCTGTTCAGGCTGGAACTTTGGGCAAACTGCAGCTCTCCTGACTCTCTGATCTGTTCTTCTACTCTACACATTATTTTCCAACTCAACTTAAACTCCTACTCAGCCTATAGGTTACCTATAGGTCAGTTTTGGCAAGCATCACCACAAGAATTTCCAGGGACTCACGAAGAGTATTTCTCACATTTTAAGGGTTCACCTCATATTCTTAAGGCTGCCAGTCCACAGAGTATAATGACATGTAGAAAGTAAGCGAATGCATCCTAGCTTAGAGTTCCTAAATTCTAAAATATCCTGTTGCTTTAATATTTGTCTGGGCATTACTCTTTATTATTAGACAAAGAAAAACTGTATTGTTAAGTTAATCATTTTCATTACTTACTCCATGTATAAATTAGTATTACTAATGTCTAATCCTGCCAGTTAAAGCCTTCCCCTGCTGATTAATCAGCCAAAAAGACTAAAAAAAAAACAACAGACTATAGTTTAAAAAGAGCCTGACAGAAAAACCTTGTGATCTGCTCAAGAACCATTCTTGAATAATTGAAAGACTGATAGAACAATACTTCCCAAACTATATACCACAGATACGGGAGGGAGGGAGGGAGGACGGACTCAAACAAAGTATCCACCCCAGTCAAGGCTATCCAGTGCAACTCTTTATAAGAGAGAAAGCAGATAGTTCATTGGCTCCAATTTAATTCATCCAGCTAGATGACGTTTGGCAAATATTCTACCAACCTCTGTCCCAACTAATCCATCTTTTTGAGGTTGAACCTGATCTTTTCCTCATGTCCTAGGTCTCAATCCCAGACATTTTTACTTTAATGAAGTGGCCCAGTGATTCAGGAAATCACAATTAATTTATCCTTTCTCAGAAATCAATTGGTAAGAGAAACCTTTGTCAGAAGAGCCTCCATAGGAGATGCAACGTCTCCAGTAACTCCAAGAGAAAACTCCTTATTTGAACAAGGATGATTACTTTTGAGGAATCCTCTTAATTCATTGCCACATCAATGTTTTAGGAAAGGTAACAGCTAGTATACACAACCCTTACACAATAATTTCAGTGAGTTTTGAGGTTATTGGCTTCCTGTCCAAAGCCCTATTGAGTACTGTAACAGAATCTCTGGTTCCATAGAACGCTGACCAAGGTGCTGATTTTTGACCACCACTAAATGTTCCACTACACTGAGTGCCTCCTAATCTGCCAATACCTGCAATAATAATGAATAATTGTAATAGTAGTAGTAGTAGTAGTAGTAATAAGCAGCAGATTAAAATACTGTGGGATTTCTGAAAATAAACAGTTTTGGCACATAACACACCAAATTTAACTGTGGTTGAAAAGAAGAAAGTGTGGATAATTGATGTGCCAATACCAGGGGATAGTAGAAAAGAAGACAAAGAATTGGAGAAGATCACAAAGTATCAAGATCTGAAAGTCAAAGTTGAAAGATTGTGGCATAAGCGAGCAGTGGGGGTCCCAGTGGTTATCAGCACACTGGGTGCCATACCAAGAGGCCTTGGATGGCCCTTAGAATATCTGTGCATTGACAAAATTTCCATCTGTCAATTACAAAAGGCCACACTGTTTGGACCTGCATATATACTACATGGATAAATTACAACATCCTAGGTTCTTGGGAAGAACTCGATGCGAATGAAGGCCAACACCAGCTACAGAACTGGCAGCTGTGATTTCATGTTGTTGTGTATATAATAATAATACCATCAAACAACATCTGCCCATCCCAGGTCCTTGAGAAGGACTCAATAGGTGGATAAAAATGCCAAATCCAATCTAAACATCTGGCTGACCATGCGACTAGTAGTAGTAGTAGTAGTAGTAGTAGTAGTAATAATAGCAGCAATATCTCAACTTTTCTCCAATGAAGCAATGTGTTCTGCTTTAGGCATCCAAATGCACGGCCTGTAATTCTCATTATCTCCCAGCCAACATGAATAACCAAGCATCTGATTAGTCACACGAGCAACAGTGGAGACTCAACTGCCTCAACAGTTTCTATATGCACATGCTGTTTATGCATTTAATGAATCCCTCCATTTCTACAATTAAAGTAGAACTGTACAATTGTATTGTCTATTCTCCTATTTTCTTTTTGACTTAGCGTTAGTTGCATTTTGTCTGGAGTTATGATAAAGTTCCAAATGCAGAATTTTGTGAATCACAAGATCTGCTGCGTCTCAAGCTCCACCACATGCTCATTTTAGTGCCACTGGAAATTAATGGGCCGTTCATTAGTTATTTTCATGCTCTCTTTAGTTAGAACAGCATATTTTCATCTTGGTCTCCAGAGGGAACAGGTTGTGCTAAGCATACATCACATACAATCAAGGGTCAAGCTAATTACCCTGAAGTAATGAACTTCTCCTCCTATTTGACCTGCATGTGCAATAGACAAATTTCTCTTGCTAAAAATCTCCAGGCTTTGTGCAGCATCTCAACTCATTCGACATGCTTAATAAGATGCTTAAAAAAGTACCATTAAGAACATTCTTTGGATCATGGATCCATTATGCCTACATCCTAGGGTTGTTACAACAGGACTAAAGCATGATGAAAGGGAGAAATAGTAAAACTTATTAAAAAATCCTTAATGGTATTTTCACAATGTGTTTCTTCTCTATATCAGTCAGCAAGCTTCATCCTTAATAGATAGGTGACCTGAAAGAGACACTGAAGTGATGTTGGAGAACCAGCAGCAAGATGGATGGGCTCGGTTACATAGGCAATGGGTACACCATTGGAAGACCCAAAAGAACAGGTTAGGGATAGATCGTCATGGAGAAGATCTATCTATGCGGTTGCTAGGAATTGAAAATGACTTGATGACACATAATTATAATCACCCAGCTCAGCAGTAGTTCTTGTGAAAAGAAGCTGGGTGTCTTGGTAGACCACAGATTAAACAAGAGCCAGCAGTGTGCTGCAGCTACCAAAAGAACCAATTAGTTTTGGGCTGCATCAATAGAGATATGATGTCAAGATCACAGGAAGTGAGAGCTTTGCTTTACCCTGCACTGGTCAGACCACACCTGGAATCTGGTGTCCAGTTCTGATTGCCACAATAAAAGAAGGGTGCTGAGAAACTGGAAAGAATGCAGAGAAGAGCAACCAAGATGGTGAAAGGCTTGGAGGCTAAATCCCACAAAGAGCAATTAAAAGAACTGGCTAGGTTTAGCCTGAAGAAAAGAAGGCTGAAGGGGTATGGATTTATTCTTCATAGTGCCTGAGGGTAGAACAAGAACCAGTGGATGGAAACTTTACAGAGAGAGATCCAAACTGGAAATAAGGAGGAATTTCCTGACCCTGAGAGCTGTGAAGCAGAGGAACAGCCTGCTCCTGGAGTTGTGGAGGTCCATTGCTGGAGTTTTTCAAGCCATAGTTGGACATTTCTCTGGGATATTTGAGGATTCCTGCCCTGGGCAGGAATTGGATAGAAGGCCTCAATGTTCCTTGCAGCCCTATAATTCTGTATAATAAAAATGCAAAACACAGTTTGTTTAAATATTGTGCTATGCATTGACTTTGGCTTGCTGGAGCTCTCTAATAGTTCTTTCCATCACCTCCTATATATTATTCTAAATGGAAATGCTAAATACATTTTGCATGCAAAACATATCCACTTTCACTGATCCTCAGCTTTGTTTATGTATTAGATTTTTATCCTGCCTTTATTATTTTTTTATAAATGACTCCAGGTGGTGAACATACATAATAGTAGTAGTAGTAGTAGTAGTAGTAGTAATCTTTATTGTCTTTGTACTTCTCGTACAACGAAATTAAATGCCACCCCAGTGCAGCTTTAAAAATATAAAAACCATAGAGCACATAACACACATAAAACACAACCTTCACATTCCATATTGCACAACCCCTGATGCTGCATTAATACTGCACTATACGATAGAATTCAGTATAGTTACAGCTCTAAGATAGAAGCTATTCTTCAGCCTATTTGTCCTTGTTTTCATTATCCTGTACCGTCTGCCAGATGGTCATAGTTCAAAAAAAGAATATCCGGGGTGGGATGGGTCCTTAAGAATATTTTGAGCCTTCTTAAGGCAGCGGGAACTATAAAGTTCTTCCAAAGAGGGGAGAGGGCAACCAATGATCCTCTGGGCAGTGGTGGTAACCCTCTGGAGCGCTTTCCTTTCTGCCACTGTGCAGTTAGCAAACCATACACAGGTGCAGTAGGTAAAAATGCTCTCTATAGTACAGCGGTAGGAGGTCACCAGCAGTTTTTCATTCAGTTGTTGTTTCCTGAGAAGTCTCAGGTAGTATAATCTCTGCTGGGCCCTCTTAACCAAGGCTGCAATATGAGCGCCCCAGGTCAGGTCCTCCTTTATGGTAACACCCAGAAACTTAAAACTGGCCACCCACTCCAGTCGGTCTCCATTGATAACCAGGGGCTGGACATCTAATCTATTCCTTCTATAGTCCACTATAAGCTCCTTGGTCTTATTGATATTAAGAGCCAGATTATTGTCTCCGCACCACGAAAGCAGCCGGTCCACCTCATCCCGGTAGGCAGACTCATCTCCTTCGGAGATAAGCTCCACCACTGTTGTATCATCTGCAAATTTAATGATAATATTGCTGAAGTGAGTGGCGGTACAGTCATATGTATAAAGAGTGTAAAGTAAGGGACTCAACACGCAGCCCTGTGGTGAACCAGTGTTGAGAGTAAGAGCTGAGGAGATCTAATTGCCTAATCTAACCCTCTGGGAGCGGCCAGACAGGAAGTCCAAAATCCAAGAACAGATTCCTCCTTGTTTACTGCTTCCTCCTTGTTTACTGTTTTTATACCTCACCTTTGGCTGAGAACAAAAGATGGTGTACATGAGGGTCAGCTCAATTTTATGCCTTCAGTAACTCTGAGATGTAGGCTGGACTGAGAAAGTGTGACTGGCCCATTATGCACCCTGTTTCAAGACTTGATTTCAGAGCTATGCTTGAAAAAATCCAGCTGTAAAGTACCCTTCTCAATCTGATGCCATCCAGTTGCGGGTGTAATTCCTAGAATTGCTCATCCAACATAGTCCTAGTTTGTTGGCTGCTGAGGCTGCTCTAGGAAAAGTTTTACATAATACACCTGCACACATACACAATGAACATATGCGCATTCACAAACCAACAATCACAAAAAGTGTCTTCTGCTCACCTTGCCTTCCAACAAGCCATTAAATTGCTTAAAACTTTCTCAAACTGGAAAAAAAAAAATCATGGAGACAAGGGGACCAGATGACCTTATTAGCATAGATTAGTTATGCAATAAGTAATAAGAACTCATTAATTAATGTCATTCTGAATTTGCAAGGATGAGAGACAATCATCTATTTCATGCTTTGAACATGGGAAGCCCCTGAATGAAAGCTGTCACAAAATTCTCCCTGAGCTCATTAGAGAGCAGCAGAATGATAGACTAACAAGGAACCAAACAGCAGGTGTTTCTGCCAAATGTCAACAGCAAAAATAAGCAATTGGGGGAAACGAAGAGAAGCCAAGATAAAAGGAGTACACTGGGATGGCATGGAAGAGGCCAAGAAATCCAGTGCCCAGCCACAAAAAACAAAGAAGGAGAGATTTAAAGAGGTCATTTCTGCCTTGCGGTGAATAAAGCCAATCCCAAGGATTAACTGCTTATTTTGCAAAACAAAGGGGAGGTAAAATAGCATGGTTCCAAGCAGCAGGTGATGCTGCCAAATGTCAACACCCAAGGAAGGAACTCTAAAAAGGAAGAGAAGCTGAGATTAAGAGTAGCTGCTAGAGGATCTGGTGAAAGTGGAAAAAGGTATGAACACACAGTGTTAAAGTGGCAAAGAGGGAACAAAGCATTGTGCAAACAGCTCATACACCTTCCCAGGAACACACAACAGCACCTACAGAGAACTCATGGTCAACAAAAGGGGGGAGGAGGAGGGTATTTTCATACAACTGCTTCAAATCCCACTTAAATATAGAGATGAAGATTGCTGAGAAAACATGGTGACTCATGAACTACAGTGCATGTAGGGTTCTACCTGTAAATGTCTTTCAAAGTTTTGCTACTGACATGTGGGGGGCACAAATAATCCAAGAATTTGTCATTCTTCTTCAGTGGTATCTAGTTGAAAGGGACCTGAGCAAGAAGATATTGACTGTACTTGTTTTTCAATCTTCTAGCAACATCTATTGAACTAATTAATTACCTGCTCGCTCCAAGGAATAAGGCAGGAAGCACGTAACTAGAAATAGATGCAGTTTCACTATATAATGAAACGTGTTTGTGTGTGTGTGTGTGTGTGTGTGTGTGTGTGTGAGAAAGAGAGAGAGAGAGTAATTGCACATATTTGGATATTTTATTTATTCAATTATTGCATTTGTATCTCATCTTTTCAGTGACATCTTATAGCAACTGACCACAGAACTAAGAAGTATGCTGAGAAGAGGGTGCCATTGGCTCAATCATCCACTGAACTCTGGGTTGAAAGACAATATCATCCTCAATATCCCTGGTCCAAAAACACTTCAACCACTATGCCACTCTGCAACACCTTACCAAAGTGTGTTTTTGGACCTTCCTCAAGATGAATTATCTTGTTGATAATGAATTTTCAGATACAAGAGGCGGTTTGTCATGAAAATTAAGCTCACTGCATAAGGGGGGGGGAAACAGATGCATTATGGCATATAAAGTTTGTTTATGAACAGGCTAGTTACAGAAAGAGTTCTCTACCATGCACTGAGAAATTTGAGAAGACACTGTCCCAAGATCTGAATTACAATATTTTATGCCAATACACCACAGTACAATGTAAAAACAGTAACTTTAAAGCACAAAATTTATGGTGAACTTGACCTGTCCTGACTTGGACTTAATTCTACCTGGGAAGCTTTAATACAAGGAAAACAAAGTCATTTGCTCAAGCTCCTTACCTAATTATAGTCCAACCAAAACAAGTTTTCCCCCCTCTTTTAAAGCTCTGGTTAATGAAACATTAGCAATTAACGCGCTTAGTAATTGTATGGCATTTAACATTTAGAGTAGCATTTTACAACCCATTTGCGTGCTGGTTTCCTAATGTTTTAGAGTTAATGGGGGGTTTTGATAGTGCATTAAATACCTTGTTAGTTATTAGGCAACAAGGCAAGGAAGAACAGCTATGGGGTGCTGGTTTTATGGCAATCTGGATCAAATAAGCAACAAACTGTAATGAGCAGACTCTAAGAATGGATCATATGATTAGCCAACTAAACTCAAAGGAGGGAGGCCATCAGAGAAAACTGAACTTGAGTAGATTTATGGGCAAACAGTGGAAGAAATAAATGCAGATAACCAGTTAATACTTTGAATTTGGCCACTTAAATCTTGCACAAGGCATAAAATCAAGAAGAAAGAACTGTTATGAGAACTGTAACTGTAATGCAAGCAACTTAAATAGAACAAAGCAAAGAAAGAAGAATATAAACTGTACAACAACTAAAATGGGTTACCAGAAGAAAGAAATTCAGGGCTGGCTTCTGATCAGTTTTGGGCTTCATCATGAGCATTGGTGAGTTTCAATTTTTTACTTGAATGGATCTTCCTTTTTTTAGGACAGAACCTCTAGATTTCCTATTTAATGGGGCAGGAAAAGAGTGGGCTTTCTCCTACATACGCTGAAAGAAGGTGACCCAGGAACCAAATTTAGGGTTTATTCAGTGCTTTCTAAGAAGATGAACATCTTGGATATTCTGGTTCTGGAGAAAGGGTAGGATGGTGGGAGAGGAGTTAGGGTTAGTAATCACAACAACTAGCAAAGAAAACGATGAAACTTCCCCCATTCAGTAAAGCTGATTAACATCATAAATAATGAACTGTTTCTTCACGCCATTCAAAAATTAATTTATGAAATGGAAGGGTGTTACAATAGGCAATGACATCAAAAGAATGAAGTCGCATCACATCTGGAGGTTACCAGGCTGAAGAAGGATAGTTTACATTCCCTACTTAGAAAGAGAAGAAATTCCAAATCGCTTTGGGCACACAACCTTCTTCCCACAAAACTGTAGCCCAATTTCTGCTAGTACAACTTCCGTATAGGGGGAAATGTAACAAAGTATTATGCAGATGTCGGGAATTTAAACAGAAGACTGTGCTTTTGCAATTCTTTTCTCCACTCTTCAGTCATTTCCCCTTTCATTGGTCAGCACTCTATAATATGCAGTTTGGGGGGCACCCAATTGTACATCCTTTCTCTATTCCTTGGAAGTTTAAGAGCTTTACACAACTGCTATATCAGCACCAATAACTCACACCAGGTAAATGGGTCTTCCATGTTTAAAGGCAGTATCATTCAGAACATCAGCTTATATACACAATAGAAGCGTAACTCAATTCAAGCAGGAACGGTCCCTTATTTACAATATATCACAGAGCAAGGCAGATTTAGACATCTGGAACATGGTTTTTAGGTTTCAAAAAGAAATTAACTACAGTTACTAATGTTGGATGCAAAGTTCAGATATTTAAACTATGGTCAGTGGTTGAGGATACAAATGGAGAGGGGTAATTTACTTTTCCTTTTTTCCCTATGGGTTTTTAAAATTCAAATTTAGCCATTGTTTTGTAACATCTTGCTTTTTTGTTTTTGCAATTCAACATACACACACACACACAAACACACAAACACACACAATTTCCCTTGAGCCAAGGCATACTTTCAATATTCTTCAACTTTCACATGCAGGTCTCCAATTTGTGAACAATTTGCATTATTTATCTTCAGTGAGAACTGGGAAAATATTACTAATGTCTTAAAATCCAGTTAATAGTTTATAAAAAGCAAGTATGTAATGTATATTATTTTCTTGTTTCTTTTCTTGCTGGCTTGCCATCAAAAGTTTACACTGATTTGTGCATCATAAGGCCTTAAGTTAAAATGAAACAATAACAGAATGGAAGGGGGAGGAATGATTTTTTTCAGGGCTATGATAATCTTTCTTTTCTTCCATTTTTTTACTTTAATGGTTGTTTAATATGGCCTGATACAGGACAGCTACTATACAGATCAAAGTATATAATATCTGTCCTTATACCAGGCTCTGGTATAATATCTGAGCCTTATACCAGGCTCACCACTGCACCCTAAAATAATCCCAGCAACATCCTAAAGGTTTGGGTTTTTTTTAATGGCCAAAACTGACAGGTTGGTCAGTGGCCATACAAGAGATCTTATAAGACTCCAGCATGCCTGCATGAGATAACACATTACGTTGACTGATCACCAAACATGATCTTCTAAGATGACCACTAACAGTTCTACCTTCTTTTTCTTACTCCTTTCCTTCAATGCCTTCTGCCTTCCAGCTTTGGAGGTCACTGTGGTTAATGCTAAACATCTGTATCTAACCACGGTTGACCCAAAACCAACTTCCAAGCCTGTTTCAGATAATGGTTTCAAAATGCCACTGAATGTGGTTAGCCAACAATAGCCATCATTATCTTCAAAAGTGAAAGAGGGGAGAAGACAGGGAAGGAAACAGAAGAAAATGGTGCCCACGAGACCACAGGTACCACTAGATTGCCAAACAACTGAAACATTTCAACCAACGATACCAAGGATTAAACCTGGGACAGCATTCAAGCCATAGTCTTTCCTTCATTATTTTCACTAGTACTGTACAAACAGTTTGAAATTATGGAGGCTCAAAGACCTGATTCAAAGTATAAAGCAAAGAAAAGGAGTGATTTGTACAATTTACATAATCATATACAATGATATGAGCTATTAACAAGCCTTTTCCTTGTACGTGCAACCCCTTTCCTCTTCATGATTAAATAGTCAGGAAGACTAATTCACTAATGTTTCTTGTTTCAGCAGATCTGTGAAACCAGTGTTGCCACCTTCTGAGCAATTCAGAATATTAAGCCAAATTCAAACTGGAGCTTAATATCCTATCTTGTTCTAAAGCTGGCAAACCTAAATTCCAATCTGGATGAAAAGAAAACCAGGAATAATTAGCAACATTGTTTGATTGAGTCTCCATCATGCCACAAGCAAAGGGGTGATGGGAGAGGCACAAAAGTCATTATTTCATGTCTTACTAAGATACAATTGACCAAATGCATCTGCAGAAAATCACTGCAGTTTTTGACACACTCAAATCCAGTTTCAATAAAGAACAGAAGCTGAAAACTAACGAGATTTTAATGAGTGACCAAAGAGCACAATAGTGAGAGTACAAAGGATTTCACAAAACAAATAAAGGAAAGAGACAAAGACAATTTTGGTTGATGATGGTGCCTCTGAGGCTGAAACACCAAACAGTCTCTTGCTGATGCAACACATAATTGCTTCAGGAAAGTCAGGAAGGCTGCATGAGCAAGAGAAAGTCCTTGTTCAGTAAAACAAGGAATGAATGCGGTGAACTAGGGGAGAGTCAAGGAAGACACAACTTAAAAGAGATACACACAGCAGAAAAGTACACTTCTTCCAGGCAAGCAACTTAGAATCCTGAAGACCAAATGAATAATACTGAAATGCATGTATGGCTTCAGTGCACTATTTGTCAGAGTTGCCCAACATCATAATCTTGCGATGTCAGTGTTTGTAGCTCCCCTCTTTCTTCCTCCTTCCAAAAAGAAAGCATGTAGCTATTTGCAGCTTTTTCAATTTTAGTATGCTCCTTTTTCATTATTTTTTTTAAACCTCAAACTTAGGATTTCAAGGTTCTTTGTCATCCAAATACACCTGCTTCATTTCATGTGACTCAGGGTTCAGATCCACAACTCGATTATTTTATACCCATCAACTATTGCATTCTACTGATTTGCCTAATAAAAATACCAGAGACTCCTCTATGTAAGTGATACAACATGTGCTGTGAAGGATCTGTTTTTAGTTTTGTTGTATGCCACCCAGAGTTGCCTGTGGTAAGATGGGCAGCTATATAAATTGGTTTAATTAATTAATTAATTAATAAGGCCCAAGAAAACTTATCTCACCCCCAACTCCATTTTTACCAGCATCATCTGTTCAGCACTACTCATTTTATCAACATTCCCTCAAGAGATACTTATTCATAGGAATATTCTTGTGGTGGTGTAAAACAGCCATCCCAGCACCAACCAGCTACCGCTGCCAAAAATAATATATTCACCACTTCATGAATGGCTACCAAAAATGGCTCAGTCTTAATTGCAGAATTTATTTCTTCCAAGTGGGCACTGTTGAGACATACTTGATTAGAATTCCTATATGTCCCTATTCACCATCACCTTGCTGGTTGGAGAGACTAGGACAGTGTTTCTCAATCTTGGCAGCTTGAAGATGTCTGGACTTCCCAGAACTGGCTGGGGAATTCTGGGAATTGAAGTCCAGACGTCTTCAAGCTGCCAAGGTTGAGAAACATTGGTCTAGGTTTATTGTGCAAACATACTTGAGGAAGGCCACATTTGGAGAAAGTTAGTGTACCAGATATTTCTTGTTATCCAGGACTGTATGCATACACTGTATTTCCAAGTCATTTTTTAAAGACCATATTCAACTGAAAGCACGTGGGGCGGAGGGAGAAACAGAGAAGCCCACTGCTCTAATGTCCTGAGACCAAGCCAGAATGAGCCAACCATGTTGGCTAGGTAGAGTGGCAGTTGAAATGCAACACGTGCAAAGGACGTCAGGCTGGGGAAGGCTATGTAAATATATAAATAAGCAGTAACTGAATCATGCACAGATGTCTTTGGCGTGGCAGAGAAACTGAAAGCATAAGTTGAAACAGATCAACACAACAGCAATCAGAAGTCCCATTAAAAGGTTTGCTTGTTTGTACAGACACACCAAATGCTGAGCTTACATTTTCACTGTTGCAACAATTAGGCCTTGCCCTACATTACTGTATCCTTCAAATGAGAACACTGTTGATAACCTTATAAGATAAGATATTCAAAACAGTTACAGCCTACTGTATTACTCATTGACTAAAGATACCAAAACATTCTCACTCCAAATATTTAGAGGGTATCATTTCCAACACATTGCCATGTCAATGACTGTCAAGTAATTCCTGGTGTCAACCCAGGGAGCTTAGAGACCTCCTAACGGACCTCGTTATTTGCCCCATACCTTCAGCAAGTGAGGTGTAAAGTCTGCCTGTCTCCATCACTCTAATGAAACCGAGATGCATATCTAGCGGATGGGAAAGGTATAACGTTTTTGAGTGGAAGAACATGAATATGCATGTGTGCGTATTGATTTGAAAAGCTGTTATAACGTGAAACAAGTATTTGAAGAGCATTTGATCCTATCTACTAAAAACAGCTAGCAACTGACCAAAAGTTGGTAACGGTGGAAAATACAAACCACCACTTTAGTCCCTGTAACTGTTGGGTGCTGAGGCCTTTTCACAGCTTAGATCCATTTTATACTGGCAATCTTTTACAAGCCACCTCCTATACCAAGCAAATTCCAACACAGCTGAAATGCAGATGTGGGAACTTCCAGCTCACTGAAGCAACTACTCTGCATCTCCTGTCTTCTCACCATCAGCCATGTGAACCAGGGCAGAAAGGAAATTGAAGTTCAACATCTGAAACAAAAGTATTCCTGATTGGTGAGAAGCTTGTATTATATTCATTGGGGCTAAGCATGCTTCAAATTCAAGTCCAAATGGTGCTTTGGAATATGGAAGAGCCACTGTACTTTATTTTCTAGTGCAGCTAACGCTTATGTTGCCCCATCTCTGGGTTTTGCTGTTTTGGCTGAGAGGTTTCTTAACCCTGCAGCATTTCCATGACAATGGAAAGGAGAAAGGGACAGAACAGATTAGTAGGAGAATAAATTCTGCAATATTAATAGCTACATTGTGGAGCCTTAACAATTCAACAAATTCATTTAGTGAATTTCAGATGCAATGGACAACATTTCTGTCTGGCATCTTCACAAAAGAATGGACAAGTCCATTGCATATGAAATAGTCTGGATGAATTTAAATTTCATTATATTTACATCATTTGCATCATTTAATGCCACATGCATAATACCATCTTTACACTAATGATACGGGGAATAGTGGACACCATTTCCCCCAACTGATTTGTTAAACACTTGTACTTGGATTGAGAGTGCAACATCTGGCAAAGAAGAGTTAACTCTTTCACTCATTCAATTTCATCCATTTAGATGTCACACACAGACTGTGTTCACAAACAACATGCTGACCCACAGCTGGCTGGATTAGTCCCTAGGTTTGAACAACACACTCAACCATAAAGTAACCATATTGGTTGGAAACATGAAATATACTAAGTCACAAATTAGACAACCATAAAAAACCCAGCCATGTGCATATCACAATTATGCACCAGAGGCAGATGGGACCAGAGAGTTAGTTCCCATTCTAACACCATCACCTAATTTTGCGGTACTGAATTTGTGACACAAGTCACCCACAGAGACAAAAAACCAAAACCAGATCAAAATTATCAGGCTGCTCATCGTCCTAGCCATAATCCAGAGAAACTGAGCTCCCCTGCCTTTTTCTTAAAGACTAAAACTCATGAAATGTATCCTTGATCATTTTAAAGAGAACCTTTGTGTCCTACAGAGAAAGGTATCTGTGTAAGCCATAAATTAAATGACCAGGCTGACCAGCATTTTTTACTAGCTCCTGCTTCTGTGCCTTTAATGTAGCAATTTGGTGAGTAAACATTAAGGTCAATGCTCCTGCTTTGTGAAAAATTTACTTGTTAGTTTGCATTGTTGAAGCTCCTGCTAAAAGCCCTATAATTGTTGTTTAGATCTGATTTTTAATGGATTATTTATTTAACTATTTATGGGGGGATTTCTGTTGATGGGGTTTCTGATTTTAATTGTGAGCCGCCCAGAGTCACTCGTTGGGGGGAGATGGGTGGCATACAAATTTAAGAATAAATAAATATAAATATAAATATAAATATAAATATAAATATAAATATAAATATAAATATAAATATAAATATAAATATAAATATAAATAAATAATGCCCTTTAGGACAGTGTATTCTGTCAGAAATAGAACTGAAGACAGAATATTAGCCAACTTGGACAAGTCATAAAATCTTGGCAAGTACAGTGATGTGAACTTGGGCCTCTCCTACATTCACCAACTGGATTATCATTTCCTATTTTCAGCATTTGATTCTATTTATAAGCAACCATTATTTGCTGCCATCTAATCTAAAAGTCTACCAATTTCTCAGATGCATTAATATTGTATTTCACCACCACAGCACTTTCCAGGCAGAGAACTCCAGATGGACTGAAGAACATAAATCACAAATCCAGACAAACTAGCAAACAGCCTTGCAAATCTACTAAGTCTGAGAAGAGACATAGATCCCTGTCTATATCTTCATTAATATTTATACATTCGTTAAATAAGATGCTAAAAAAAAAAAGATTTTTTTTTTCTTCCTGAATGGCTCTCCCTCCTCCTTCTCATTGTTTATTCTTGATTATTCCTTGAAAGTTTAGAAGAGGTTGGGCAAACATTTGCCAGCTCTACTCCAGTTACAGACTACTCTGTTACAGGAGAGAAATTTTGAGACTAAACCAAGCAAAACATTATTTACATTCACAAGATGGAATGGAAGACAACAAATGGGTAGACAAAAAAGAAAAAGAAGGGGTAATCTTTCATTGCTGGGAAAAATTATATATAAATATGAAGGCAAGGCAAAAAAGAGATGATATTCTTGGTCCCCCCTCCATTTTTTTTTTACAGCTTTGGGATCTCTTTTTTGTTGGTTGTTATATGGCCGATCTTGTTTAGGATAGGAAGTAAGTAGGAATAGACTTGGATGGGAGACCTCCAGGAAGTCAAGCAACATATTGGAGGAAGACCGTGGCAAACCACAGAACACATCCAGGATGTCAGCAGAATTTCAGGTTGACTCGAAGGAGATATTACTTATACTCAGCAATTCCTTCCATTTTTCTATTTCTGGCAATGCCAAATAGCCACTGTGTGTGAATAGGACAAACTGCACTCACATCCCTGCAATTAAATAAAAACAGCTGTTTTCTTTTAACAAAATAAGTTAAGATCCCATAGGATCACCAAAGTCTCATGAGATCTTGCAGGAGAAAATTGCACAGGTATTTTAGCAACCTCAGGAAACATACCTACTGAGCCCTCCTCTATCTGGATGGGACAACAGAGATGCTTTTGGGGCCTGTCTCCTTGTACAAATACTATACAACACTCAGTGCTCACCTGTAAATCAAAACACTGGTTCCCACACTATAAATTGTTGGATGGAATTTTCCAGTGGGCAGTACATTAAGTTCCCAACACCCGACTTGGAACTATTCTTTGAAATCAGATTGGTTCTACTTCTCATGGTTTCCAAAACTCAGACTTAAAATCTAAAGTCCTGTCTGCTAAGTGGATCTGCAAAGCTAGTCTAGAGGAACGCCTTATATCTTCCCAGCTCTAACTTAGTATGGGTGTGGGAATGAGAGTCTGTCCTGAATAATTTGCCTAATCTTTATATGCCAATTATCAGAGAAAGATCCAGCAATCAACAACTCCACAAGATCCACTGATGTTCTTTTCTGCCTGCCCTGCGTTCTGTTACCTTACATGATCTCTCTGGGTGCTCCACCCCGCAATGCCACAACTGAAATGTGTACACTGGAATTTATTTACATGAATAAGTCAATGACTTGTCTGGATGCAACCCCCTTACGTTCCCACTGGAAACTGTACTGGCTCTCTCCAACATGCTATAAGTGCATTGACTGCAACTTCCACGCAACTGCAATTCAACATATTGGGAGGGCAGGTTGGACAAGGCTGAGCTAATGCTTCCAGAAAGTTTTCTCTGGATATGAGGAAATTGTGGAATATGAATTCTGACATTCATCATCATCATCAAAGTGTGAATAAGTGGTCTTGGAGATTTTCCCAGGCCAGGAAAAAGAGGCTGCTTGCTAATTATAAAATAATTGCTTATTTAAGTACTAAGCAAATTGATGGAATATCATGCAGTGAATGACTGAGCAGGCTGGCAAAGGATGCTGCTTCTTCTCAAGCCCCACATATAACACAAACAGGATGCTAACGGAGGGAAGCAGTTTATTCTGGGCCCAGTTTAAAAATAAAGTCTTTCTACTAGCCTCAGTGTCACAGCAGATAGCCACACCTAGCCAACCTTGGCTGATTTCAGAAACGCTAAGCAGTCTTGGACATAGCTGGTACTAGGAGACTACCAGAAAATCTTAGGACTCTGCACTATAATGGAAATTTGAAAAGACATCTCACAAATAAGGTAAACCATATCCATTTCTTTACATGGCTATTGTAAAGATAATTAAATGTTTGCATAACTGGCATGGAATATTCATTGCAGATGGAATCTAGAATTTGGAATTAACATTAGAGACTTGTCAAGAGCTCATTCATCTAGCTAAATGCTCTAAATATTTCTTGAATCACATGGATATATACCTTAGCAGCTCCTCAAATACTCACCAATGAAGAACATGGTTTGTTTGGGTTTTTTTGGTGTCAACTGTGTCCAAAAAACTCAGCTCAGAGCTCTACAAAAAGCTATACTGTATTTAAATCCATCTGCATATCATTTATTTTAAGTAGAACTCATTTGAAAACAAGCATATGCAAGACTGTGATCTTATACATAATGATTTGCAAACATGCACAGGATCACACAGATATATTTAGTTCTGGGTAAAGACTGAACATTGAAAATGGCAATCAATAACTTGCCAAAAGGTCCATTTCTCAGAATGAATACCTTTACTGCCATGATCTGCCTTAAAATCCTTCCAATTCTAGCTCAAAATAGAAATGAGAGCGCTCTAACTGCATTAACTACCACCACCATTTAACATTTAGCAGTAGGTAGTGATATCAGCTTAATACATGGAGGAAAACTACCAACCCAACCTAGATCTGATCTGATTTGAAGGTTCGCTGGCATAAGCAAATTCCTACAAAGAAGTGGTCTCTGCAAGAGAAAAGATGAAGAGTTTTATTTGGTGTACCCATCATTCACATCAGTAAAATTTTTAGAGATGGCTTGGAAGAAAATCAGGAAATCCCAGGATGTGAACAAGACAGGAAAATCAGAAACAGGGAACAATCTGCAATGATGCAGTCAAAAACACTGCACTACTCCATTCATGCAAGAGGCAACAGCATCTTGATCCTTTTCTTTTCTCCAAATACTAAGTCACACAAAATAACAGAGAGAAGCACGGACATTTTAGAATTACGTCACCAGGAAAAGCACTGAAATCCTGCTCTGTCAAAAGAGAAGCATCAAAACTATATAAAGCTCATGCCATAGTTCCCCCATAAGGGGACAGCTTGACTCAGCTTTCCAAGATTGGTTTACAGTAACTTCTAAAACAAGGACTGTGGCTCCTGCCAGATGTACAGACAATTCATTGGCATGCGTCTCTTTCTAATTCTTTATCACCAACTAAGCATTTATAGAGAACCAACAGAGAAGTGGTCAATATAGAGACCCAACGATGAAAGGCAAAAAAATATGGTTTCCTGGAACCATTTCCTTTTCTACTAATTAATATGAAACTCCAGTGACCTTGGAAGTGACAGCCCACACAGATGACTTTGGAGAAGGAATGTGTCCATTAACAAAATATCAGTTAAGCCCGGGCAAGGAGAAAACATTAGAAAGAAACTTGAAGGGATTCTGTTTTGACTTTCTTTGGTATTAGAGCAAGGGAAGGGGAAATGCCATCACACCTTCAAGATTCTGTTATTCTAGCTCAGAGTTTTTCAACCCTGGCAATTTTAAGATGTGTGGACTTCAACTCCCAGAATTCCCCAGCCAGCACAGCTGGCTGGGGAATTCTGGAAGTTAAAGTCCACTCATCTTAAAGTTGTTAAAGTTGAGAAACACTCTTCTAGCTTTTATCAATAGAGTTCCAGTATTTCTTGGATATAGGAAGACCAGAGCAGGTCTGAACTTCTAGGCAGACTATTTCTGCTCTGATCTACCTAGAAGGGCTGACAACCAGAAGGTCACTGCTATGGACATTAAAGGAAGGCTTGCACAAGATAATTTCATGGCAAACTCTCCTGCTCTAAATGGCAGCCATCGCCTACAGCTCAAGAAAACTAATCCACATATGACTTCTGAACACCAGACAACATGCTTCTGCTCTTTATAAATAAAATAGCTTCTGCTCTTTACAAGCAAAGAATGAAGCACAGAAAATTAAACCAAAAAAGAGGAGCTTAAAATAGAGTAATTGCAGGTAAACTGAATATTACAGTACTTTAGAAGCATTTTACGTGGCAGGAATTTCAAATAGGAAAAGAAATAGCAGGGGGGTGGGGAGGCATGCCACTTTTTCAGGAGGTAGGCATCATGCAAAATGGTATGCGCCCCAAAAATATTTAAAAATAAATAAATCTTAAATTCTCAAAAGTCTGCCAAATCTGAGTTTTCCACAATCTCTTAGGAGATCTTGTGTGATTTGATGTTGTAAGATTTACGCTATTTGAAAAACTGAAGCCATTTGTGGGGCAACGGTCTGTAAGTGCTGTCTTTGAGTCTTGTAGAGGGTTTGGTGCTTAATAGCAATAGACTATAATCAGGCTGCTGCTGTTAAACAGCAACTTAGCATGGGAATGAGAAAGTGCATCTTCCATTACTAGCAATATTACAGAAACGATTCAATAACTGTTTGTGACAATAGGTGATCCATTACCTAGAAAGCCTTCCAAATAACAATAATCTAAATTATTAAAAAGGGGGGAAATCCCTAGAAATAAATTGTACTTTGATCATCAAAGTTGTTCACTTTCCCTTAGCAGAAAATATTGGAAATGACTTGGACCCTAGACAAGTAACAAGCATGATTCTCAATTCACATTGTATTTGCCTCCAATAACTGTAGGAGAGCATGCTGTCAGCCACATCAAAACTCTATATACTGCTTTTCTTTTTCTTTTTCTTTTTCTTTTATTAAACAAACTTATATGGTCACCCATCTACAGAAGGAACTCTGGGTGGTGAACAAGAATAAAACACAAGATATAATTACAAACAAACAAAAAGCAACATTAAGTCCACAATCAAATTTGCATCCACCGTATTGTTTATGCCATAGCTTATCCTGTGTATGCAATTAACCCATTTTTGGACAATACTGAATCATAAACTAACCAGTCTCCTCAGTGCAACTACGAAACCGTAACAAAACTAACCAGTCTTAAAAAAAAAAAGCAAGCTTGGCATGTTGTATGAATACGGCTGCTGGGTCTAACAAATCTGGTTAAGCATAGTGCGCTGTGTAGCCACAGAGCATACACTAAGCCCTGCTCCCACCTACTTATTCTCATTCTCTCTCTTTCTCTCTCATACACACACAGACATGCACACAGACACACATATATACAGATACACAAACCAAGTTCCAAAACACACCCACAGTCCCCACCCCCTTACTAGAATAACTGCAAGCAAGACACAAAAATGTACCACATGTTGGCCTTTCAGGCAATGAACCCCATTTCCCCAGGGGCAGACTTCGCAATTGCCCTGTTGCAGCAACTTCTGCAGTATCAGCCAACTTCAGGGAACTTGCTGATCATCCCCAGCCAGATCAAGCTGTTGTAGTGCTTCCCCCTTCCCAAGTGTCCTTTGGCTGCCTGAAGGAGGATCAGGTCAAAAAGGAGAGAGGACATGGTCCCATGTTCTCTGTAGTTTAGCTGCACCCATATGTTGGATGAACTCAGCTCAGACAACTACAGCTCTTTACATTTTAATTTAGTTGCCTACATGCACCAATCACCACACTGGTTTGTTTTTTAACAGCATCATCCCTTTGCATGTTCCTTGCCATTGTATTGGCTGGGACCCATCAGATCAGGCAGGGTGGGCGCACTCCAGGTCCACCCCATTAAACACTGTCATCTAGCAGGACCTATGAGCGAGCCTTTTCTGTAATAGTGCCTGCCCTTTGAAACAGCCTCCCCCAAGAGAGCCTACCCATTTAGCCTTCCAGAAGGCCATGAGATCGGCTGGCTCTTCCCCAGGCACCGGACCAGGATGGGAGTTGAACCTAACGCAGGTGTACTTGGGATGGGAGAGCTTTGGCTCCTTGGTTGTGTGCAATGGCTTTTAATTCTGTGGGATGGGGTGGGGGTTGCTTTATTTCTTTAAGTTGCTGTTGTTATCCACCCAGGTGTATATGCATCTTTTAAATATACATCTTTTAAATAAATAAATGCATTCCCCAAACATTGTAGAGATCAGATACACATGCAAGCATCCTCATCTTACTGAAATGTCTGAATCACATGCTTAGAGATCCTTATTGGGTTGATATGCCACTCCAATTACTCCTGACTCTGAGCATCTTCAACCTCCAAAGGTCATACATCAGCTATGTGGTCTCTGCACAGGGACCATTTTGCCCAACCACTCTCTTTCAGCATTTGGGAGGGGGGAATAGGGGGAGACTTATCTAAGAAGCTGTAATCTCTTTTTTACAGAGAACAGTTCACCCAAAAGGTAAGTTTTCGAACATTTTCTCCAGAAGTACTTTCAGAGAAGATCACCTCTAGAAAATTACTGACAAGTAGTAACTTCAGAAACCCTAAAAGAAAACCCAGTTCTTCAAGCTTAAATCCACAGTGAACAGAACCAAGATTTTTCTTAGAACAGGAGTTATTACGAAAGGGGCACCATTTCTCAGGTGTCTGTTATAGTTTCAATTGCTACATTAGAAAAACATAAAGACAAAGTTAAAATAATGAAACATCAGAGGCAGGAACCACAATTCTATCAAATTTGGATAGATTTTATTATCTCAATGGCAACAGACTATAATACAGCAATATTTTACATGTATGATAAATTTGTACGTGTATAGTACTGGTCTCTTTACTTATTTTTTAGTAGATTTTTTGTATGTTCTATATCTTTTTTCTTTATGCATCTTGGATTTATATTATCAAGTTACTTGATAATGTTTGTTAATCATAGTTCAGTAAAAATATATATACACAGAGATAAAATCCACTGACATCTAATGAGGTTCAGTGATCTTTCAGGCAGGTTTAAAACTCTAGAGCAGTTTCTCTCAATCTCAGCAACTTTAAGATGCATGGACTTCAACTCCCAGAATTCTCCAGCCAGTATGCTTAAAATTGCTAGGACTGAGAAACACTGCTGCAGAGACAGAATAAACTTTTGCAATATGACCCTGTAACTCCACTCAAGGGATCTTGGGTGGGCCTGTTGTTAGTGTAGGCTACTGAATATCTAGACAACAAAATAAGGTTATCTAAAGCCCCAGTAATAGATGGGAGCAAGTTCAGAGGAGATCTACCTAGATGTTGAAGATTCTGGGAAGCAAGCCATATCTCAGTCCGTTTAGCCTACAGAAAAGATGACTGAGGGGAGATATGATAGCATTTATCAAATATGAAGGGTTATCACACCAAAAATGGAGTGGATTTATTCTCTATTGCCCTAGAGGGCACAACCAGAACCAGTGATTAAAACTATGGAAGTAGGATCAGGCTGGATATCAGAAGGAATTTCCTGACTATGTGAACTGTCAGCCGATAGAAGAAGCTGCCACATGAAGTGGTGACTTCTCCTTTGGTGGAGGTCTTCAACCAAAGACTGGATGGTCATTTGCCAGAAATGCTGTAGCGAATCTTGCACTGAGCAAGAGGTTGAATTAGATGTCTGACAAGGACCCTTAAAATTCTTTAATGTTCTGCTTCTATGGATCAGGAAAGATTTTCCAGTAGGAAGCTGATATGATCATTCTTCCAAATTATCATCTCCAAGTGCTACTCCAAGTAGGATACAGGTCATAAAGCCCATTCAAAGAACACACCAGGAAGCTGCAGTGGTTGGATCCAAAGCAGACAGTGTTAGGCAAACAACTGTGACAACACTAAGTTAGGTTGGGACCACCCAGATGAGAATTGTCTTTCAACCTGCTTCCAACTGCCTATTATTTGATCTAGCAAGAATTAACTTAAAAACTACGTAATCCTTGAGTAGCCCCAATTTTAAAAAAAACCTATCACTATCTATCTGAAAGCACAATAAGGCTCCATATAATACAGCACGCTAATCATGCTTTCAAATTGGCTTTGCTTACACATAAATTTTAATCCAGGATTATCATTATTTTTAACTTTACTTGGATGAACAAGCCATAAAGGGATTTATTCACGCATAATGCTAAGGCATAATAGTTGGGTTTGTCTATGTCACACTAAGCCAACTAACAGGTAAACAGATTTTGCCTTAGCTGATATTGAATCATATCACTCATACTGTTTGTCGTGACGCTTTGTGGATATGCCTTCAAAGGCTGCAACGTTGGCACTTTCCTGATGTCATCGTACTTGCCTAGACTGCAATACAACACAATATTAGCTACTTAGGCTGCACTTCCGTATTTTTTTTAGTATCTCACAAACAATAAGATTAGAGTTGGATGCTCCTCTTCCCTGCTTATGCCTACCTCCCAACTTCATCCTTAAAGGCTTTGTTAATTCTTACAATGTGACGTTGGCAATCCCTAACTTTTTGTTGTTGTTCAGTCGTTAAGTCGTGTCCGACTCTTCGTGACCCCATGAACCATATCGCGCCAGGCCTTCCTGTCCTCCACTGCCTCCCTGAGTTTGCTCAGTTTCATGCTCATTGCTTCAGTGATGCTATCTAACCATCTCATCCTCTGCCGTCCTCTTCTCCTTTTGCCTTCAATCTTTCCCAGCATCAGGGTCTTTTCCAAAGAGTCCTCTCTTTGCATTAGGTGACCAAAGTATCTGAGCTTGAGCTTCGTTATCAATCCTTCCAATGAGCAGTCAGGGTCGATTTCCTTTGACTGGTTTGACCTCCTAGCAGTCCAGGGGACTCTTAAGAGTCTTCTCCAGCACCACAGTTCAAAGGCATCAATTCTTCGGCGCTCAGCCTTCTTTATGGTCCAGCTCCCACAGCCATACATTACTAAATCCTTAACTACAGTATACCATTTTCCTTTCCAGAGGAAACTTCAGAATACTTGGCAGAAAATCAGTACAAAAGTAAAGCCAGTGCTGATGATAACAATCCAAACAAGATGGCAACACAGAGTTGCCTTGGTTGGGTTAAAGGCCTTGCTCCCTTGCTAACTCTACATGTCACAAGAAAGCTGTCCAAGAAAACGGAAGCCTACAAAGAATTCTCCCTTTCTCAGCACTTGGAATGACGATCCCATGCCTTGATATCAAAATGGTGTATTTCCCATCCTTGCCCATATTGGCTGAGTTCACACAAAATGCTAGAACAAAATGTGGTGTGTTGGTTTATGGAAAGGCTACGCAATGCTTCTAATTTATTTTCTATAAGGTGGTTCAGAGCATGCAGGGGCAAGAACACAAAACCTGCCTGCAACTTTTTATAGTAGCTGCATCTTTAGAGAAGTTGTGTTTTCCTAGGAAAAGATGTGGCTGCTTTAAAGTGTTGCAGACAAATGCTACATTTATGTTCCTGGGTGTTCTGATGCACCTTTGGGGAATCGAACAGGAAGTGAAATATAGCCTTACATTGTGGTTCTGTGCCTTGCGCAGACACAAACCAATGTAATGATTTCAAGACAAGAGTAATCTGTACTGTACATCACTAGAATTGTGAAGAAGGAAAAAAAAGCTCCACAGAATTGCTCTCTTTAACAGTCTGTTTCCCATAATGACTGTTTAGCTCAGAGTGCTAAATCCATGATGGCACAAAGTACAGAATTAAGTCAGCTGGCTGGTTTTCCACAAAACAGTCAAGTCCAAACTGGCCACCTTTCTGGGGTTCCAACAACACACTCAGCCCCAAAGCAGCTGATTATATTTTAGCCTCGTCCTGCAAAGTCAGCCAATCTGTATTTCTGGTACTTAGAAGGTAAACTTGGCATTCATTTGTTGGGGCAATAATTCTCAGGTAGTTTGCCAACTTTCCCACAGTTCCCAGGATTTCTGGAGAAAGATTGTTTAATCCACTTTTCAAAAGGGGGCAGCTTGTGAATACTTCCGTCTTCAAAGGGCCCATAAAAGTCTCTTGGGCTTACGAAGTAGAACTGTGCTCCTTAAGATTTGGTATTGTTTTAAATTCCTGCTACTCCATGCAGCAAATTCTTCTGACTTTTCCTCAGCAGTTTCACGTGAATGCCCACAGAATAGCATTAGATAAGGAATTCAGATGGCTTAGATAATTATAGCTATACACGGTAGTGGTCTGGGATGGGATTAGGGAAAAGACCATAAAGAGGTCCTCCCAAGAGGGAGGCTTCTATTTTTATTCAATTTTAGATATTTTTCAGATGTGCCACAAGACCACAGTATGGTCCTTTGTAATGGTATATTTCTTTATAGCACATTACCAATCATATGAAACATTTGCACATGTCGTCACGAAAACAGGAAAATAATTTGCTTTTTGTTTATCTAACTCAACTCTCCCACATAGTGCCTTCCAGGAATGTTGAGACGGTAATTCCCAGAATCCCCAGCCTTTGGCCACAGAGGTGGAGAATTCTGGGACATGAACCCCCAACACATCTGGGGGAAGCTGCAGTTTCAGGGAAGTAGTAATAACTTACAACTGTCTCTCCAAACAGCAACATCTCTTTATGAATCAAGAACATTTTTTCCCAGCTGCTCTTCAAGACACTTTGAACTAGCGATACCTAGGAAGGAGGCAAGGACCTGAGAAATGCTTCAACTAAATCCAGGTTTGAAACCTTTATTGGTGTCCCCAATGTTTGAAAAAGCCTCACTTGCTTTGCTGAAATGAAGATTTACTGCTCTATTGTTCACATATCAAAATTTTATTCTCAAATTTCAGGTGAAAGGTAATGTCATTCTACTCAGTGCCAGGACATTTTGCAGATGTGTGGGTAGACTGGGAGATAAATCAAGATTACAGAGCAATAACTCTTAGAGAAAGGCAGGAACAAGCATCCATGGTTTAGTGTAACCCAGGTGAACTACAATTAGTTCAAGTCTGCAAACCCCTCTCTCTTCCTTATCTAGGTCATGAAGAAGGAGTTCAAAAGCTTTTGTTTCTGCTTTTTTAAAAATAGAATATTGGGTAAAAATCTCTCAAATGTATTCTTCCTCTATAAAAGAGGCTTCTGATTTTCTACCAAATTTTCAGGCTGACTAAGAATTTGTTTTGCATTTCTCTTAGTGTTTTTGAATTGATTTCATTTGGGGCGGGGGGGGGGTCATGGACAATGCTAGTGTTGTGCTCCTGACAGAGGTGTTACACTGTCTTCTATTCACCCCGAAGCCTCCTTTGGGGGAAGCCTCCTTCAGGGGAAATTATTTCATGATGCCTTTTTGTGGGATGAAGTGGAAGGATAAGAATCCAATGTGGCTACAGACCCCTAGAGAGATGATTACATAGCTAAAGACAAAATGACCACATGTACTCCTTGACCAAGTTGATGATAAATGCATGCAAGAAAATCTTAATCATCCACGAGGAATTTCTCCAAAATTCCCTTCTCTTTTGAAAGCAATGTCAAAAGCAACATGTCTTTCTTCAGGTTGGGAACAGGTTAAAAAATGGAAGCTTCTTTCTTACACGGTACAACTTTAGACACCAGCAAATCATTACCTTAAAACACCCCAGTTTCCAACCATGGTTTCTGAAAGTGTCTTAAATTAACCATGATTTATGCTTACCACAGTTCCAGGTTCAAGTAATATAGTAAGCTGTCAGTATTTAGAAGCAGAAGCTCTCTTGGGTTGGGAAAAAAGAGTGAGGGGATCACCCTCAAGAGGAAGAGAGGACCACAACACTTAAGACTTGTTATATCTAAAAACAGCAGGAAACCAATAATTTGCAACCAAATTCCTGGAAGTGAATCAAGATTTTCCTGTTCTCCCATCAACCCTATTAAAAATCCATCTGGGGGTAAGCAAATTTTTTTTCAGAATTGAAATACCCCATTTTAAGCATGATAAAATGTGTTTTAGACTCAAAACAGGGCACTTTGAATTCTAGACAATTCTCATCTGGAACATTTTACACACCTCTAGAAAACAATGTTTTATTCCACACCTATTTGGCAGCTATAAAAAGAGAGAGATGGAGATGAACTGGAGATGTCCTATTTGAACAAAAGAAGGATTACTGGAAACCTATAAATAGAAGACATGTATCCGCATAGAGTCATTATCATTCACATGGGACATTATTTTCCACCTTCATTATCTGTGTACCTAGAACAGATATAGTTCATATTAAGTTTATCCAGAGATGAGAGAGAGATGAGCAGAATATAGATCAGCATCTACCGGTTGGCTCTGCTGATTTACTCGCCGCCTGCAAGGACCTCTCTCTCGCAATTGTTTTCACAACAGCAACAATGAAATTATCTTCCTCCAGCTAAATTAGGCCAAAAGAAAACTCTGCAGATCCCCAGGAGTGTGTGAAAGGACAGAAAGCTTAGTTTGGGTACTGAAAACAAATCCTAGACCAAAAACAACTTGAGTTGTCGTTCCAAATCTCTACATCAGGGTTTCTCAACATCAGCAGCTTTAAGATGTGTGGACTTCAACTCCCAGAATTCCCCAGCCAGCATGCTGGCTGGGGAATTCTGAGAGTTGAAGTCCACACATCTTAAAGCTGCTGATGTTGAGAAACCCTGCTCTATATTGTACAACTAGTGGGTCTTGTGACACTAATGAAAAGCAAAAGAGGTCCAACAAATCTCAAATCTGCTGACCCTGCAATAATTAATCCAATTTGTATATATATTTTTTTGTCCTTCTCCTTTCCTCTTCTTATATAAATTTGGTAAGTTCAGCCACACCTAGAAGATCCAGTATTCCACAGAAATATTGAGCGTTCAGTCCATGCAATCCCCTCGTAAGATATATTTTGAAGCACAAGAGAGGGGATATGAAGCTCTTCTGTTCAAAACACTAATTCATCTTTTTGCAGGCTCACACAATTGCTCCTGGTGTCTATGCACTTTGCTGGTTGGGGGGAAGGGGAGTGAAATCTATCCATATGTATTCTCTAGAACTGTGTAGCAGAATGGGGAAGAATCTGGTATTTTTAGCAAGTTTGTCAGTTATTATTAGGTTAGATGAATTTCACTGTAGGCAACATTGGTACTAAATAGCCAGTAACTTTCTCCAATTACTTCTAGTGAACTACATTCGAAAGCATGCAAAACATGACTCATAATCATAAGGTGAATATTAAATTGATTAAAATGCATGCAATGCATTATTTTAAAGCAGCTCTCAAGGAAAACCGGAGGAAATATAATGAGGATAAGAAGAACGTACCAAAGTACTCTCAGTATTCATGGGAAAAACGTGGATTAGTTATCCCAATATTTTAAAAATTAAATAAATCAAATACTGCTCTGTCCCAATTATTGGAATGTAACTGGATCACCAATTAGCATTGTTTGTTTAAACCCCAGGATCAGTCTTCATTAACAAAGAGAACTCCTACATCCACAGGTCATTCTAGGCAAAGTAATTTTTAATAAGCATTAGGAAAGGAGCTAGCAAATCCAGTTGCCAGCTGTGACAAAAATAGCATGGATCTTGACAAGGCTTGTGGGGAGGAGGGGAGACAGAAAAAAATAGCAGCTGGCTTGCAAGAATTCAAGTTTCAAAGAAGTCAAAGCATCTTTAAAATATATTGGGGTGGGGGAAAACAAAAACAATGCAGTAAGACCTAGCACGCCCAATTAGTAGGCAGTGCTGAGTGGATGTGTAAGCAGGGCGTATGTAAGTGGGGAAGATGGAATAGAAGGAAGAATCCTTCAAGAAGGCACACCTGGCTCCGCCAATGACTATGATGACCGCTGATGACTGCAGCAACTGTAATGACCACTGTGAAGAACGAAGAGCCGGTGAGTAGACCGGCTCTTTGAACCTCTCTGGACAAGGAGAGAATGGGAGATCGCCCATGAGTGCTCCAGAGAGTTGCTCCTCATGAGGAGACCACAAGACAGAGGTCTCCAGCAGGTTTTGAGCACCAGAAGACTACGGAATAACCATCTTGCTCAAACCACTGTCAGCGCCTTTAAAAGGACACTAAGTTAACATACTTCCTTTTCTAATCACATTCAGAAATTGCTTATTAACTACTTTTCAGCTATTAGAAACTATTAGGTAAGTCTGCCTTTAATCCTTAATGAAAGAAAATTTTAACTACAAGCTTAAGAACTTTAAAAAAATTGAAATAAACAGCAAAAAGCTAATTAAGACTTTGATTTTAGAAAGCTATAAACGGATTAAGGGTCCAGAAACATTTGAAATAAGACTTTGGAATTAATTATAAAGAGTCCTTCCCATGGGAAAGTTATTTGTTTCAAACATAAAAGAGATAAAATTTCAAAAATTGGACACTAGAGGGAACTAAAGATTTTAATTAAAGGAGAATACATAAACCTGATTAATAGCTGCAAAATGATGCAAAATATTCTAACACTGGAAATACTGAAGAATACCTTTGAAAAATGGAATCAGAAGTTAATATCAACAATGTCAATAGCGATGTTTGCTTCTATGGATAGACTATGTCCAAAAGATGTTTTGGAAGAAATGGCAAAAGAGGAACAAGACAGAGATGGTATTGAAACTGGGTCTACAAATGACAGCCTACAAGAATGACATGGGAAAAGATGTCTCATTGGACATACAAAAGAAATTAGCTGATGCTTTAAAAATCAAAAGGGAATTACAAATAATAAACCAAGAGAGTGACCTAGATAATTCTTGTATATTGGAGTTACAAAAGATGTTTGTTAAAGCTTGGATGTATCTTGTGAGAAGGGTTAAAAAAGAAATGCAAAGAAATCAAGTTCTACGATATTATTTGAATAGATTAAAGATTAAGATTGTTAGAAGTAAAAGGAACATAAAGTTGGTTTATTTGATCAAGGTTAAAATGGATATGTTATTTCTGGCAACCCTTAATGGACTTTTGCTGACACTGGGACTGAAATGACGATGCTTTATGGATTGGTTTATAGATAAGAGATGGGACATGGGATGAAGAGATCATTGGTTGTAAATTAAGAGGAGGTGAAAAGTTACTAAAATTGTTTATACTTGTTGTGATGAAGGTTGGAAGTCACTTCTTTATATATTCCTTTTCTTTTTATTATTATATTCTTTTCTTTTTCTTCTTTCTATTCTTTACATTTTTTTCTTTTGCATTTTTTATTCTTTCTATTCTTCTTTCTTTTAGTTTGTATTACTTTTTACTATTGCAATTATAATCTTTAATAAACTTATTTTTAAAAAAAGAAAGGTAGTCCTTCAGTCCATAATATAGAATATCTACTTGCAGTATATGAAAACAGAAAGGAATACCATTTCTCTACATGAAAAAAAAAATAGTGGTGAACATGTTGTCCTATAGATATAGTTGAACTCCCTTACATTGCCAATGAAAGCTAGAATAAGTCTAAACAATAGCTGTGTTAAAACAACATGCTTAACTAGGTCAGGTCAGGTCCTTGCATTTGCACAACATGCTAAGCTGGGTTAGTGTTAAGGTTGGCTAGATATTTTAGTCCCTCAGTGTGTTATCTGATCTCACCCCCTTAACCTAGTTTAGGATTCAATATATTATGCAAACCTAGAAAATGGGTCATTGCAAAGTTTGTTTGGTATGGGTGTGGGTATCTTAATATGTTCTATGGAACCAGGATATTGCACAAATGAGAAAGATGGGTTAGTTTGGCAACTGGGTTAAGTATGTTGGAAGAACGGTCACTAAATATTTTCTGGCTTGTCTCTTACTAGTATAAGGTTTCTAAACATTATTCACTTAGTAGTGAAGTGCTGTCAGTGTTTCATATCTGAGTAACACTTAATGGTTTTTACTATTTTAAGATGAATTCTTAGTTGCCCTTAAGTATGGTTTTAGGGCATCTGTTGCATCTATGCAGTACCATAGCATTTTATTCCAACTATACATAATGTTTATTTTATTCAATTTAGGCAGTGCCAGACTCCAGGTCAACTCTGCATGGCTCACAACATAAGAACAGAATGAAAAGTACAATAGAAAATAGAAAAAAATAGAGCACTAGATGATGAATCCAGCCACCACCACCAAAACACATACAAACATATCCAACAAGGGCCCAAACCACCCTAGCCTAGGGCCTGGGAAGACAGCCAGGTCTTCAAGGCCTTCTGGAACAGCATCAGGATGGGAGCCCTGTAGACCTCGGGGGAACCTCATTCCAGAAGGCCAGTGCCACAACGGAGAAGACACATTTTCTAGGTCCCAATACTGGACACCGTTTGATCAAACGGACCTGGAGCATCCCAACCTGATTGGCTCAAATCAGCCAGGCAGACACCATGGAAAAATAATCAGTCCCTCAAGTAACCAGGTCCTATGCCATGTAGGGCTTTATAGGTCATAACCAGCACACTGAATCACACTTGGAAGCATACTGGTAACCAGTGCAGCTTGTGAAACAGGGGTGCCACATGGGCATACCAAGGCATGCCCAACACTGCCTGCACTGCTGCATTCCGGACCAGCTGAAGCTTCTGAATGGTCTTCTGGGCAACCCCATGAAAATGCACTGCAGTAGTTGACCTATTCAGGCCTTACATAGCAATGAATGCAGAGGAGTTCCTTCAGCAATCACAGGTAATCCTTGAAGGCTCCTGTGAATGCTAAGTATGGTAAGGAAGAAGGCTATCTAAAAGGTCTTAGGCATGTAGCCAAGTTCCAACTGCTGTCTTTTCAGATTCTGGTACAACTTTTTCACTCCCCATTAATGGAAGACATAGCCCTACTTTTGCATACTCATGGGAACACAACAGAGAAAGCAGATAAATAAGAAATAAATACCACCCTGAAACCACCCACAACCATGCAGGTTTTCATTGCCAATGCCCTCCTTTGTTCTCCCCCATTTCTTCTCAGCAGACCCTTCATTACTTCCTCCTCCTCATTACTTAATGTTCCCAATTGTATCTCCCCTCTCTAAACCTCAGGATGAGGTGGCAGAGTTGATGACCCAGGTCCAAGTCCACATTCAGCCATGGAAGCTCATTTTAAGCCCATCACAATCCCTCAAGATCAACATTATGGAGATAAGACTGGAAAAGGGTAATACAGTAAGCGTATGGTGTACAAAATTAGACAAAGGGAGGAAAAGTGGAATATGAAACTAATGAATCTAATGAATCAACAGATCAATAAAGCAGGCCAATATACAAAGCTTTCACTGGAGATGGCTTTAATGCTGGGAGAAGTGGAAGGAAAGAGAAGAGGACAACCAGCAGCAAGGAGGATGGACTCAGTTACAGTAGCAATGGGGGCGCCATTGAAAAACCTGAAGGACTAGGTTAGGGACAGATCATCGTGGGGAAAATCTATCTATGTGGTCAGTAAAAGTCAACAATGACTTGAAGGCATGTAACCAATCGATCAATCATCACTCACTTTCTCTATTTGGCTTAAGAGTTCCCAAAAGATAAAAACACTTTTCACTGTGCAGTACACAGGCCCTACAGTCTCCCGGGAGAGCTGTCATAAATGCAATGGAGCCTGGAATGAGTGTCAAATAGTATGTGGGATGCAACGTGTTTTGTGAGTAAGGCAGAGGTCACAGCAGTGGGATAAAATGCTTGTGCAGATCCTACCAAAGGCAAGGCAACGTAATGGTTAAAATCACAAGGCAGCCTATAGCCAGAGGTGTGAACAATATAGTAGGGAAAGACTTTGAGCTTAAGCAAGTGATCAGCAGAGGTTATCCAGAGGAGAGCCATTCATGCTGGTGGATGCAAAATAATAGTATGGTCTGCCCAGCATAGCACAAAGCCACCTTCATTTATTTTCCCCTTTCATCATGCCCTAGTTGGTTTTTTGACATGCCAGAAGAAATGGAAATGTAGGCAACAGTAGCTCTGAGCAAACGAAAAAGAGAAAAAAAAGCTAAAATGTAAATGAAATTATTTCTTGTACAGTCCCACAGAACAGTCCGGCAGGTGAAATGGGTGAATCACCAGTATTGATTCATTTATGAGTTGTGCTCTGGATAATGTACACAGTATTTGGCTCACGCTACAGCATAACTGAATCACAAATGGCTTTGATGATGTATTTTGTGGAATGGTGCCACCAGATCACAGCCCTGATGAAGCAGTGAGTTTCCTGTGTGCACGCGTGCGCACACACACACACTGAATGACCAGGCGCTGTGCTCCTAGAGGGATTCCACATAGAAGGCTCCCAGTGCAATCAATCAAATGGCACCACGTGTAGCAATTACAACCTCCCTTCCTCTACAAATTTTCTTTGGTAATTAAAAGTAAGCAGCAGTGGGAAAACACTAGAAGGTTCCAAAGGAAAGATGCATCATTTGGACTCTAAAAGTTCAGGTAAGGAAATTGCAGAATAATAATCTCCTCTGGAAGTTCCCCAAGATGCATACGGCCAATTCTTCACTACATTAGGAACAAATGCCAACAGGAAATTTAATTCCTTAATGTTTTATTTACAGAACCCTTCCATAAGAATACAGTTACCGTTGACAAATGACTCATGTCTATAACAATGCCAATTATTACTGCCAGTTAAAATATCATGCTAGTGCCACTGTTGGAAGTCTCCATTCCCTTTCAGAACTCACAAGAAAATGGGCAGAACTGCCATATAACTACTTCCATGTGGACATTAGGGTAAAAAAAAGTGTTTTTATTATATCCCATGCTATAATTTATTCTCCCACTAGAGTTAGCTCCTATGAGAAGAACCACCATATATTCCACAAGGTCTAACCACCTTCATTCAGATCTCTTACATCCTTCTCCTTTCTCTAAGTTGAAACTGTGGTTGAGACTGTCCATGTGTTGTGAGATTAAGGAGTTTTCATTGTGTCTTCTGACTGTTAGTTGCCGTTCATGGATACACTCTACCAATCTTCTGACTGTCTGTCCTACATAGTGGCTGTTACACCACTGAACCCTGGTTGTTAAAAAAAACAGAATTGCTATATTCCCATAACATGTTATACCCAAATAAGTCATATAATATGCTCAGCTCACAAGTTCCTGAGGCACAAATTTCCCAATTTGATTTTACTCCAGTCTAACTTGAGAACTAGCTTATATGTACAAGTCTACCTAAGAGCATAAGCCATGGTCTTTGTAATCTGATAATGGATATTGTAATCTGGATTCTTCCACATCTCTAAGCAGGTGGGTATAATGTAGGGGAGACTCATTGGCCTAGTTGTTCCTTCCAATTCAAGGATTCTATGGGGCACTGATTTCTTTTCCATACCAAGTGTTTAAATCATTCCTTACCTTCAATGCACGTTCCTCAAAGACGAATATTACATGGCCCCAAATAAAATATACAATCAAATAATCAGCTGCAGGCAGGCAGGCAGGCAGGCAGGCAGGCAGGCAGGAAGGAAGGAAGGAAGGAAGGAAGGAAGGAAGGAAGGAAGGAAGGAAGGAAGGAAACTTTCTGCTGCCTTTTGAAGCAGCTGTTAAAAGCTTTACCATAACCTTAGGCTCTGTATGAAACAACTACTGTTGAGATAGTAACAAAGATTTTATTATAATCATTGCAGAAAACACACTGCACAGAAATCCATAGCTGATTTTAGAATTTGAAAAGTCAAGGCAGATCCGCATTAGTGGCCATCTGTTTTTAATGAAACGGAAGCTGCACAAATAATCTTTCAATTCACTCAAGCAAACAAAATCAAATACTATATAATAACAACCCTCCACAGAGTCTGTTATGACTACAAGCACCTGAGAAAGAGGAACTGAAGTGCTGAAGGACCATGTGAGTTGCACTTATTTTCAAATCTGTACCTCCAATGCACACAGAGAGGTGTGCGCTTCCCCTCAAAGCATGCTACATGCCTGAATCTCATTTCTAAAGAAGTAAGGCAGGCTGGGGGCAGAATAACTGAAAAACGTCTTTTCACACTTCAAAAGGGAGATGTATATTTTGAAACAAGATAAAACCCATTCATTCAGCATGAGAAGTTGGATTAAGGAGATGCTGACTAAGGAACCAATATTTCCCACTCTCTCCTTACATTCCATCCAAATCTGGCAGAACTCAAGCTAAAGTAAGTGTAGACAGGTTTTGAGGATGGCAAAGGTAAGAAACTAAGCTGGCAAGGCAGGATTCAGGAGTTTGCAAGGCAGACAAAACCATTATATCAGTCTTGAGCAGATCCCTTCCAATCCCAAGGTGGTGAACGTAATGGCCAGATGTCCATTGACTTGAAAAATGGGGAGGAAAAGGCCTAGAATTTAAATCCTGTAGGACAGACTTATATAAGGGCTTTATTTTCTATGCACTGTAGCAGGTAGATCTTTTTTATGTGTATGGCTTCTGTCTTGCCTTCAGTAGAGCAACTGATCTAACCCTGTAGTCCATGAGCTTCTGCTGTAAGCAGGTTCCTGAATGTGATATTAAGTTGCACTGTCTGGCATGAAACCTGGCAGATGGCACTTTGGAGCATGTAGTGGGCACTCTCACAAAATGGCAGCCACGGGAAACGTTTGACTCTTCACAAAATTATGGGTATGGTCAGTCCCAAAACATCTACTTCCTAGAAGGCGAATGGGTCAAGCCATCTCAGTATCAAACTCAGTGTTTCTCAACCTTGGCAACTTTAAGAGCTGTGGACTTCAACTCCCAGAATTCCCAAGTCAGAAGTCCACATCTCTTAAAGTTGCTAAGACTGAGAAATGCTGGACTAACTAATTGAAAAGTACGTTAATAGTACAGCATAAAGAACCCTTAAACTTTCCTAAAGCCAGCAGGAAACTACAACAAATTCTGACAGCGTTGTCAGATTATAGCAAAAACAGGAGATCTTTTCAGCCTAGTTTCGGGATCTGATTTAACTTTTAGCGTACATTAATGTAAAAGAAATTTAAAAATAAGGATACTTTATGTGTGTGTGTTTAATTATTTTCTGTGTTTGAAAGTTGATCTTATAGGTTTTATGTAATCTTCACATTTGTATTTTCATGTAATTTATATATGAGCAAGAGCAACTGCCTGTCTAGGGGATTTCTTCAGAGACTGAATCAAGAGCATTTGTGCAATCAACAAAGGCCACACAAAGTGAATCTTAGTCTGGATGGAACATTTTTCAACCAGATATTATAACACAAGATTCTAATCAACAATAGAACGATCAACCCTAAATTCATTTTGTTCTTCCTTCCAATACAGTGTGTGTGTGTGTGTGTGTGTGTGTGTGTGTGCGTGTTGGATGTATCCAATCCTAACATTTGCAACTTAAGCATCCAGCATTTAGCTTACTAAATATATCAAGGAGATTAATGGGCCTATAGTTAGCAGAGTAGGCTTGGTTATCTTTTTAAAAAACTAGGAATTCTAGTTGTGCTCTAGCCCTGGAGAAAGCAGGCATATTTGTCAAATATGTAAAAAGTGATTCCAGGATAAGTCAATTATATCTGCCCTTAGGAGGCCTTCTGGAAACAGACAACTTGGAAAACAGTTGTTCAGAGTGAGGCTCAATTTCAAAAAGTGTAGCGTGTTAACCAGGCAACAAGTATCTAAGGCCGTGTTGTCCAAACCTGGCCACTTTAAGATGAGTGGACTTCAATTCCCAGAATTCCCCAGCCAGCCAAGTCCACTCATCTTAAAGTGGCCAAGTTTGGACAACACTGATCTAAGGGTTAACAATTTGGATCCAGAGCAGGATGCAAACTTTCCCAAGAATCACATTCCACAGCACTGTTTAGAATAATAATACAACGGTGTGTATTATTTCCCTATAACAGGTTTCTATCAGAACAGGTTATGATGGGTCATCAAAATAAATGGTTGAAGTCACAGTTGCATTATTTATCCACAGAATACTAGGACTTCACCATTTGGTTTCCACTGATCATCTGTGGTTTCTCTTAAGGGTAGGTCAACATCCTTTTTGAAATACTATGGCCTGCGAGAAGTTGCTTTCAAACATGACCTTATTCAAGCAGGTGTTTTTCTAGATTCCTGTCTGGTGAAAGACAGAACTTTGCTTTCTTATCTGGCAGCTTTTTGATTGTAACAATCAATAGAGGGGACCAGCTTTTTAAGTGGCTGGGAGGCACCTCAGATTGCCATCAGTGTGGATCTTATCTTCTCCTGTCTTGAGATGGTTTCCTTCCATCCTATCTGTGTCAGTTTTAATAAGACTTTAACAAGTTCTTATCTTCTTCTGTCATTTGGAGATATTCCAGCTTTACGGGTGTTGATTTCTGCTTCCTAACAGTTAGCCTTGCGGAGAGGAATAACATTAGCACCATCTGTTTGAGAATAGTATCGCTCATTTTTCCACCTGCTCCTAAGCTACTTTTCATATCTGACCTGGAGAATGCACATAATCTCACTTATTTCCTGTAAGAGCAGAGGAAAAGACGCTCTAGCTAGAAAGATTTGAAAGTCCCAGCAATTAATTCTCCATCCTAAAAACAAATGTGAGCTAATTGGCTGATGGAAGGATAATCATAATTTTCTTTCCTATCCAGCTAGGTATCCAAGTATTCTCTTTCAGATGAGTAAACAGAATTTGGGATCACATAAACTGAGATAGATCAAGGATTGCCTTCTACTATGCCTTTTCCCTTCAGTCATATTATTCACTGTTATTTGCTATATCGCCTTTTGCTTCAAAGGAGCAGGTAGAACTTTAGCTACTGCTATTAACAGATGCTTGCTTCAGCTTAGGGAAACATTTCTCAATGGGTTTCTTAGCCTCAGGTTTGATACAATAATATTGTCTTCAATTCGGTGACAAAGAAGAGGGGGCTGAATCTGTATTAAGAGGGGGAAAGGGGTCATGCACCCAGAAAGTTGCCTAAATCTGAGTGAGGGGTCCTGGTGATGGATATCCAGGAGGGCTCTTGCACAGCTTCGGGTTGTGCACCAGTTACGCCCCTTCCTGGATCGGGATGCCCTTCGAATGGCCACTCATGCCCTTGTTATCTCCCAGATAGACTACTGCAATGCGCTCTACATGGGGCTACCCTTGAAGAGTATCTGGAAGCTTCAGCTGGTCCAGAATGCAGCCGCACGAGCTATTTTTGGGGCCCGAAGAAGGACCCATTTAGCACCTTTTCTCCATGAGCTGCATTGGGTACCAGTTTGCTTCCGGGTCCAATTCAAGGTGTTGGTTATCACCTTTAAAGCCCTACATGGCATGGGGCCAGGTTACCTGAAGGACTGCCTCGCCCCCACAATCTCAACCCATCCCACCCGATCACACAGAGAGGGTATGCTCCGGACCCCCTCGGCAAAAGAGCTCCGACTAGCGGGGTCCAGAAGGTGGGCCTTCTCTGCTGTAGCCCCCGCCCTTTGGAACATCTTGCCCCCGGGGGTGAGACAGGCCCCCTCACTCCCGGCCTTTCGGAGGGACTTGAAGACCTGGCTCTGCCATCTGGCCTGGGGCGGGGAGGGAGGTTGTCAGAAATGGGGTTGGCTAGCCCCCTAGAGGCCTAGTGTGGCTTCCACCGGCCTCTTGGATTTTTTTCCTCTTCTTTCCATCTGTGTAGATGTGTTTGTCTTTTTATAAATTTTAATCGTGTATTTATTGTTTTAATTTGATGTAAACCGCCCAGAGTCCCCCATTGCGGGGAGATGGGCGGGGATAAGTCTATGAATGAATGAATGAATGAATAAATAAATAAATAAATAAATAAATATGCCCATCAACTGCAGCTTACATCCTTCAACTTGAGGTTCCCAGTCTTGCTTGCATGTTTAGATCTAGAGGCCATACTAACAATGAAAAGAGGTCCAGTGTTATTGTCTGTAAAGGTGGGCACCTAGTACCCATTATGGGCTGGTCTGATAAAGCTCTTAGTCAGTTATCTACTTTTGGATGGCAACTTTCTAGACAACTATTTTCCATCCATCAGCATTTACTTAATCATGTTACTTAGAAGCAGGGACAGAAGGGGAATCAGAACACAAAGAACAGAAAAAAGCACTGGATAGTAATGCTTTCTGATGCTATTTATAATCTCAAAAGTACAAGAAATGTGCCTGTTTTGTTTCCTATTTCTACTTTTTCTTTAATGATGCTTTTTTCCCCTTTAAAAAGTACATTAAACCTGCAAATTGCTCTGGATACAATATGTAGCACCTGATACGGTACGTGGTAAAAAATAAATGGAAGAATTCAGGAAATTGAAATATTTGAGTTTGTTTTTTTTAATGTTAATGGCCTTCTTGATTAAGAGTTTTAGAAAAACTTAAAAAATATCCCCCAGGTTTGAACTCTGAAGTCATTTTCAGTATCTGCAAATCTGTATTTTCCAGGCTGAATTTTGTGCAACTTTTCTGCATAACACAAATTATCCCATCCCCCCTTAGCCATATGAACTGCAACAGACCCTAATAGTCTATTCCTGAAACTCTTAAGAAACAAGACAACTGGACTGAAATCTGCCAGGCCTGGCAGATGGGGTGGGTGGAGAAGTTGCTTCAGTGTTTCTCAAACTTGATGGCTGGGGAATTCCGGGAATTGAAGTCCACATGTCTTAAAGTTGCCAGGTTTGAGAAACGTTGCTTTAGATGTTCCTTTTAGCAAGGGGTAGTAGTAGTAGTAATTTTGCTTATTATAGGTTTGCAACAAAGCACAGTACAGACATGGAATAAAACAACTAAAATAACAATACATTGCAATTAATTATACCATCATAATATAAAATAAGGTGCTTCCAAACTAAAAAGTCCAGAATGTATAATACTAACATCTATACATTCAAAGTGAGAAGAATTTGTTTTAAAGCAACTTCACAGTTGCATTGTGAGTTTTAAATGCACTGGACTACAAAATGTTCAAATTCTAACTGAGCCAATGCAGAACAGAAATTGGAATGTAGAGGAAACCCAATTGGGGAAGACTTATTTATATTTATCTTTGAATTCATGTCCATCTTTCAACATATACTATGTCTGTAAAGTGTCATAATGAATTGGGTTGTTGATGCTGTTCCTATCATATAACTCAGTAAGTCCTACTAACCTATGCTTGTTTCCTCAGAAGTACATCTTACAAGTAAACCTTCACAAGACTGTAGTCTTTTTAATGGTTGCATACTAACTAATTGATATATTGTTGGGTTTTTTCGTTTTCTAAAAAGCCCCAGATGTCTGGTCATGATGAGGAACGTGTGCACTGCCAGTACTTAAGTTATTTTATATTTTATGGTTGGTTGATTATTACACCACCTTTTTGTTCCAGATTAACAATGTGGATTATATTGCAAGGCTGTACAAATACAGAAAAATCTTAAAAAACCAAATACATTTAAGCACAAATAATAACACCATAATAAACTAAAAGCCACAGGCAACTCTTAATCTGGAACCATCTCTCAGCCTAATTTAGCACCTGTACTGTCCCAATTAAGCTATCCTTAATTTACATCTTTGAAAACAATACCTCTTGACTTCATAAATAAGTCACTGCACTACTTCAAAGTGTCTGAAAACTTGAAATGTTGAAACCAAGCATCTCAATCAATTCTGAATAGAGAACACAGTGTAATCTGCTTGCACATGTTTACTTTAGGTAAAATCCTTGCATTCTCCTTGCAAAGAATGTTAGCCTCTCATAATGCTGGTCGTCCTACTTCCAAACATTTCCCTTTCTTGAGAAAACTGCAAAAGTCCATTACTCACTCAGCGGCTTGAGGATGTTCCCGCTGATCTCATCAGCATTTTCCACATCTGATTCAGAAATTTTCTCCTTCTCTTTCTTTTCCTTGGGCTTCCTTCTGTGGCGCCGCCTTCTCCGATAACTCTTAGGAACGTGAACCCCAATGTAGACCGTATGATGACCTAAGAAAAATAAAGGCATTGCAGATTCTTTAACAATTTGCAGATTGTGTCAAGCGACATTAATATATCTTCACTGTGTCAGTAAAGCAAAAAAAAATCATTTTTAGGCACCAAGGAGATGCCAAAATGTGACAGATGAGAAGCACAACTAGACGTGGTGTTCACTGACAGCACAATAATAAGTATTTTCCCAGTCACCCTGTAACTTTTAGGAAGACTAAGAGTTTCTGGATTTCTCTGCCTCCGCAAAACAATGGTATACATGCAGGGAGAAGAAGCCAATGCTGCCACACTGATAGACTTAAACATTAGAGAAAGAGGGGGAGCGTGACCCAGAGCTCAAAAACATTTGGAGATGAACAGAATGCACTGTCAGTGTTGGTCTGAGGCCATTCAACAATCACGGAACACATTGTTTGTTTATTTATTTTATTTGTCCCCCGCCCATCTCCCCCCAATGGGGGACTCTGGGTGGCTCACAACTCGTTAAAACAATAAATAAATATACAATTAAAACCTATAACAATTCACATTCACAAAAATAAAAGGGAAAAAATCCAGGAGGCCGATGGTTCAAGGCAGCAATGCCAGGCCACTAAGGGACTAGCCAACCCCACACTTGATGATCCCCCTCCTCGCCCCAGGCCAGATGGCAGAGCCAGGTCTTCAAGTCCCTCCGAAAGGCTGGGAGTGAGGGGGCCTGTCTCACTTCCAGGGCAAGATGTTCCAAAGGGTGGGGGCTACAGCAGAGAAGGTCACCTTCTGGACCCCGCTAGCCGGAGTTCTTTTGAAGATTGAAGTATTGTATGTTGTCACTGAGAGAAACAATTTAATTAGGGGGGGAAAAATACAGACTCCTCCATCACCTTCAAAGAACTAGCCATCTGCACAAGATGGGACTTTTGAAAGAGGCAGTTAGATGCCCCATATGCCAAAAAGCAATTCCTACAGGTGGTAACGGAGTCAGTGGTAGAATGCTAGTGTCCATATGAATATACCCTTCAGCGTTCTTGACTTTTTGCCTTTCTCTCTAGAGCCATGAGTGACTAGAACCTGTGGATTTTAGAATTTAGGACAACCGATGTATAACATCATACACAACAATAAGAATACGAGGGTGAAATTAAAACAATGCTACTTTTGAAACTGAACATTCATTCTATGCACTGAAGGTTTTAAAGATAACAAAGACAGATATGTGTTTACAGCATCATATGCAACACCTCTAAACATCTTAGTCAGATGTTTACTTCATGATCTGATAATCTATCCTCTTCTCTTAAAAGTAAATCTAAATCTCCTTAATTTCACATAGAAGATAAATACAGAAATCCTTTGATGTGGTCAGATAAGCCTGCTTTTACCCACTCATTTCTCAGGGGTTAAGGGTGGAGAAGTGCAGACAGAAATATGTTGATCTGAAGATGCACTTCCCATAAACTCAAGAACAAGTTTATAATCTCTGTGTGCTATCAGCTGCTTTTTATCTCTGTGTGCCATCCGAATGCTTTCATTCAAACTAATATTTTGGTAGATATTTGGCTCACAAATAATTAGGCTACGGAACAGGATACAAATGAGATCATTAACAAATAGGGTGAGGGCTTCATCTGATGTAACTTTGCTGTCTTTCGTGTACCAGATAGGTCCCCACCCCCCGCCTTTAATTTTAAACATTATACCAATGTTTAAACTTTTGCTACTTTTATCCTGTTTTACATTTTTTTAACACTTACATAATACTTTATTTAAAATGTTTGTAAGCCACCTTTTAGTGCAAGAATAGTTATAAGGATGTTTTTACAGCTTTTTAAAACAAATTTATAACCTGCGTTTTCACTGGTAAATAATTCTGTCTATGCACAGAACACATATTATCATAAAAAATAAAAAAAATGAAATAATTCTCATCTGGAAGAGAATTAATGAATCATGGCTGGAGGACAGTTTCCCCAACCATCAAACAAATTCATGATGAAAATTAGATTTGTCCATAGGGTTGCCTTATTTAAAAGACAGCCAGACTATGATTTGAAACTGTGCATCTTGGGAATCAAACGCCTGCCACATTTGTATTATTTTTAAAAATTCTGTGCTTTTTCCCCACCCCAGATTTTCATGCCACATTGGCTGATGAAAAGTTCTTGAAGAGCTCTAAAGCGTTCATATTATTTTGAGTTATTTTGGCTCTTCCTAATAAAGATACTGCTCAACAGTAGATGTCATGTTTTCTTTCTCAGGAACTAACTCATCAAAGATAGCCCCATCATTTGAACGAAGCAGCTGCCTTCAACAGCTGTAGTGAACCAAGGGAATGGCACTGAGGAACAGGAGGAAGAGCCACTATCAAGGCAATAGTGAGATAAAAGAAACCTGAGTCGGGGCAGATTGATGTCAGCCCTTCAAGGTAAACCAAACTAGGAAGCCCAAGTCATGCAGACCAATACTACTTTTATGATAAGGTTACAGCAACAGAATCTTGCAAGTCTGAATGTGCTTACCCTGTCTCTCCCTTTATCTTCGTGAGAACTAGGGAGGGTCTTGTCTGAGACGTTTACTCAGGTTACATTCTGCTCCAGACTCAGGTTTCTTTTATCTGACCACTGCCAGGGTAGCAGCTCTTCTTCCAGTCTCTCAAGGCCATTCCCTTGATCCACTACAATAGCAGACTTGGACAGGAGGCAAACAAACCCACCCACTCCCCATATACATTCTGTTCTTTTGAACATCCAAAGGAGGTGCTTCACTATGCCTAAGGCTCTCTGAAACACTGAAAGTTTTAATCTGGGTGGGCATGCTTAGCCAAATATACTGTGAAGTGACCACATGTAGTAGGGGGAATGGGAATTCCCCCTCACATCTTCAGCATGTCCTTTTGAACCATATCACCCATGAAGGAGGCTGTCCTTTTCAAGCACACCTGGCATCTCTATTAACTTTGCCTATATTTCTTGAAGTAGTCACAAAATTTTGGCTTCTAGATACTCAGAAGTGGGACAGTCTATAGATATTGTAGAAATAAATAAAATGTAAAGACAGGCCCTTTTGCAAACTGGCAGTCACCTACAGGTAAAGTACATGCAGCCAAATGGAGCCTTGTTCCCATAGAAAAACTCAGCTCCACTAGTAAAAGGAGAAAATAAAGCCACCATTGAGAAGCTGTGTCAAGTGTTTCTGCCAATACACTTCTGGGAAGAAAGTCCAGAAGGTTACCTTGGCATTGTAAACAAGGACCAATTTCTTCCTTCCAGCAAGTGTCAGACTGAGCAAGAGAAAAAAAGGAACTGAAAAACCCTTCTCGCCCACTTACACGACAGCCACAAGAGTAACCACAAGAACACACACCCCTCCCGTTGCAAAACAGGGGAGGAACAGAACAGTATGACGGGTTTCTGCTTGCACCTTATTTAGTTTCATATTATCAAAATGTACTCTGTGAGCATGTGACCAAAAGATTAAGGAGACCATCTAATTCTGTTGGTAGCATATTAAAGTATTAGGACTGCAGACTGACTATGATCCATTGTTATAATCAAGCTGACCACAGGAGCAAAACAATTTAACAGAGATTATGACTGCAACAGCAATAAACATTCCGCTACAACTGCAACTTCCGTATTGTCCAGGTTTAGTCCAGGTAACTCTGTTTTCTTTAGCAGATGTTGCTTTTGACTTCAGAAATATTCTGACTTCCACTTACCTTCAAAATACAAATGTTTTTAAAAATTGCTACTTAAATTTCTAACCCTTATGATATTTTTCACAGCAGCTTTGGAACTGAGAAAAATAGGCCTGTGACCCAGAGACTTATCAATCTGAATTTCAATGAGGAAAGTGACAAGGGGAGTGACTTAGGAAAGGGGACTTTTGCATGTGATCGTATACAAGCTTAATGTGCTTGGCAAGAAAAATGCTTGCAGCCACAATTTTGTGGAAAAGAAGAATATGGGGTTAGATAAGGGGTCCCTAAGACTCAAGAAAGATGCAAATGGACTAGAAAGGAGAATAAAGATGTCAAGGGATAAAACTGTCTCTGCTCCAAGAGAACAGGAGAATTTGTGTCAGCCAATGGTAATTAAGACGGACAAATACAGATAATTCTCTGTCAAACTGAGACTAGAACCATCAGGGAAGACACCATCTCTGCCTTGTCTTTTGGTCCTGTTATCCATGCTAACATTTGGAAAACCAGAAAGAGCTTCATTTAGAGGGGAACGTTGCTTGAGTGGACTCGCTGGAAATCTAAGAGAAGCAGGCGGCTGCCTCGTGGTTGGGATAGAGACAATGGTTGGCTAAGAGGCTTGGGAATGAAGTTGTGCCAGCTATAAACTACTGCCAAAAATGTCATGATGGAACCTCACAAGTACAAAAATTCCAGGAAGGAACCAGACCCACCTCTAGCTAAACAGCAAGAGAGAGAAAAAAGAGAGACCAACAGCCTCCCAAAATATTGCACACAACGATCTATTTTCTTTTCCTTGACACAGATAGCAATATCACGGGTACCTCTCCAAGATCTCCCAGATATCTTAGATGTATGCTTTGCCTCGCATTTATTTTGCTGTGAAACAGGCTTCTGTTTCTCTACTCTTCTTTTTTTCTCTAGGATGCTTGAGAATTTCTTTCAGATTTCCCCTGGTAATGTTTTTGATCTCTCTGGATTTTGGAAGTAGAGAGACTGTGCTAAAAGTGGTGTAGCTGGTTTTTTGGTTTTTTGTTGGGTTTTTTGTTTTGTTTTGTTTTTTCATTTTGTTTTCTTTTGTTGGTAACTTGTCTACAGCCTCTCTGACTGCTCATATTCCCAATAGTGAAAAAAAAATGGGAGGAACTCCTGATGTTTTCCCTTGGGATTTAACAGAAGTCACAGAGGCTGCAGAGCATTGGAGAAGTAATGGCACAGTTAAAGGGGTCACACATGTCATTGGCCACATTGCAACTATATAAATAAAAGAACACAACATATATGCATGAATTGACTAATGAAAAAGACCAAATGGATCATCATCTGCAGACTGACATGACAAATAATGTGACTTTGAATATCTCTTATCTTTAACTTTCCCTGACCGTAGAGTGAGAAATTGCCAGCAACATACAGAATTCTTGCTTCTTGGCAAGCATTTTACAGAAGGTGGAAGAGGAACATTTACTGTACAATGCAGTGAAATCACGTTATTGACAGGCAAACTGTGGTATAAACCACATCCGTAACCATCTGTTGGGAAAACACTTCACTTGGCAGTTACTGCTTTAACGGAGATTAGTTTTTTGCCTTTCCAAGCTTAAGCAACACCACAGTCAAGGAAAATATTGACCCACAATCTCACATACAAGTGCTCCATCAGCTTCCAGTGAGCAAGACCAGCCAGAAACAATTCCATTTAATCCTGGCACTGCAGAAGAAGGAAGATGGCAATTCTTATACTCTACTCACAGTACTAAAGTTGAACAGAACCCTAGATCTCATTTTGGTTATTCTGAACATGACAGAACAATGGCAAAGAGTTTTAAGGCTGTTACTAGAAACTTAAAGACTAGAAAATTGCTCTCTTTTCTTGTAAGATTCTTGAGGTGGCTGAGCATAGAAATATGCTTAGAATTAAGGAACAAGGGTTCTGAGCATATTCTCAACCCAAGAATATACAGTATTTTCAGTATCAAAACTTAAGTCTTCAGCCTTTTCACATGAAAATATATATCCTTTCAAAAATTTTCAGCAGCCTAATTTTTTGGGGGGGGGAGGGGGACCTTCTATTACTTCTATTCTTCAGTAATTGACAGACATTAAACCACCTGGATATTTCCTAGGAACTGGCAGATACTAATTTAGCTTCCACTCATCTTAGAACATAAGAACATAAGCAGTGACCTGTTGGATAGGATCCCTGGTCCATCTAGTCCAGCAGTCTGTTCTCACAATGCCCAACCAACTGGACAAGGAAGCCCACCAGTCTCCCAGCAGATGGCCTTCAGAGGCAGTCACTTTGCCATTGAGGCTACACTGCTTTGCTGTAAAGCAGATCAACTCTGTGTATTGTTATTATTCCATTAAATCAGCACTTTAAATAGTTGGCCTCCATTTGATTGGTTAACAATTCAAGTGTTCATGGACCAGCTAATCACCTCCTTAAATTGGTCTGTACTTGTTTTCCCATTCTTTATTTTATTCTGGCCTGTCATGACATCAGTTTGCAAATTCAAACAAAAACAAAAAAATCACTGCAAAATATTACATATGCATTTTCAAGCAGATATCTTTGAATATATTTCTTGAAATATATGCATTTTATGTCTGTATCTTCCTAGCATGTGCAATTTTACAAATTATTTTCTTTAGTACCTCCATTTTGCTTCAACAGATATTGGTGGGTTGTGATTTGCTTCCCAACATTCAGAAGAGTACATATTTTTTCATGCTAGTGTACTCATTTTGCCTACAGATTAGGAAAAACTGAACTGGGTTAATTTGTGCAAGTATTCAGGCTGAATGCATTTCTGCTGCATCCTTAGCTCTAAGGACAGAGTATTGCATATATTATAGAAATATGGAATATTCTTTAAAAAATGAATATGTTAAAATAAATCAACTTGGAACCAGAAAGTATTACCATCTCCCCTGACTACACATTTGTACATCAAGCTAATTTAGTGTTCCCTAATGTAATATTATCCACATCTATTAGGACTCTCATTTTGCTATCAGGATAGAGAACCTCAGATTGGTGAAGGCTTATTTTGTGCACACAGGAATCAGCTTCAGATGTGCTTTCTCTCCTGGACAAGAAAAAAATATTCAGAACAGTACTGGCTCATCTGGACTTTGTGGGTCCAGATGACCCAATACTGTTTGGCTCATCTGGACCCACAAAGAATGTAGTATTATGTTTCATTTCAAAGCCAACTTTAGACCATCTTACTGAAACTGGGTTCTTTCCACTCATCATAATGAAGAATCACTGCAAGTCCAAGCCTTGGTAACTTCTACTTAATCAACAATGTGAGCTAAAATTTCTGAGTTGTTCATCTCAGCCATGTAGGAGCATGTGAAAGCCACATGAATGAAATGTAATTGCTAACAGAAAAACATGGGAGCTACTGAGAGTAAGGGTTGTGTAGCAGCCAAGATGTTAGACTAGGATTGGGGAAGTCTAGATTCAGATCTCCTCTCAGCAATGCAAGCTCAGTGAGAGCCAATCCCTCTTTCCCAGCCCATTAACAAATACATATAGAGGGAATGTCTGTGAGTTTGATATTAATTGTTTCCTGTTCATATTGTCCTTATGATGATTCAGCAGAGTAGTACAGAAGTCCTGAGGGCTGCCCATAATTTGAAGCTACCCTTTCTCGGAAAAGGTAGGAGAAAAAAACTGAATTCCGTTCAAAGTAAATTGAACTAAGCTTAATTAACTAGATGGCTCTGCACGCAAGACTTCCCCAAAGGCTATAGGCAACCCTGAGTCGTCATGGTGTCCCCCCCAGTTTACTGGAACAAGCAAACACAGCTACTGACTTTGCCATGCAGAAGTGAAACTACCGTAGGATTTCAGAGCTGTTCTTTTAAGGGGTTGTAGGTAGGTTCGGCATCTATGCTCTCACATACACCAAAGCACTTTTGGAGATGGAATCTGAAGTACTGCAAGCCCAAACCCAGAAACCATACAAGATTGCTTTCATATCATTACAAGAACACATACAGCTAATTATCAGAGACTGTATGTGGAGTATTTCTATGCTAGTAGATAATGTGGGACTGCCATGCTGATGGTCCATACTGCACCTGCTTCATTCCTCAGGTTTATAGTGAGACAATGCATGTCCAAGGCACCCCTAAACACTCTTGCCAAGGCAGAGTTGGAGAAGGGGCCCTTTGTCCATCATCCTTTAACCCGCGGCTGGCAAACCTGTTGCTGGCTCTAAAAACCTTTTCTTTCTTTGTAAGTGGGAGCAGTCACAAAACCGAACAAACTCGGCCTGCCATTATCTTCTATTGGGCAATACCCCTCTATTACAAAAACGATAAATTTTCACATTCAAGGAGATGTGCAGTCTAAGAACACAACACCTTTATTATGTCCAATCAAAATGTCATCACGTATTGAAGAAGCTTGTAAATTCTCCAAAGTATTTTATCAAGTTGGAGGGGGATGGGAAGGGAAGCGGGAGAACATGCTTGTCAAAGCCTTGATATCAGCATCTACCTAGGCACAGAGAAGCCCGCTTGAATGTGAATCCAAATACTGATTCTCTTGAGAGTCATGCAATGTGCAAATGGAGACATTTGCATTCATGTGCAAATATGGATGTCATATACCCATTTTCAGATGAACATTTTATCCACTTTTAAGCCCAATTAGTCAAGGTAGCACAATTTAACAAGCATTCAGAGAAACTGAAACAGACAGTTCTCTGTCATTCCAGAGCAAATGACCCAGAATAATGGATTTTAGTTAAATCGTTTAGAAGGCTTCCGAACAGTAAGATAAGGTTGGCAGAGCAGAACCAATAACCCAGAATAGAAGCAATTCCCCAATTATTCCCCTTCACTGGATGTGTTCCAATAGAGGCCAGACAGTCATATGTTGGGAATGCCCCGAACAAGGGTTGGACCTAGTCACCTTCATGACTACTTAAACTCCAGGATTAGTATTCTAAATGCAAGGGAATGGCACCTTATTTGCTCCTCTTGTGGACATGCCTTCTCCTTGCCCCCACAAACATCTGATCTTTAGCCTAAGATTAAGCTTTTGTTATTGTTTCTCCCTGAACTTTTGAAAGATAATTTGAGCATATTTTTGTGCAAAGGCACAATCACACCTAAGGTCTTCTTTTCCAGAAAAGAACATAACGAACTTCATTATGGTCAGGGGCCAGTGAAAGCATCTTTTTTTTTTCCAGAAAAGGGTGGACTCTACATGGGATTATCTGAAGCCCTGTGGGAGATCAAGATGCTGCCCACAAATACAGTTCCATTACACAATACATCAATACTGCTGCAAAAGGAGGAGATGGAATTAAAGTTTTGATGCCTACCACTGCATTGCGAGGCAGAGAGGCAGAGAAGAAAATCAGCTTAGAAGGAGAAGGAGAAATCAATGAGGAAGCAGAAGAGGGCCACAATATTCTTAACCGATTGTGGTTGTGGTTCTGACTGTTGTGTAGGATTGAACTGGAGACCTCTTAAGGTGCAGGGCTCTAAGATTCTGGCTATGTCTGGACCAAATATTTCTCCTTTGTATTCCCACAATGAAAAGAAATTATGGTTATACGTTTGCATTTTAGCTGCTGTTCTATTTTGAAAAATCGTACATTTTAAACATTTTGTAAACTGCTCTTGAAAAACTATTTTGAAGGGCAGCATATAAATTCTATCTCTCTCTTTCTCTCTCAATGAAATCAAACTTCCCCAGAAACTCTGGCCTATTAACACCCAAGTTCTGATTTCAACAGTGCATTTACACTTATCTTACCACCACACAGAAAGTAAGGAACAAGCATAGTTAAGATAACCTGATTTCATCCTAGCCACAGAAAGCTGTACAAGTTAAATTCAGCATTTTCAACAGTACCTGGAAACAATGAAAAACCTCTGTAATTCCTGAGAAAAAGAATAAAGATAAGAGCCTCAAAGCTCTGGATCTGATGAAATACACCACACATTAAACATTAGAAGAGATTTATGATTCTTTTAGCTCCCCGTTACTGGAAGTCATCTTAATCTACTTTGCATTCTCCAAAGCATTCTAATTAACCCGTTGCATCAATCTCAGCAGCTGTTCAGCATCCGTCCGTCTTGTTACAGGGATGAAAAGTGTGGCCCTTTCTGGTTTCCTTCTCAAATCCCAGCAATCAATCTGTCAAAAAGAATTCTGGACACCTTCATTCTCCATGAACTCATACTAGAAAACTGCAAGGACTCATTTACGCAGCCAAAACTTTATCAAAAAAGGATAAAGGTGGGGCCCCAAAATGTTTTCCGTTCCTTGCAAAATTGGGTTATCTTGTGATACACATTCAAAGCTCCACCACATTAGGAATGTAGCACTATTTTACCTATCAAGAAAGGAATGTGCCAAGAAGCATATGAAAAGAAAACCATTCTCTCTCAATAATCTGTGCAAGGAACTAACAGGGGCAAGAGGACCTGAGGAACTTCTCTGGATGTTTTAATCCATTACCAGAGCAATTATGAGTTCGGAAGAATGGAAACTAGTAAGGCGATGGTTTAAAGCAGGGGCAGACAACTTTTTGCCTTTTTAAATTAGTTTGAGGGAGGGCAAGTAGAGGATCACAACAGATGTGGGGACAGCATGACTTCGCTAGAATGGCAATATTCCTCATGTTTTGCTTTTCCATTTTAAAAAATTAGAAAAAATATAATATTCGGTGTATTGCATCTATCCAAGGCATCATAGTTTTACTTGCTTTATTTTCCACTTAAAGAAGACCTGTAGAACATTGTGTTGCTGTAACTTGGTGACTTCCCACCCAATTTTGGCAGTGTAATTGTGGGAGACTCTAAAGACAGTCAGAAAAGGGAAGAAGGACCAAATGTAACCCACAGACAGGTGAGCATCCTGATTTAAAGCAGTTTTCAGAGTCTTTCTAACATGCCTCCTTCTAGATAGAAATAGCACAGTTTTCACTCTATAATGGGAGGATGAAGAAAAGAGAGGTCTACAGAATAGAGAAAGCTTGACCAACCAGATACCCTCCAGGCTACCAACTAATTCTAGCCAAGATGCCTGGGAATTATGATGGCTGTAGTTCAGAAAACCCAGCTGAACAGGTCAGGGGAAAGAGAGGTCCCCCCCCCCCATGTTCCAATGGCAGACAATTAAAAGCCTTGGTCCAATGGGAAGTAGACATCTCTCCTGATTACAATAAAGGGGGTGTGATAGCTGTCACTTTCTCAAACTTGTACTTTTTTTAACTGCTGGGGAAAAAATTAAAGATCTGTGGTGCTCCAATCAGAGCTGGTAGCAAGTTATCATACCCTCCCTTCCTTTTTTTCCTTGGTTCAACTCTACCATGTGGCCAGAAAAGGGTAGCTTGAGTGTCCCTGATGGGGACCAACAGACAATAGCATGAGTTTAACACAGAGAAAGGATTGGTTCTCCAGAGAAGCAGCTAGAAGGCAGAGATCAAAGGCAAGTAAATTGTCAGGCCCAGCCCAAGAACAACGGTGAAACAGTTCAGTTGAGTTAAGTTCCTGTATTTGCTTACACCTATAGACAGAATCTTGCCAGACTCAATCTGAACTACTGCAACTAGTGGACATACCCTAGGAGATTCTAGGGAGTGGCTATCCTGAACCTCTTATGCTTCCCATGCTCCCCCTTCAGACTGTGTTCTGTCTTGTCTCCTTTCCCTTCCTGGAAAGTACCCCCTCCTTCCTGATAGCCTTGCTCTCTGCTGCAATCCACCACATCACCCTCCCTTTTGTAAATACATTCCATCACATAAACCCACAGTAAGATAATTACCCAGGTTATGATGCAAAAGCAGCATCAAGCTTATGGCAGAGTCTTGTCACTAGGACTGCTTCAGACTTCATACCAGAGTTTTGCAGTAAATCCTGGCTCTCCAGACACTTAAGAACTTGTGCAGGAATAGACTTACTTGGCAGAAGACTTTCAGACATGACACAGAACAATGATGTTCTTGTTGCTGACAAGAATGAAGCAGATGATTTGCCTTCTGTAGTAAACAGAAGCCAGTACCTATCTATACATTGACAGAGCAAGATTTAAATTCCGAACTCTGTCCTACCAGATTTTCAAGTCAACAGATATTTGGCCATTCTCTTGAAGGCCATGAGAAGCACTTGATCTATATCGACCTAACAGTTCTCTCTAGCCTGGGAACTGTTGATTCCAATCTCACCAACTTCATGACTTACATACTACAAGGATGCCACAACAGGGCTTTTTCGATGGCTTGCCCTCCTACATAAGAATGATCTCCTCCCTAACGAATTTCCATAATGAAGTAAAAACTTGATGTTCAGAAGATGGAAGGTATTAGTAGCTACCTATGTTAGCCAGTGCCATTATAATGCATGTTGTTGAATATTGTTAAGCTGCTTTTGATCTTCTGGATTGTTCTATGTATGCCGCTCTGAGCCACTGGAAGTTGAGCAGCACAAAAGTGTTAGTAAATAAATACTGTTCAGACTTCATAGACTAATAGCGAGGAAACTATGGTCCTCCAGAAGATAACAGACTATCAACCTTATCAGCACAGGTCATCAGCCATGCTGCTGAGGGCTGACAGGTGCTGGGACTCCAGCGATATCTGCTAGACTACAGATGTTCCATCCATGTTTTAGAGTAGTGTTTCCCAACCATGGCAACTTCCAGATATGTGACTTCAACTCTCAGAATTCTTATCAATGGCCATGCTGACTGTGGAATTCTGGGATTTGAAGCCCACACATCTGGAAATTGCCATGGTGGGGAAACAGTGTTCAGCTCTAAGTTGCTCCTTTATTTCCATGGACCACCTGAGTCAGGAGGCTGGGCACAGAATACAGCTTACACTGTATACTCTACGAAACCAATCTGTACAAAAGAAGCTAGATACCATCTCTTGACTGGCATATGAATTATGACTAACAGCCCTGCTACCAGGAATATGGTCTAAACCCACCCTTGTCCTCCTTCCCCAAGAATGGGGGATGTTTTGTTTGCATTTCTAAGGCAAGCAAAGAAGAGATGGTCATTTATTGAACAGGTATGATTCCAGAAAAAAGAATATAAAATTCAGCATCAAGGACAGAAATAGATTTGGAACAGGACTGATGGGAAGAGAGAACAAGGCCTCCATTCGCTTTTGCTTTCCCACATGTTACACCTTCTAGCTTAACTAACCTCTCTATGGCTGTTGCCACGATAAAACAGATTAAGCCTACATACCTGCCTGCCTTGAAAGAATGAAGACGGGAATTCAAATATGATCACAGAAATATAAAATATTGTATGGTAGATTTTGTCGATAGGGAGCATCACTTCTAAAGTGGCTCTTATGTTTTGCCAACTTATAGTAATTCAGCCTTGTTTGGGCTGGAAAATTTTGGGGCTGCAGACTCAGAACATCAGCATGGAACCAGACTTTTGTTGCAAAGTAAGACACAGCCCCAATTGTCCAACAGACAATAAAGGTAAGTGTGCAACTTCTCTTTCCTTCTGTAAAATGAACTGTGTTGGGGAGACAGAGGTACAGACTAGGCAGAAAAGCCATAAAAAGGGATGTTCTTGGTTTGAAAGAATCACCGAGAAACAGGTTCCTTCAGAGACAACACTCCTCACTTCACCCCTCTAACTCCTGCATTCAGAGCCAGCCCTGCCACCCTCTGGGTCTTCCAATGGCCAGGTTTTCCACAGCCAGATGTGGTTCAGTAAATATGCCTTTTGTGCACTCAAAGCCTACCTGCTGCACAAGGAAAACAAGCACCAACTCAAGAAACACAGAGGAATGATAGCACCCAGAATGCATCGAAACATCTCACAAATGTTTTCAAAAACAAGTTTTATAAAAAGCAAAATAGCCAAGCCTCCACATTGATCATCCCTATTGTTCTATGCTAATGTCATGCACAAACCACACTGTAGGATGCCTAATATATACACTCCTGAGCATGAAAAGACATCTTGGAAAAGAAGCAGCTACCTTAATGCTCAAGAGAAGACAGCTTCTTACCTTCTACTTCCTCATCATCGCATACGTGTTTAAGGAAGGAAGCCCCTCTGTCCAATACAGCTTCATCCTCCATCCTGTAATAGTAGAACAGAAAGAATGAGTGTTGAGACTTTTCCTGGAGACCGGCCCAACTCCTGGGAAGATTAACTTGCGGGCTATTTCTCATGTTACGAGAGAGCAGAATCTCATTTCCCCCTGGACTTGACACCCCTTCGTTTAGTCTTTCAGTGATGCTTGGCCAGCTCACCACAGCTCAGCTCCGAACCTTGTGAGCATATAGCAAAATTGATTGGTGAGGGAGAGAGGAGGGAGAAATAATCAAAGCTTAGGAGACTTCTCTTTCTTTCTTCAATTAAAAGGCAACCACAGAGAGAGAGAGAGAGAGAGAAAGACACAGGCTCACAAAAGCCAGGAGCGGTGTTCACATCAAGGTCGCCCTGCAGAGCAAAAGTCCACAGAAAGATCTATGGAAGACAATGAGGAAAAGACAAAAGGTCCACACAATGTCTGAATGCAGCTGAGGTACCTACCAGTCCCTTAATACCAGCAAAGCACACTTTTGTTGCAAAGCAAAGCTGTGTGTCACATATTGGCCTTATGGAAATCTGACATTTGAGGATCATCCATACACCAGTGCCAGAGCTATAGGCTTATTTGAATTTATTCTATGGCCATTCCTGCCACTTCTTTAATCTCCCCTTTCCTCTTTTTTGCATCTCCTCTCTTCCTTTGCTCTCAAGCATATGCATCCCATCACTTCTTTCCAGCTCTCAATAATAAATAAATAAATAGGCCTGCAGTATTGAACCGCGTAGATTCACCATACCCCCCCAAAGATATTATAGGTGAGAAACGCAATCTTCGGTCCTTTTCCCAATATATTTTCTTGATAGAAATCGTTCCAGATCTTTTTGAACAACAAAGTTCCATCTTGTATCACAAAACTGCTTTTGAAAGTTATTGTCATGAAGCTGATAGATAGCTTGACATGTAAAACTGTGGAAGCAGAATGGCTGTAAAAACCATAGATGTGCATGTGGTAGATGAGAAATGAAAAATATGAGAAAGGCAGTTTTCAGAAAACTGCTTTTCCCAAGTTAATGCTATGACTCAAACAGAACTTGCCTTGTGACTTAAGAAGCTCAACAGTACAGTATAACCACTGTACTAAGTCACATTCACAAGTTCTATAGCAGGTCTAGGGTAAATCCTTCCCATGCTTGAAATGACTGCTTACAGTAACCAGATATTCCAATATTCCAGTGTTCTTTCACAGTGGGAATTCTACACCAACATCAACCCCTCTAGGGTCCTTCAAGTTGCACTATCAATCCTGCTTAGTGTCCATTTTGTTCCTGAAGCTTTTACTACTCAGCACTATTTTTATTCCCACAGCCACTTTCACTATTTTCAGCTTCACTTTCCCCTCATGGGTGTGTTGACTCAAACAATTTGGTCTCTTTGTCAGCAAATAGCAACAGATGAGATCAGAGTATCGCAGCCAAACCAATAAAAGATAAGGAAGACAAAATTTCCGATTCCTATTCCTAATTACTCTCTTCTTCTTCAGTAAAATAAAGAGGTACTTTTAAAAGAAAAAAGAAAATGTAAAGCTCTAAATATTCAAATGTATGTTGAAAAGAAGATCATAACCAAATACTACACCAAACATATTTAAGCCCGTTGATACAAAAAATAAAATAAACCTCAGCATATAAGATTCTGAGATTATTACAAAAGCAATGGAATCTATTGCAATAAAAACCAGATATACTTTTTCAGGCATTCATAACTATATTATACTATAATAATAATATATAATAAAAGTATATGTGAAGCCACTGAATGTTAAAGCATATACATCACGATTATGTATAACTAAGGATATTGTGTAAAAATGAAATACTGCTATGGGATCAATACAAACTGGCTGAAAATTGTCATGATAAAAGAAATTGCATATAGTTAAAGAAAGCTCTCTGAATCAGGGTACAAAAATGTCAGGAAGTCGATAAACATCAACACAGCATAAACAACCCAATGGAGACATTACAGATAACTGATAATGACCTGACTTAAAGTCCTTTTCATGATTGACTGGAGAGGCTCCAGACATTTTGTCTACAATTATTATTTCTATGACCAAGATCAAAATACTTAAAGCGGTGGTCTTTCTCGTGGTAAATGTGTGGCTGTGAAAGCTGGACCTTGAGAAGGAACCAAAAAAAAACAACCTTCGAAGTATGGATTAGGAGATAGTTATTAGAAGTACTACGAACTGCAAAAAGAACCATCTATCTGAAATAAAGGCTGACTTTGAACTAATGATAGCAAGCAGAAGCTCACATACTTGAAGCTTGTGATGCCAATGGATGGTGCACCAGGAGAAATGAGAACGTTTGGCAGAAGGGAAGGAAGCAGGAGATGGGGAAGATAATGGATCAGATGGATGGACAGGATCAAAGCACTTAGAGGAATGTCTCTAAAAGTGCTATGGGTTCCTCATGGAGACAATCGCATCCATGCAATCACCAGGAGCCAAACTCAACTGAATGGCACTTTATCTATTCAATAATGTGCTTTAATCATCTGCCTCTACAGGAACTGCTTGCCACCGATTCTCAGTTGACAGTGTGCTTTCCTATATCTGTTCAGATCTACACATGCAGATACACACGCATCCTTTTGACAAATATGATCATCCTGCAACTTTATCAGCAGAGATCAAGCTATCCTAAGAGCTCAAGTAAACGAGACCATCCATACTGCACCATCTAAACTTTGACAATGAAATACAGACTATGCACCCCTTACACCGTGCACAATAAAACACACAAAATTCACCTCGTCTATTATGATCACTAAATTATTCAGTGCCATTTATGTATCCTTTGTTTTACACACAAATAACACGTTCTTTGGTTATTCTTTCTAGTTCTACAGCTATTGTGTTTTATTCTATGAAGCAGCAAAGTACTCTCTTGCTATTAATGTAGCAAAATTAACTTGAGAAGATGATGGGAATCTTTTATTCTGTGCACAACTCTTATGGGCTTGCATTTCTCTTTTAATTGCTACACAAAATCTGCACAAGCATATAGATACATAGTACAAACACACAAATGCATCAGATCCAGGCTAATCAGGCAAAACCCAATTCAAAGATTGATTTTAGTTGGAAACATCTACCTAATTCCATCTGAATCAGTTCAAAAACTTGATCCAATTCAATTCAGACTTTTGAGTCCAACTCTATCAGCTTGAGAAAAGATGTTTCTGCACACGCAAAGGAACATCCATATCAATTCAAAGATATTCAGTTCAATTTTCCAAGTCAATTAGGAAAGCCAATTGGATCTGAAGATTCAATCAAATCACTTTCAAATAAAATCTCCAATTATTTTTTTAATTCATCTGGGGTGCAAAAAGTCCTCATCCTTTCAAAAAAAAAAAATGGACCTCCCAAATATTCTGAAACTGTTCATACTGGAAAAAGCAATGGGGAAGAAAGAATCAGAAGCACACTTCTCATTTCAAAAAGCTTTTTTAAAAAATATATTTAAGATCATTTTTACAAACCACCCAGAGTCGCTCTGCAGTCAGATGGGCGGCGACAAATTTGAAATATAAATAAATAAAATAAATGAGTTTTATCTGGACAGCAATTATGTGTTGTTCTAAGAGAGCCAACACGGTGGAAGAGCAGAAATTCTTAACTAGAACTACGGGGTTCCAGGTTCTAGTGTCTCTTCAGCCATGGAAGCTACCTGGGGAACTTTGTAGGCAATCCCCCTGTCAGCACAACCTACCTCACAGGGTTGTTGGGGAGGAAAATGTGAGGATGAAGCACTATGTATGCTACCTTGAGCTCCTGAGCTCCTGAATGAAAGATGGCATCAGAGTCTAAAAGCTGATGGAAGGGGAGATGCCCACCAGCACTGCAGACCCACCACCATTCTGAAAGGTGTCAAGAACAGCACAGAAAAGCATAACGGTTGTTCTTGTAAGATGTCCTCTCCTTATGTAAGGTGTCCTCTCCCACGGATGGAAGGTCCCCAAACCCCAGAATCCAATTAAATGCATCCTAATGATAGAGGCACAGAAATTCTGAGGCCCTAAAATGTGTGTTCCACAGAATATGAGAACGTGCCAAAGAGAACATTTGCACTTAATTAAGCCTTCTGCCCTCACAGAGGTAAACTAATATTTTCTCTGATTGGTGTGAAACAGCCCCAACAGGGTTTCAAAGCAAATTTTCAAAGCAAAGCCGTACAGAAACAACACAATTTCTCCAGAGAAGAGAACAGCTAAACAGATGGAGTACTGCCATCTTTCGGCTAGAGAGTTCATCACAGCCTTGGGATTTTTTATTTTTATTTTAACTTTTAATACAAAACAAATACACTGCTAAAGCAAATCACTGTACTGGTAAATTTCACCAGAAAATTACTCAACACCAATCATTTCATTTTCCCTTACTGATATATAAAACAATCCCTTTCCCCCAAAAAATCATTTATAAAAATACCTATAATGAAGAAATACTAGTTTTTAATCAGGCACATGTGTGTATGTGTTTGGGTGTGTGCGTGCATCTTTTAAAACTGTAATGATGTTGAAAGCTTTCTAATGGTAAAGCTCCCCCCTTTTTTAAAGTTGAAAATGTTAATCAACTGGGTCTTGCAAGGAAGGAGATTCATGGCTTAGAACTCCAACATATTTAGACATTGCCTGGTTGGAGAAGATCCCTGCAGAATATTAGCTGGCAACTATTAAGCTGCTACACTACCAATTTTGTTTTTGTTGTTATTACTGATATCCAGCCTTTCATGCAAGAAAATGATAGTGGTCATTAAAACAACGATAGGTCCCAAACTTTCAGCTAAAAGGGGGTTCAGTCTAAAGATGCTGAGGACTGATGGTCCAGAGCACCACTGTAATTTAATACACTTGCTTATTTGGATTAGCAGGTAAACGTTAATCCATGAATTGAAATGAAAGGTGCAAAGTTGTTGTTGTTGTTCAGTCATTAAGTCGTGTCCGACTCTTTGTGACCCCTTGAACCAGGCTTCAAATCCATCTCCCTATAAACCAAGGTTTAAAGGTACTCCATCTTTGAGTGTACCTTCAAGTACCTCCTCTTGGTATAATTCTTGGGAGGCTCCATCTTCAGAGATATCACCCAGTTCATGGGAAATGTAGAATGGATGGATGGATGGTTCCATTACAATGTCATATGCTCTTGAAAACCATATCTATTTTCTATTCTCCTGCAATGGCCAGTCTGCCACAGTCTCTGCATAATCTTTATTGACAATTTTGTATTAATGGCTCATCCCTGAAACTGACAAACTTATGTATTCAATGTGATCATACTGTCAATGAAGTCTCTCTTCTTTTCAACTGCTTTGGTTTTCTGGATAAGGAAATAAATGCATTCCAGTCCAAACCCTTCATTATAGGAATGGCAATCCACGATCAATATAATAACACCATTATGAAAAAGACAAAATATTTACAGGGGAACCTAAAATCAAGAAACATCTAACTCAGGGTTCTCCAAAGTGGCCAATATTGACCCCCAAGAGTCAATGGAAATATCCATTGTTGTTATTACTATTATTATTATTAAAGTAGTATTTATTAAAATTATTTTCATATAATAAATGTTTGGGGGTCGATAAGCAATCTGAAACTTCATGAAGGGGTTGATGAGCTGAAGAGTTTGGGGACCCTAATCTAGCTGGCGCCTATAGTGATTGATTTCAGTGGAATCCAGTTATTTGCTTAGTTTGCATTTTCATTTTGATTTGTTTAACTTAGTTAAACTAATGCCATCTTGTGTCTGTAAATTATCTACTTTTATACTTCCTTATTTAACTTTATTATTCTATAGGTCATAGCCCCAGACAGCATAAAAGAAGATACAATATAAAATACAATGTAGCGTACATAATAAAAAGGCCTGTTATCGTGCTTAGTTTATTTGCTGACAACAAGAACAAATTCTACAAGTTACAAATACAAACCTCCTTGCGAAAGCAGAAGTTATCTTGAGATCTTTCGTCTGCCAAAGGAAGCTGTGCACAGAATTTTTCTGCTCAACCTCAGAATGGGCTAAGAGCTGTTCATAGCTCATTACAATTTTTTTCTTCCTAGCATTTTTCCCACAGGTGCAGGGTCTGCTTTTTTCGGATCAACCAAATGTTGATCTATTGCTTGCAACAGGAATTGACCGACCAGCTTGTCACCCGAGCCTGACATCGTGGACTGAGAGAGAGAGACTGGCTCAAAGACACCCAGCCGGCTTTCATGCCCAAGGCGGGACTAGAAGTCACCGTCTCCGGCTTTCTAGCCCGGAGCCTTCACCACTAGGCCAAACTGGCTCTCTAATAGCTCATTACAAACATCTTGGTAAAAATTACAATACAGCAGAATGTGATCCTTCAATTCACTACTCCCGTCTTTACAACGACAACGTCTTTCAACATTGGAGGTTTTGCAATAGTTACTCTACAGCACTGCTGAGTCTAAGATATTACACCTCAGTAGTGTGAAGGTCTTCCAAAATTTATTTATTATTGTTTGTAAGTTAGTCCAAATATAATGCTGGTTTAAAATAAAGCTTACTGTGACCCAACTGAGCTCTGAGTAACATCTTGCTATCCACTTTTATCAAAACATGTAATGGATTCCATTTTTGAAAAAGAAATACAGTAATAAGCTTACACTGTAGAAATGTGGCCTCTGTCTTCTACAGTGACAGGTAACAACCCAAGGCTGGTCCAATGAGCAAAGAACAAAATGGCGCTACATCCTCAATCACTGTTCGGAAATTGACTGGGTTGGCAATCAAAAGCTGGTAAGGAGCCACAATCACTCAAGGCCAGTGTAAGAGATTGCAGAGCTTGACAGACAGCAACCTAATTCAATAGAAGAGAACCTCTGTAGCTCAGGGTCGAACGGTGGAGTCCTGAGCTTAGTGGCTTGCCTGCAGACGTTTCGTTACCCAACTAGGTAGCATCATCATGTAACATCTGCAAGCAAATGGGACCAAGCTCAGGGAGCACCAAGGACTCCACAGCAACTTAATTTTAGGAGGACTAGACTGTACGGCATAAAATGCTCTGCATCTAACAAGGTAATACAATCGCTCTATTCATGGCACAGTAGCAGGCTGTTCAGCTTGCCAACAGCAGAAGTCAACAAACTTTGCCCAACAGTAGGACTGGCTCAGAGAAAACTATAAAAACGCAAAAACAAAATGAAATCTATTCAGTTCAGCACTAAATGGCAGGATCAAATACTCGGACCCAAATCTCACCTTCAAAATCATTTCAGTATGATTTTATTTTAGCAACACTTCTGTTGTTCACCAAAATCCATGCCAATTTCTTTCCAGTTTAGTGAATTCAGAGCATTCTGATTTTAATCATTCTGCTCCCTCAGCTCTTCTCAAAATATCCTATTTCTAGCCTAAAGCCTGCAATGGTTTCACTTTCTGAGCACATTTGCTTACACTCCTTTTCCAGCTATGTAATTTCCTCTAGGAGCATTTCTTCCGTCCCGGCTCTCGCTTTTTAAACACGGAGCCGCACGCGAGTCCCTTTGCAACAGCCTGGTACACAAAATGTTTATAGCTGCTGTGTCAGAATCAAAGTTCAGAACATGCCACAGCCCTAAGAACCTAGGGACAGACGTCGTAGCTCACTGCTACCAAAAAGAAAAAAAAAAAGCATATTATTGCTGTATTGCTAAACTTGCTTTCAAAACCTGCAGGGAAAAACTCAGCAAATCTTCGCACCAAACTTCCTGAAAGAATGTCAACCAGCTGAAAAACCTATATGGGTAGTGTTAAATGCAGCCAGTGAAAAATCTCCACTGAAATACTATTCCCTCCGAGGCCAGTGAGAGAGAGGGAGAAAAAAAACCCAGCGCCATTAATAGCTGCAGCCTTTACGTCAAGGCATGGACAAAATGTTAGAATTCACTCTGTTGGGCCCCTCCCTGTTGTGAAACAAGATCTCCCTTCCAGCAATACACAAGAGGTGCAAAACGGTGTAAAAGGGCAGGATACTATGCTCGGGTCACTGGACCAGAAGCCAGAGGAGGTCAATTTGTGGGAGGGGGGAAATGGGGCCATTGGTCCTTGCAGAAAATCTTTGGGAGCTGCCCAAGTTGACATGACTCCAAAGAAAATCCAGAGAAAATGAGAACTTGCAGGACACAGAGGCACCAGGTATATAAACCCATCCATTGAGATCAGATAAGAGCAGGCAGTTAAAAGTTTCTCTCAGCCCCTATCTGCCAGCAATTCATTCATCTTAAAATCCCCAGATTCCTTCCACCATATCTTCAAGAAAGTATCTGAATCCGTACTGCTAATGGCAGCAGAGAAGTAGATACATTACCTACCGGTAGATGATAATTCTACTGTCCTCCAGCTGACTTGTAGCGTGTTGAGACTACAACTCCCCAAATTGTTACTCTGGCTAGGAATTCTGCTAGCGTAATGTTGTAATTCAGATTAAGGTCCTGCCAAATACATGTTCCAGCTTTGTCTACTGAAAAGCCCCTACAGATGTGTCATGGCATTCTTGCTCACTACAGAGCTAGCATGCAATTCCATTAATTCAGTGAATTCAGTGAATTCCCCCATCTTTTCCGGATTCTCCTGGTCTTATAAGAATTCTCAAATGTTATTACTTTTGGACTTTGGCAGTGCTGCTGTCCAGTCCACAGAGAGTCAAAATTAGAGCATATTATTAAATGTTGACAAGGGCAGATATTTACAAGAACTGAAAGTCTGAGATCAATCAAGTAAACTTTTATTTGATTATCAGTATTTGCTTAGACAAGTTAGTATTATTTATCTGTAAGGGCATGAATGAAAAAAGTATTAAAACACATTTTTCATTCTCACAATTCAGCAGCATTTTTAAAGTACCTATTTATTTAGATTTTCTTTAGGATAAAGAAACATCAAGAAAAATAGATTGGTCAACTGAAACACAGCTTGTCTGTCAACTAAGTATATTTTTGAAATTGACTGACAGCCTTGTATGTTCCTACAACAAGGAAATTTTTCAATTTATATAGGAAGCCAAAATCCAATACAAATAGGAACCTAGAGTATTCTTAAATTGAAACCATAGTGTTTTCTTTAAAAAAAGGCAGAAGATCCAGAATCAAAGGATATGACTATCCCATAACGCTTGAATAGATTTGTGGGGAGGCTCAATACCTTTCTCCTTAATGCCAAAGTGTTTCAATCATCTGAAAACGTTTCACATATTTGGAAGTGCACCTATCCTTATTTTTATCCTGGAATTCCGGAATTTCAATACTTTAAAACTACGTCCTCTTCCTGTTTCTCCCCATCGTCTCTCTTTTCTGTTTTCAGTATTCTGGAAGACTGAAGTAGTTCCCTCTATAGATACAATATACAACTGAGTACTGTGACTAAAAATAATTATATATACCCATATGATTGCAATGATTTGGAGAGGGAAAACAGGTGAAAGAAGCAATCACAGAAGTCTAACAGATAATGTCCAAAACTCTTGTTCTTTACGGATTAAGTTGCCTCGGCTAACCTCTTGAATCCTGTTATTCATTGCAAATGTTATCTTTCGCTGCTACAAAAGATACCAATATCAATATTATGAGAACAGGTTTCAATCAGAGGGTGTGGCCATCTAACACCATTTTATGGACCTGAAATTCCAGTATAAAACAAAACATGTATTTGCACCAGTGTAAGCACATTAAACATTTCTGCCATCCTCAACACTGCTGGGGGGGATAGGGGACAATGAACAGGAGGGGGGGAGGAAGAGAAGCTAAAGAGGGTGTGCAATGATGTTAAAGTCTAAGCGCACCTCATCATGGCCCATTCACTCAGAGCAGGGTTTCTCAACCTTGGCAACTTTAAGACGTGCGGACTTCAACTCCCAGAATTCCGCAGCCATTCTGGGAATTGAAGTCCACATGTCTTAAAGTTGCCAAAGTTGAGAAACCCTGCACTAGAGGGTTCCTTTGCACCAAAATTAACTGAAATGTATGGTGTCAGTTTGAAGTTCCTTGAGTTGACCTCTGAAACACGACCATTAGTGTAGAAGAAGACTTGGATGCAAATCCAGGTTAAGTTTCTGCAGCGAAAGAGCCTAATGGAAAATATACGTTCCACTGCTATCTGTCTTTTTCCTAATAAAGACAAAACATTTTCACAGCCTTCCTCCCCTCCTGTTACAATATCCTCTGCAAGTCTTTGCAGTTTGTCAACATCCTTCTTGAGAGGTAGAAACATCAGCACCTCTCCTGAGAGTCTACCTGTGTTTCTCAACCTTGAGAACTTGAAGATGTGTGGCCTTCAACTCTCAGAATTCCCCAGCCAGCCATGCTGGCTGGGGAATTCTGGGAGTTGAAGTCCACACATCTTCAAGTTGCCCAGGTTGAGAAACACTGTTCCAACCGCTTCTCTCTTAAGAAGAACCTGAGTTTCATAATGGAAACCTTTGTACTGAACCCTGGACTCATGCTGGCATAAACCCATTAAGAATTACAGCCTTTGGAACATGCTATGTGTTACCTAACATGTATACTGTGTACTTGCCCGGGGAGGCGTGGTCTTTTCCCCTTCTATCAATTCCTTTGTTTTACAAAATGCCACTTCCTAATGCTCTGGTGGGTGTGTTGGTTTTGTGTTCGGTTTTATCTTTCGGGGAAATTGCAAAACAGCCATTGCGACCCAGTCAGAGTCGGTACCAGCAGAGAAAACACCAGAACCGAGTTTCCACCCACTGCTGCCCCTGCTCGGTCTCCCTCCCAGCGTGGCTACAGAGGAAGGTAGAAAACATAAAAGGGTGAAAGGAAAGAAAGTCCTTAACATTAAATTCCTCATCCTTAGAGGAAGCCTGTTTTTTTAAGGCTATTCTAAAACTTGGTCTCTATGCTGGCCTCTGGAAGAGAGAATTAAACCTTTATTAGCCCTTATGGGATTCTCTAGGAGTGACCCCTATAGGACAGCTGGTTAGTTTAGCCACAAATAACCCATGACTATTTTGAGCCACAACTAATCCCCTTTAACTCCACTGATGACGGGGTTATGCCATTCATATGACACTAACCCCACCCATAATCCAGTTAAGCCGGCCATGCAAATACAACCAATGTTTTTATAAGGATTATCAAAAAACGCATGAAGTACTTCAGACATGCTACTAATTGGTTTCCATTCTTTTTTTCCTTTTTGCTTAGGTGACCTCCAAAAACAACAGCCATCAGCTGCCTCTCTTCAAAAAGTTTGCTATTCCTTTTTAGATCCCAACACCTCCTTCCAGCCCACCTATGCTGGTGCCCACATATTCAGTTCAAAACATCTTCCTTTGCCCTGGGCAAAGTGGCATTGTCTCCCAGAAACCAAAGACTTGAAACAATTCACAGGCCAGCAGGGAAACTAGCCAGGTATTTTATTTTATTTTATTTTATTTTATTTTATTTTATTTTATTTCCAACACTCTAAACTGCCTACTTGCTGAACTCTGGGCAGTGCGCAGTAAATTGTAAAAAGCTAAAACCATATACAACCCTCTTACTGAAACATAATAAGCATACCTAAAACAGAGCCAAGCAAACAAAAATAACAGTATAATGTCTTGGAAGACATGGAAAGGAGGGGTGATGGTGACAAGCCAGGGCATCAACAAACAAGAAAGGAGACAGGCACAGACAGACTGTTTCAAGACAGCTGTTTCCCTTGCCCATCATGGTTACAAAGGAGCTCTTTTATGCCCGATCATATGCGCAATATCCTCTTACTATGTGCTTTGTAGCATGACTATCTTTAGCTGGGTACTTACACTAGCTTCCCCTAGCCTCACGTCTTCCAGATGTGGTGAGTTATAGCTCCCATCACCTTATGATGACTGGATAATAGATGCTCTTTGGGCCTCCCCCAGCTTCTTTAACTGGAGATGCTGAGGACTGAACCTTGGAATTCATAGCTCCAACTTCAGTAGCCCCAGAACTTCATGCATGGTGGAATCAAATCAGCTGCTAAGCTATATAACTTAATTGTAATTTAAATTACTTATAGCCCCCACCCCATCCTTGAGGTTGTGTAATGCAGCTGGTGTAACTAAGATGGAAGACAAAGGTGCTAGAATTGAGAATTGTCTCACTTCATCCTTCCCAACACTTTACTTTCAATTGCTCTGCAACTGGTAAAAGTCGTCTGCCATAGAGTGGCTATGTTGGCATAATAAGCTTACCCATTAATAATATAACCACTGCATACTCAATATGGGGATGGGTGGGAGTAGAGCAATATACTGAACCACAAATTATCCATGCTCACAACACGTCTTAGTTTCAAATGTGCAGTTCGATATCTGTTGTGTGAACACCCAGCTAGGAAACTGCTCATAGCTAACCTTCACTGATCTCTTAAAGCCAAGTAGGGTCAGTCCTCTTAACACATCCTGGAAGAAAACAGTGGCAAACCACTATCAGGGAAACTGCCTGGACATGTCATCAGCATGAAGACATTATCTTTCTTTTAGCTTTTAACAGGTGAGGGTATAGAGCCAGTATCTGCTCAGCATCAATTTTGACTCTCATCCTGCCCAGTCACTTAAAACCAACTCCCAATGGAAATATTCGGGGCTTTCTGTTTGTTTGCATTCTGTTAACTGGATCAGCATGGCTGCACGTTTCCTGCCAAGGAAAAGTCAGCACTGCACCTAGGTCTTTGCTACTAGGGAGATCCTTGCATTCAGACAACCCCATGATTACTTTCTAAGCTCTTTCCTGGGTTTAAAAGAAATCAGGGACAGGATATGAAACAATCCTACCAGTGTTATAGAACAGTGTTTCTCAACTTCAGCAACTTTAAGATGTGTGGATATCAACTCCTCATATTCCTCCAGCCAGCATGTATGGACCCTAACTCCCAGAATTCTGGGAGTTGAAGTCCACACAACTTACAAGTTGCTGAGGTTGAGAAGCACTGTTATAGAAGCTTTGGCCAGCTGGTGCAAAGGTGCTGACAGTTAGAAGAGGCTTTAAAAATTTAGTATAGACAAAAATCTATTTTAAGTCTCTGTTAATTGCTTATATAGATTTCTCTTCACCACAGGAACGATGCTTCTCGTTTCAGAGGAATAGTGTGTATCAGTAAAAACAGCAAGCGTGAAGTAAAGTGATCTAAAAGTACAATAATGTTGTTTATACTGTGGCTGTGGCCCATTACCTTGCTGTATCTTTCAAGACAATTTTGACATCATCTGAGAAAACAGAACTGAACTGCAGATAAGAAACTGCTGCCTGATCACTCATGGGCAGTGTCGTATGGGAAAGACAAAGTTAATTGAAATATCCCATTTATTTCTATGAGCTAAGAAGAGGAAAGCCGTTGGATACCCTCCAGGTGTTTTGAACTATAGCTTCAACTGTCGGTGGCCACGCTGAGAGTCTCAGTAGCTCAAAGGACCTGGAGTGTGCCAGGTCACACATCCATCCCCTAAGGGAACTGGCTGTGCCACTTTTCAATTTAGGAAAGGAGAATCACAGTCTTGCACAAGTTCACTGCTGCTATATTACCTCCCTACTTGTCAGAACAGGGTTCAACTGCATTTTTAATCACAACCTAGGCCTGGCTTTTTATCCCAGCCAGCTTTGAGATCTGTGGAATAGCTTCACAAAAGACACATCTCACCAAGGTTTGGATTTTCACACATCAGTGCCAGTAGAACAAGCCTCCGTTTTCCAGCCGTAAATCCATTCTTCCAAACGAATGCAAATGAAATTATCAGGAGAATTCTGCAATGATGTGAGTGTTAAAGATGCTATTAAAAGTCCTGATGCAGGCAGATCTTAACCCAGAAAAGCATTCTGGTCTCAAAACAGGTTGACTGCCTCACTAACTCCAGGTGTTTGGTTAATAGTGAAAGAATTAAGGGTAAGGCATCCTGCATGACGCTGTGCCTTTCTCCATTTAAAAAAGGAAATTATGCAAATAAAATTGGGACACAATCTGAGACAGCTCGGTATGCATGTTATTTATCGCTTCATTGCTGAGTCGGCACAGAGCTGTTCACAATTATTACAGGGCCCGTGACTTACCGGATCAAAATCTCTGAAGGAATCAGAACCTGCTTTCACATCATCCTTCAGCTGTGGACTTAAAGGGTAACCTTGGGCCAAGACATTTTATCTCTCTGCAACAGCTCCACGCTTCAGCAAGAAACACCCCTCCAGGCTTTGTGGCAAAGACAAATGGTACAATGACTACAACAGCCTTAACACACCAGAACTAGTGGTACAATAAATCAGTCTCCAATTGCATTCACTGCCATATTTTCCACAGGAATAACTGCCTCTTGTTCTGCTATGCAGCCTCTTAGCCATGCAAACAAGTTTTGGAGAAAAACCGATTAACCATGAATCTTTTTGCACCCTATTTCTGTGGAGCCTCTATAGCTGCCTAAAGGAAGAGGAAATTAATAACACTGAAACATGGTTATCTACAGCCATTATCTTGAATTTCTTTATTGCTCCGGCAAGAAGAACAAATGCCCTGGGACTAGTGCCAGATAACACTAGAGAGTGAGTTCAAAGATTTTAAAATCAACTCAGCAGGGCTTTGAGGGAGGTTACACTATTTCAGAGGTAGCTGGAGGCTCACCTTCACAATGCACCTCCCTACAAAGTCTGCTTTCCCTACAGAAAATCAGATGTCTGCTTGAAGTTCTCTCGCTTAACCTCCTCCTGGATCTTCTAAAAGATATCAGCCCAAGTAACCTGAATTTCCAGCAAAATAATGTTGTAAACTGTACTACGTCAGTCTTCCCCAAGGCAACCCTCCAATAGTGTTGGACTTGGAATTCTGGGAATTGTAGTCCAACACCTCTTGAAGGCAACACCACGAGGGGAAAGTCAACTTCAGAGGATGGTCAATACATTAAATTATGTTTTGCGTTTGCCTGCTGCTCTGTGCAGAAATCAGATCTCAGCCTTCCCCAAATCTCATGCCATAGCTCTTTAATAAGGTTTGTGTTTCTGCTATGTCTAAGCCTATCATTCTGGTTCCAGGAATGCATAAAGGCTGCACCATACCTACTTCCACACCTGGGCTGGAAAACATTCTCAGGGCACCACTATATGTGTACCAGGGTATACTTGGGACTAAGAATCCTGATTGTGCCAAGGTTTCTAATCACATGTTCTGCTCTGGGTCTGCATGGCTTATTTTTCCTTTTTCCGAGAAGTATTAAGGTTGGGAGCAAAGCCAACAGGTGCAGCGAAATCCCTGGCAGCTCCTTGGCATCCCCAAACATGGCAGTGAAGCAAAACAAGAAAAGATGCTCTAAAATAACAGTTGGGGAAGATCCAATCTCTCCAAACCTTTCAGCCTGAAATCTGCGGATCTGCCTTGTTTTATTTGTTTGTTTATTTATCTGTTAAATTGATATGCCACCCATCTCCCCCAGAGGGTGACTCTGGGCGGCTAACAATAAAAATCCAAAGTAGTAGAAACAATGAAAATATAAACATCCATATTAAAATTAGCTAATAACAATTCTTGCGAAGAGAGGACTCTTTGGAAAAGACCTTGATGCTGGGAAAGATGGAAGGCAAAAGGAGAAGAGGACGGCAGAGGATGAGATGGTTAGATAGCATCACTGAAGCAATGAGCATGAAACTGAGCCAACTCAGGGAGGCAGTGAAGGACAGGAAGGCCTGGCGCAATATGGTTCATGGGGTCACGAAGAGTCGGACACAACTTAACGACTGAACAACAACAACAAATAACAATTCTATACAAAAAGGCTATACAATTCAAGGTGATGTGGGGAGCAGTATCGATGATACCACCAGCCGATTCCAACAATGGAAGCCCGCATCACTCTCCCCAGGTCATCTGGGACAGCCATGTCTTCACATCTTCCAGAAGGCCAGGAGAGTGGGGGCAGGCCACACCTCAGGTGGTAAGCTGTTCCACAGGGCAAGGGCCATGGCAGAAGAGGCCCTCCTCCCAGATCCTGCCAGATGAAATTCCTTGACTGGTGCGGTCTCCAACATGCTCCTTCTGCCGAACCGAGTGGCGCAGGCGGATATAACGGGGGCAAGACAGCTCCTCAGATAATTGTCATATGGATGAGCTCACTGATGGGACCACCAAATTATTTTGCACCATCCAGGGCTGTTCAGCTGGCTCTACGACCAGGCGGCCAATTGTGGCTGCCGTGTGAAATGTTTGGTTATTTCTTATCGTCCTTTTAATCATCACCACCACCACCTAAGTGGGTTCTTTACCAATTCTCCAGTTCTGGAGTTAATTCAGCTCCACAGGCAAAGGGGGCTTAGTTTTGTGCAATTATTTCACTCACACAAAGAATCTTTGCTTCATCTTCCAGCATTTAAGTTCACTGTGGATGGTGGTGGTGGTGGACGGCAGTTTAGAAAAACCAACTATGCATCTAAATCCACATAATGCAGTAACCAAAATTTATGACCTGCCTGTGTTAACAGAGATCTTTCTCCTATCACCTTTGTACTCATCCATCTCACTACATTACATTAGCTTTCTATATTAAACCAGAATCATCCCACTCACCTCTCATGGCTAATAATCTAATTAAAGAAAACCCATTGCAAGCCAGAAGGCAAGAGTGTATAGTTCCCCCACTTGCACTGCAGGAACTAAAATTAAGCTCCTGCTTCAGCCTATATGAAAGGTTTGAACTCAAACACAAGCAAATACTAAAGCCTTTTTTTTTCTGAGTAAAATTATACACTCGCACAAGATTATGGATGAAGTTATTTTTCAGAACATAGTGCAAAATAAAAAGGTTAGTCCACCTGCTTGGGTTATCTGTTTTCCCCATTCTATTCAGTATCCGCCTGCTGACACCAGATGAGACAACATCTGGAGCAACAGTGAGCACATCACATCTCCTAGGAGAGAACAAAAGTGACTGCTAGTCTTAGAGGAAGTATTTGCTCTCCGTTCATGTATCACATCAATGAAAAGAGAGAGACAAGTGTTACATTAGTGCTCCCATGTGCTCCAAAACACTTTTTGGTGCCCAACTCTAAAGCACAGATGTCAGTAACTTCTTCAGTTTTTCTGGAAAACCTGATAGAATGAATCAGCAATGGAGACTGTTTGACATCCACTGAAAACTTTAAAAGCACAGACCAGTAGCAGTCAAGCTAGGTGCCTTACAGGTGCTTCAAACTACAAATTCATGGCTATGTTGGCTAGGGCTTAATGGAATTGTAATGCCCAGTCACTGGCCTCAACCTAGGGCAGTGTTTCTCAACCTTGGTTAACTTCAAGATGTGTGGACTTCAACTCTCAGAACTCCCCAGCCTGGCTGGGGAATTCTGGAAGTTGAAGTCCACACATCTTAAAGTGGGCAAGGTTGAGAAACACTGCCCTAGGGAATCAAACACATCTAACTGCCAGATGATTTTCAGTGGTTTTATAAGAATGTACAAGAGAGAAATACTATGTGAAAAAGCCTTTTCTTGTCATTGCAATCTAGTTGCACTGTTTAGGCATTTATGAACTCCAGGGAGATAAGGGGCTATTCACTAAGGCAACCCTTTTCAAACAAGGCCTTTTATAACTGCAGCTCTTACAAAACTTATGGGGACTGTGAGAACTGCTTGCTAATTCCTACCCGAGAGGAAAGGAGAGGGGTAGGTTGCTTTAAAGACCCAGCATCCCAAAGTGCTGATCAGAGACTAAGGAAGGTGACCCTGCCAGTGATACGCAGGAACCATTTCCTAGGCAAAGGGGGTTGAAGCATTCTTTAAGCCCAGAGCAATGAGATAACATTTGGAAGTGGCTCAGACAGACACCCTCCTGATTCGCAGAAGGAGGGAGAGGAGGTACAGGGCAATCAGACTTGCAAGGTTCTTTTATTATAGCTAGTCCCAATAAAAATAGTTTTAGCCATTGTGTGAAGTTGATTTCCTGGTCTAGTCTACCTAGTGGGGCCAACAGCAATCCTCTAATCCTATAGTTCTCACACGGTGCATGCTCTAGGCCAGTGTTCCTCAATCTTAACAACTTTAAGCTGTGTGGACTTCAACTCCCAGAATTCCCCAGCCATTCCCCATGCTGGCTGGGGAATTCTGGGAGTTCAAGTCCACACAGCTTAAAGGTTGAGAAACACTGCTCTAGGCTCACACCCCCAAAGAAAGCAGCATGGCAGTTAGAAGGCCACAAGGGGATGTATCTAAAGCAATGAGAATTAACGATAAAAAGTTCTTTAAATAAATTAGCCACAGGAAGCCACAAGAAAGGGCCTATTTAATAAGCAAAGCGACACTTGAGACCACACACCAAGAACACAAATCTTCAGCTGCACTTTTTTTTTCTTTTTACAGTTCTGCCTTATAGCCCTAGCAAATCATGAAATACTTGACAATATTAATAAAAACTGAACTCAGGGCGACCTGCACTAAGGGGAGGATCAAAATACAGTCAAGGATCTCTAGCAAAGGCGAACAAGCAGAGGCAAAAATAAATAAATAAAAGCCAGTTTTCTGTCTTTTCCTGTTGAATGTTTTGGTGCTCAAATGAAATGGTTTATGAGGGCGGCAGCAACAGCTGTGGCCAGAAAATAAAAAAGTAAATTAAAGCAAAGTTGCTCCACCATCAACCCCCACCCCAGTTAAACCAGACTGGATCTATCCTCTACTTTCAGACAACAACTGGAGGAAGAATCCAACATCTAAAGAGCCAGTAGCTTTCTTGTCTGTATTTTACTTGTACACATGTAAAAACATGTGTCTCATTTCTATAGTTGAGAATCTAAATTTGAGTCATCAGAACATAGACAGGAGATTGATGAATGCCCCATACCCCTACCTCTTACCATGGTTAGCAGAACTAAACCAAATCAAGATCAGGAAAAGAGCCCACATGTTCGATTCAGACATGTTTAAAAGTTTAGCATCTCTTAGTGCAGAAGGTAGGAAATGGTCTCATATCAGGTAAATCTATTTAATAGGGCTCAGGAAAACTAAGGATTCCAAAAAGCTCCTCTAGTGCATGCAGAGTGATCTACTACCTCCACACAAGTCTTTAAAGCAGCCTTTCCCAAGGTCACATAGCTGCCCTGCATAAGTGTCATGAGATCTGAAAAGACACAGCTGCTTTAAAAAGCTGAAGTTTGGTGCTATATTCACACCCCTACATGCTCCAAAGCATATTTTTGGAATCAAATTGAAGCACTACACAGCTTTATTATGTATCCATCAAGCCCAGAATATCTTCTCCAACTGGAAGTGGTCATCTACGTATCCTTCTCCAACCTACACTATAATTCAAAGTGCTATGACTACCTGCATAGCTTGGCCCCATGTATTTACCAGACTATGTCTCCCAAATGGGGCTCTTCCCCTCCTGGGTATTTCTTCTGAGAAGGGATGTTTAGGGTCACCACTTCATGTAAGCTGAAGGGGATGTAGGCCCAGAGCCAATCTTTCTTGATGGCTGCCCCCACACTATGAAACAACTGGATCCCAGGAGGCATTGTGCACCAACCTAAAACAGGGAACTTGCTAGTAATGAAGTCTGGATGCCTTTTTAAATAGGATTTTAAAAAAATAAATTCTGATTTTATTGTCATATTTTATTGTCATCATCTATTTTTCAGAAGACTCTGAATGCGTTGATGTTGCTGGTACTATAAACCACCTGGAGTCCCTGAAGTGGGTAGTAGATAAATTGTTGCATAAATAAAATAAAGTAAAATAATCTTAAGCTTTTGCACCAAATCCGAATGAGTTCTGTGAACTCAATCTGTTTCCTTAATGTTGGGTTCCGTGTACTGTGTGAACCCAAAAAAAATAGTTAACTCAGCAACTAGCTTAACTCTGTTGGGTTCATGGTTTACTATATGCACCAGAGTGCAGCATTTAATTTAGAAAGATACAAGAGAATTCAACTCCGTCAGATCATGCCCTCTGATTAGGGAGTGTCTGGTGTAATTGTACTTTGGAGCAACATGTTTCTAGGTGTGGAACAATCTGCACATACCCAGGAGCACCCTTTGAGTTGTAAATTCCAAGGCTGTCTTTCTAGCATCTATTGCAGGTTTGATTCTACATTCTGGAGAAGACTCACTGAATCTTTCATGTAGCTCTGAGATGGGGAACTTGAGGGGCAAAAGTGAGGGGTGCTAGGAGCTGTACTTAGTAATGTATTTTATTTACTTGATTTAGGCACTGCCTAACTCCCAAACAACTCTGGATGCCCCACAAAATAACAATATCTGAAGGACCACCAGTTCTTAATCTCCAGTACAGTCTCTTCAGAAATGTACGTAATAGTCAAGTCACAAATAAAACTTGCTGATGACTTTCCTATTAGGAAACACCAAAGTTAATCTTTTCCATCTCTTGTAGTTAATCTACATCCTTGGTAGTTCATCTTTTCCCCCTTTTTTTAAGTTTTGGGTGTAAATGGCACCTTTAGAGTGCAACCTTAGGCACATTGATTCAGAAAAAAATACTGAGTTAGACCATACTCGCACAGCCCACTTAACCTGACTACTGAATTCACCCAATTTCTGAGTCGGCACAATACAATGAACCATAAATGAACCACAAGGGCATGGTTTGCCTACCAAGTGAAGCCACAAGAGAAAGCTAAACTTAAAACTAACCAAGCTTAGCAGCTGCACAAATATAACCTCTAGGTTTATAACTAACCTGGTAAACCAGTGTTCCTCAACCTTGGCAACTTTAAGATGTGTGGACTTCAACTCCCAGAATTCCCCAGCCAGCTGGGGAATTCTGGGAGTTGAAGTCCACACATCTTAAAGTTGCCACGGTTGAGAAACACTGTGGTAGACAGTGTTGTGTGAACACATCCATTAACCAGCAGCAGTATTCCAGGGTTACAAACAACATGTTTTCCATCTTTTCCCAGAAATGGCAGGAACTAAACCTGGATCTCTTCCTATACAGTACAAACTGGATACTCTATCACTAATGCTACAAGTTTCCTAATACAAGTCTTGATTTGCTTCAACAGAGTGAACTTTCATTTACATGGAAGACACGTTGGGGGGGTTAAGACGGCTAAACCAATTCTCCGCCCCCCCCACCCCCCCCAGATAATTGCCCTGAGAATCATTTCTTCTGCTTTCTGCATAGCCAAGGTTCTACCCTTTTTGTTGAGATTTGCCAAAACAATGAATTTATGGCAGTCATATCAGGGCCAGAAAAAGCTAATTTGTTACTGCCATCTAACGGTAATCCAGATGTTGGCAGCCCTATTGAACTGGACAATCTCTGTGGAAGGGTGAAAATGCAACTTACTCTCCTGGTTCTTGCAACGGTCACGTCTCTAACTTCAACTGCAGGGCTGTTTCATTCAGGAATGCACTGCATTGGGGTCATTGCTGTGACCCAGCTTGTGTATTACCTTACTGGATTTTATTAAGGAAGCCCACACACAAAACTGGATTGTGGCATGCTGGACATAAGCCTTATGCAAACGTCACGGGGCTGTGTGAATGCCCAGAAACTTTACAGGCAGGACTAGTGTTTTGAGTGGGAAGGAAGAGTGTTTCATCCACACTCGCTTCCAAGCGCATGGTTGGAAAAGGGACAAATGACTCAGCCTTGGAACGCTGGGAATCACATACATTATGTAACTGCTTGGCACCCTCCAAGGGCGTTGGGACCACAACTCTCACAACTCCTGAAGATAGTCAGCCAGCAAAAGCTATATTGTTATTTTCCATTTTCATTCATGTATGAATTGCCAGCTCAATTATTACCCAAATATGCACTCAAAGAACACGGACCTTGGTTTTAACTATCAGCACAAATTCCTTGGAATCAAGTTTAAGGGTCAAGTGCATGAAGGCAGTGTTAACTTGATAGCCAGGTACCATAAAACAATTAATTCTGATCAAAAACTATATGCTAAGGTTAGAACGCTAAGACAAGGAAGCTGCATAATTGCTTTGAGAGAGAGAGAGAGAGAGAGAAGGGGAAAAATACACAAGCAACCTTCCTTCAGAATATTTTAGCTTCATTGCTGATTATCACGAAGAGAACTTACCTTTCCCAGGATTATTGCATAATACAGAACTCTATTATGTGCCATTGAGTCAGTGTCAACTCTTAGCAATCTCATAGATTTTCTCCATGACAATCTGTCCCTAACCTGGTAGTTATACTATACTAGTCCAAAAGAAGATCCAGAATTACCATGCAGTTACCTGGGAATTCTGGACACTATAAGACACCAGTTTGGGAAGGCTAATATATAACTGTTGTACCATATTAGGCCTGAACAAAGTTTGATGAACAAGGGAGGCATATACTACAGATAATTCTCATTTAGCAACCACAATTGGGACCAGCAACATAGTTGTGAAGCAAAGCGGTCGCTAAGTGAAACTGCGACTGTGCTTATGATCTTACTTCAGCTTTCCTTTGCTTTATAGACCTGCGAAGGTCGTCAATGCAAGGATTGGGCACAAAGTTAATTTTTCATCACCGTCGTAACTGTGAACAGTCACTGTACAAGGCAGTCGCTAAACAAGGACTACCTGTATGGGGAAGGAGGGCTGAAGATCACAAAATAGGTGGGGTTGTGTCACATTTGTAAGCAGGAGTGTTGAGGGGATGTCTGGAGCATCTGGGTTCTAACTGTGATGAGCTGATTCTTATGGCTTCCACTACAATTTTAATGTGCTTTCTGTCTCAAAATAGGAAGAAACAGTGCTGTCAATTTTAAGCAGTCATGGTTAGAGTGATCTAATACAGCAGAAAAGGAGATTGAAATGGGCATAAGCAGTCCTGGGACAAATAAAGACAAAGACCACTGCTCTGCAATGCTTCAGATTTAACTGGGAGGAAAAATGTGGAGTTGCCAGAATGTGCTGTGTGTGTCCCCAAACTCCTTTTTTGGAATCGATTCCGAAGCACTACAAAGTCCTAGTTAAAACTGTTTTATGTTTATGTTATGCAGTATTGGTTTACTACATAGTACCCATTTTTCAGAAAACTGTTGAGAGCTGCTTTGGGAGACCATTTTAAAAAAGGAAGATTTCTGATCAATGCAAAGAGCCAGATCTTTTCCTTGTCACAACATTCTTGTGGGAAATCAGTTCCCCCATGGTTTTCTTTTCTTTAGCCAGTGAATGGGGCAAGGTCACCATGGTCTTGAAATCTCCACTGAGAGCCACTATATAAGCACCTACACACCACTAATTCTCAAGTGCTTAAGATAAGGATAGACCAATTACAGGTAGTCCCCAGTTTAAGAACGAGTTCCGTTCCCAAAGTCTGTCCTTAAGTCGAATTTGTACGTCAGCCAGAACAGTATTATTGTATAATACTGTGTAAGTAGTATTGTGTGATGAACTTGAACCACTGTATATTTAACTCAAATTATTGTGTATTTAACTCGAACTTTCCTATAATAGGCTCTGTTCTTAACTATGGGTTGTCTGTAACCCAGGAGTTAAAATGTGAAGAGAAGATGCATGTTCACAACATTCACATAACACTGAAAGATTTATGGGCTGCATTTCCCCAGCAGGCTAAATTTGGTTAGTGCTAATGTAGTTTATGGCATAATGTGTTGTGTTAATCCAGTTCTTTTGGTCAGGTTATGCAAACCCAGAGAACGGATTAACTAGGTAACCAAGTTAAGCATATAGGACAAATACAGCTGATGTCTTCTACAGAAAGAGCCATCTGAACAGTTTTTGACATTTTGATTTGCCACGCTCAATCTAATGACTATGCCACCACACTCTGGCAAGTGTGACATTGACAGCTTTTTCTTCTAACTTTGGAACACAGTTGTGTTCCTGTCAATTCCAACTCTCAACCATGGTAAAAAGCAATTGACCTTTGAGGATGCAAATACACTGTGAGCCACTAGTGTCCCCATGCAACAAACTCTATATCAATTTGTATAGGATAAATGGAAGTTAATACCTTGAGATGATTGCAAATACTCAACAAACAATAAACAGTTTGGAATCCAAGTCAGACAGATATTTTACATAATAAACAACACTTACAGAAAATACAGCAAAAATCTACAAGTATTGTTCAATTTTCAAAACTACTTATTCATGAAATACTCTGTATCCTAGTCTTCTGTAATGATAGGTAGAAACCTGTCCCAAAAAGGAATACAGAAATGGTTGTGATGTAAAAATTTTACTAGTCCCCAAGTAAACCTAGGATAGATATGCAAACATTTCTGAATCATGTTAGATTTCAACCCTGGTCACAGAGTAGAAATATAGCCCAAAAACTGGTTTTTCTTGTTTTTTTCATTCTAGCTTTCTTTATTTGAGATAGCAGTTAAGAACAACAGAGCTCAACTTGTACATTGATGGTCCAAAACTGATGGTTGCACTTGGTTCAAATTGGCAAATCTTCCCCAAAAGTTAACATTCCAGCAGTGTTACCAAACCAAAGACCTGAAAGAATTCAGACTTCTCACTCCAAAATGTTTCTTGATACTGTGCCCCTTCTAACCCAGTTTTTTTTTTTTATTTATTTATCTATCAAATTTGTCACCGCCCATCTCGTTAAAAAACAACTGGTAGGCAGTGAGGCTGGAGGGTTTCAAAGTATAGTATTTGAAACTGAGATCTTCCACCAACGAAGCTTTTATTTTACTACTGAATTTTTTTCATCCCTTCAAAATACAGTGTCCCTGTTTACACATAAATTTAAGTCCTCTGTTGATTTATTTGGTTAAGCATATTGTAAAAACCTTCACTGTGGTTTCTAAACCATGGTTATGGTCCAGCACTATAAGTTCAGCCTCTGTGACTTATTTAACCACCATGGTTTAACAAACCTACCCATCTGTGTTTAGTGCATTGATATGAAACTGTTCTCCCACCAGGGCTCTCAATGGGCACACATGGGATTTCCAAGTGATCAGCCATCCAGGCAGTGACCAATGTAAGAAACCAGTGTTGACTTACGAACTTTCAGATATGTCCCTACTCCTAAAATCACAGCCAGGCAGCAAAAGAGGAAGAGTTATTGGAAGTCTTGGTCAGCTTCCATGCATCAGTGATTTACATTGGCTTGGTGGGGTGACAAGTCTACTCAAAAAGCAACCAGCTCCACATCAACTCTGGAATAACTAACAACATGGAAACTCTTGTAAGTTAAAAGTTAACAGAAGAACATAAGTACTTAAGGATTACATCAGGCACCAACTTGCAAGAATTGAACCTGCCCATCTGGTCCAAACATCTGGAGAGGGTCTGCTGAGAATACTCCTGCACAGAAATACATGGGGATGGTCTAGGCAGCAGGCCTTCTCTGTCACGGCTCCCATATGCCCCTGGAGTTGCATTTGGCCATTTGTTCCTTGCATTTCATAAAGTAATTAAAACCATACATGGGTTTGGCTTGAACCAATCGATCATGGGTGCTCATTTTGGGTAGACATGTTACTGTTTTTATATTATTCATTCATTGCTTTGCTTTGTTATCCACCACCCAGAGTTGTAATTGATTGAGTGGCTTACAAATATTGTAAATAAAGTATGAATTCCATTGCCAGATTATGCCAATACTCTTTAATTTGTTTCTCACAGAGTGCCCACAAGCAATTGATGAAGGTATTCTCCTCTCCTGCTCCTGTTCTTCTGCATATGGCATTTGGATACCTCCGTTCCCAACCCAAAGGTAATGCTGAATATTTCATAGATGGACTTAAAAAGATATTGGATACATTTAAGTTAGCAATTATCACATCTGATAAGAATGAATTCCATTGGTAACTATGTTTTGTATGAAGAACATACTCTTCTTTGATTATCTCTCCTTTGCATTATCAGACCCAGACTCCATATCGCTGCCAACCTGCCAACCATTCTTTTGTCTCTCCTAAGCATGCTTCCTTCCAGTCAACTTCACTGAATGACCTCTGATCCTAATATTTTGAGACAGGGAGCAAAACTCTTCCCTTTCCACTTCTACTTTCTCCAGGCCATGCCTGGTTTTCTCAGTTTTGGTCCCCCATCAGTCACTTTTCTAAATTTGGAAGTCCCCAAATACTGTAGCCTATTTGAGACATCTCATTTTGGTTGACCTCTTCTGTACTTTTCCCAATTTGATTATATCCTTTTTTCAAATGTGACAGTTGATGTGGATCCAGTATTCCAGGAACGGACAATATCACAGCTCTGTATCAGGGTTTTACAATGCTGTGGTTTCATTTTCAATCCCTTTCTTTATGGTTCCTAACAAGGCAACTAAGACAAAGAGAGAAGGGAATTAATTGCCTAGTACTTCAGCTGATCTTCTTGGATTTCTCCCCACTGTTCCTTGCACTCCACCCTGCACCATTTCTGCCCAGAACCACCCCATGTTAGTTCATTCATGGACCAAACCACTCAAAGCAAGTTTTCATTAGGACACAGGCCACCCAAAAATAGATGTTCTGGAATGGTTCGTGCATGAAACATTTTGCACATCCCTATTCTCCCCTTCCCACAGGTTTCTGTTGTACCCACCATATCTAGTATCACCTTGTTTCCAACCAAGTCCTGTAGCCCCTCCACCTTGGCTTGGAGCATGCTACAACAAATCCCAAATTCCCAGCCAGAAAAATAACTTTGGAAGCATTGAAATAGGAGAAATGTATATGAGGGATTTTTGTAACTCTGGCTGTATATACATGCTATGATTCCAGTCTCACATTTCCCCCATGCGTCCTTCCCGTCCAACTACATCATACCTTGTGTGGGAAAATGACTGCATTGATCATATCTAGCTAAACAAGTTAATATCCAAATTTGCTATGCAAATCTCCAGGAAATGAAGGGGAAACTTTTTTCCCCTGGAAAAAAACAATAACTCCCCATCCTTGAGCATTTCTAAAAAATATTGTGAAAGAGAGGTTCTTCCCACCTGTACTTCTGGCATATTTATATCAGAAGGAAGCAATTTTTTTTAGAAGGGGGTGAAGATTCATCTTCTCTCTTACCTGTATGAACTCTTCTCACCTTTTTATAGAACTAAGACACTTATATCTACAGGCTATAACAAGTCTGTTCAAGAACATCGTACTCTATGTCCAAAAATGAAGAGCAATCCAATATTAAACTAGTCAGCTGTATTCTGCAGACCTGAACATCTGCCCGCCTTAATTGCAACAGATGGCTAGACACAGGAGTCATAATTTTAACAAAGCTAAGCATTAATATTTTGTCAATATTTATGCATTCTCTTAAATAATGCTGCTGTTACAACCTGCAGCAATTTGCACTTAAGGGAACTGGAGATTAAAGTACTTAGTATCATTTAAGCTCATTAATTCCAGGTTAAGTGAATGAGGTACTTGACCAAAATATTTATTCCCTATGGCAGTATTTGCTATTTAGAAGCTTCATCTCTCTCGTTTTTAAAGCCAAGATTCACAATTTATTAATATTTAGTTTTTCAAAGTTCATCTATTACTAGATTTATGAACTACCACAAATTTTATTAGCACTATTCCTATCAAAGCTATAGCAACCCATTATTATTAATAATAGTAATAATAATTTCCGTTCAAAAGCAAGGATTAGGGATGATTTGAAGAGGGGGAAATCAATCTCAAAGTTAAGTTAAAGTTAAGTTTACGTGTCCTTACTAACAACAGTTACGTTTGAGGACAAGATGTTCTATGGGTAAACACAAATGTGTCTTCAACCTGAAAGTGAAGGGGTCTCATCCATTCTGACCTAAAAGCCTTTTCCTTTCTCAATTCTCAGTTTTCTTCAACTTTATGTTGCTTTCTTCCCCAATGCCTCAACCTCCTCCTCTGCATCCCAATTGTCACAGAATCAATCCCTAAATCTTCCCATTCTGACATCTGCTTGCCAACACTTTAATCTTCCCACTGGCAGCAGATTATGAGCAATTTTGATCTTAAATTTTCTCTTAACATGTTTACCTATCCCTGCATTTTCCTTTTCTTGGTTTTCTGTCAGTCTCATCTAACCAGTCTTTACTCAGTTTACTCAGGTTTCTTCTTTTTAAGTACCCCCCTTTGGTCCTTCTCCCATGACCTAGCCCTCCCACCACCTTAGCCCTTCCTTCCTGTGAAAGAATATTATCACTTCTTCTTACTATACCTTACATCATTTCTTCTCTTATTAAGATCAATCTTTCCCCACTTGTAAATGTACACTTTGTCAATGTTCTATTGCCAACAGCTTTGTTGTTGTTGTTTAGTCGTTAAGTTGTGTCCGACTCTTCGTGACCCCATGAACCATATTGCGCCAGGCCTTCCTGTCCTTCACTGCCTCCCTGAGTTTGCTCAGTCTCATGCTCATTGCTTCAGTGATGCCATCTAACCATCTCATCCTCTGCCGTCCTCTTCTCCTTTTGCCTTCTATCTTTCCCAGCATCAGGGTCTTCTCCAAAGAGATCTCTCTTCGCATTAGGTGACCAAAGTATCTGACTTGAGCTTCATTATCGATCCTTCCAATGAGCAATCAGGGTTGATTTCCTTTAAGATTGACTGGTTTGACCTCCTAGCAGTCCAGGGGACTCTTAAGAGTCTTCTCCAGCACCACAGTTCAAAGGCATCAATTCTTCGGCGCTCAGCCTTCTTTATGGTCCAGCTCTCACAGCCATCCATTACTACTGGAGCCAACAGCTTTACTTTCAGTAAAAAAGGCAGATTTATTCTGTATGTTAGTCTGACCAAAAAAAATGGCTAGGTTCTTTTTCTGATTGTGCAAAATGCATATGTGAAGATAATCTGCTGATAACACTGGAGATCTAAATTGCAAAAGTTGCCACGAACTAATAGAGAAAATCCAAAACTTATCAAGTGAGTGGATGCTGAAAAGTTCCACCAGCAATATGATTCATTGATATACAAGAGCTTTAATTCTCTAGGAGTATTGCAAATATAGAGAGCCAGTTTGATGTAGAAACCAGGAGGCCAGGAATTCTAGTTCTGCCTTAGGCACAAAGTCAACTGGGTGACCTTGAGCCAGTCACTGTCTCTCAGCCCCAGGAAGAAGGGAACAGTAAACCACTTCTGAAAAACCTTGCCAAGAAAACTACAGGGACTAGTCCAGGCAATCGCCAGGAATCAAAAACTGACTCGAAGTCACACACAAAAAAATTGCAAATGCACAAAATGAAATGGCATAGTCCATAAACAGAGCCACAAGATCCATTTTCAACCAGCAGTACCAACAATATGCCGACAACTTGTCTTTCAGTATTTCCATTACAGTGTACAACTCCCCTCATTTGCTAATGCTTCAACTGGGTCAATGCTTCTGTACTTTTCTAAAACAAGCTTGCTTCACACACCACAGTAAGCTACAACTTGTTTCAACCATGGGCTGAAGAAACAAACTATAGTGGTCTGGTTCAGGTAGACTGGGTTCATATGTTACTCTAAGCCATGGTTGAAGAAACCATAATTAACTGTGTTCATACACTGTACTTGAGCTGTTTTACAAACCACAACAGTTAAGTTCACACTAAGTTAAGTTCACACTAAACCCAAACCAAAAAACATACAGTCTAGCCTTGTGTGGATGTTTTCAATAGATGTCGTATTTTGCCAATGGTACTGGCAAAACCTGGGTCAAAGCAAACCACCTAATATCACTGAGTTTGAAATGTAGATATCCTGCTAGTGTGTGTGTGTGTGTGTGTGGGTGTTTTCCCAATGTAAATGGATACATAATACTTCAAGGGATTGTACTGCTCTTCCGAAATCTGGTTTCCTGCACAGCATGGCTGAAACTTAGGAGCTGCCCTTCAGCATCAAAGCTTATTTTCTTCTTTGTTCTCTCTAACGCAGGGTTTCTCAACCTTGGTAGCTTTCAGATGGTGGACTTCAGCTCTCAGAATTCCCCAGCCAGCCTTGCTGTGAGACTCATTCACAGCTTGATTTCTTCAGGAAGGAACAGTTATGTGAGTAAGTTCCCATAACTTTCTGGACCTTCACTTGAAGGAACCATGCCTTATGTTAAATCAGGCATGACTGTCAGAAGAGGCAGTTATTTCCTTTTCCTCCAACAGCACTGAAGGGCTCCATTCCAGAAAGTGTTAGAACAACCGTCTTAACCTACAACAATAATTTCCTAACCAGGTATCTCCAGATGAGTTGCTAACTAGAAATTACAGGAGCTGAAGTCCAACACATTTGAAAGGCACCAGGATGAAGAAAACTGATCTAGAATTTCTGAACCAAATGTACAGCATGAATCATTCTGTTCCCATAAGTATGTTCCAGTAGGTGACTTCATCTAAAGCAGTGCGATCTGCAGGCCTCCACTCCCAGGTAAGAATTGCAATTTTTCACTTTAAAGACTCACCTGGCTGGAATGGAGTGGTCCACTTAAAACTGTACAAATGTCTGTCCATACATTTCTAACCTCCAGCAAGCTAACATAAAACTGGGCAAACTAAGAACTTTTATGGGATTATTTCTAAGACTGGGGGAACCAAAGTCCCACCATTAGGAAAAACAACACTTGCCCTGGGGGAAGTGCTGCGTAATACAAAAGACCCAAAGGCAAAAATACAAAATGAGGGCACAGATAACTGGGTATTTAATATAAGAGAATATACGTAGCTCAGGATTGAACTATGGAGTCCTTGGGGTTCTCTGAGCTTGGCTACCTGTGCAAAGAAACGTCTGCAAGAAAACAACCAAGCTCAGAGAACCCCAAGGACTCCACAACTGAAGATCTGTTCCAGAATGCTGCCAGGAAAGTAGTTATACAGGATCAGAGATGGCAACTTTTATTTTCACCATCATCAATGTGTCTAGTGCTTTACTTCTCATTTTGTATTTAAAAAGAACCCAAAGCAGTGTGAATTAACCTCCTGCATTCAGCTCCTGCTGATCCCAGTCACTGAAAATCAACCCTGCATAGGCCTATTTTAGATTCTGCCTCTTGATCACACTAGAAAGTGACAAGATGTTAAGAACTGGCCTTTATAAGTTAGTTGATATCAAAAGCATAATGTCATTTAAATTAATGGAAGCTAAGTCACAGCAGGAAAAACCAAAATACAGATGGCAGATAAGTCTTTAAATCAAAAGCAGCAAGAATTATTAACGCACAAATTCAGATGACTCAAGCTGAAAACACTAAGTACGCTACCCCATAAACCCTACAGGTATTAAAGAAAAATTACAAAGCAAAACATTTACCTAAGTCCTAATTGAAGGTTAGGTAAATAAATGTAACTACGTTTCCAATAAATAATATGGGCAAAATAGAGCTACCTCCAAGCTCACAGACCAATGAAGCCAGCATTGGACAAACTCCAAAGTAGGGGATTGGGAATCTAACAAAGGAGAGGCTTATTACAATATTACAATGATGGGCGGGGAGGGGGAGACCGAGAACAAAAGGATGCTAACTCTGAGCAGCACTGATGAGTTAGGGTTAGCTAAGAGCAACAGAGTTAACAGAAGCTCCAAAGACAGGAAGGAGAAGGGCATGTAAGAAATTTGTTCCGCTATGGAACGAGTGCATGGAGTATGTTTTGTTAGCATGATGACAAATCGTAGGGATTTCAAGTGGCTTACAAAAACAAGTCTTCTTAGAATGGGGAGCTGATGTCAGATTAATCAACCTAAGGCAGTTGAGGTGTTTGCATTCCATTTCTTTCTAAATGTGAACAGATTTAAAATGTTAACAGGAGACGTCACATTAAACAATCCAACAGTTGAAGAGAATAGCAGGCTTATTCTAATTTTTCCACAGATTAAACAACCAGAATTCCGGGAAGACTCAATTTTAAAGCGACTCCTGTATTTTGAATCCCCAAGTGGCCACCCCGCCGGGGACCATACTTGTATCTTCAGCCATGCAGTCTAATGCAGGCAACCACAACACAGAAACACCTGTGCCTGTGGTTGCCACAGACATCACCACAACACAGAAACACCTGAGATGGATATCAGTTAATTTAGGTGTATCTGGAGCAACCTGTGTACTTCTGGGCACAAGTCCCTTTCACTTCGGTTGGAACAGAAATGCACCCACCCTTCACTGAAATGGCAGAGCAAGCGGGTTCCACCACTTCACTGTTTATGCGTTAAGCACCGGCGTCTAGAGACAAAGCTGCTCTGACAAATAAGACCTTTAAGTGCCTCAAAATAAGAACGGGTGGTTTCCACAGAACGAATGAGCATCTCACGCGTGCCTCATTTGCACTCAGAACAAATGGTGCCACGTACTCCGTGCACATCCCTACACCATATTTCTCCCAAGGGCTAGTCAAACAGGTTTTGAGAGTAACGCAGATTTATATAAGGTGTTATGCTCATCGCTCAAGCAAAGTGCTTGCGGTTGGCATTTCAGTAAATGCCCCAGGCTCAAAATGCCTTATCAAAAGCAGCCTCTATGTAGTTCTGCTAGGGCAGAAGTCATGCGTTTACTCGAGCATACATTTCTGATCAAATAAATGCATTGCTTTTGTTACTTTCTCAAGCACAGCTCTGATGTCTCCAAAATGAGCGATAATTACTCGCAGAATTTAATCCTGTGGGGATTATGATCATGTTCCTAAAAGTCAAACTGGGCAGCTTTAGTTCAGTTTTAAAGCAAAACTGAGATAAGGGTCTGGAAACATTCTTTTCTTTCTTCCTTTATGGATCAAGCCATAATTAAACGGAAGTACAAGAAATATTTAGAGTAACCTTCCTCAACATGATGCTCAGCAAATATCTTGGGGTGGAATTCATGGCTGATGTACTTTCTGAAATGTTCTGAATGTTGCAATCACAACATAGGTAGAAAGCCCCAGTTGGGGAAGGCTGATTTGGAGAAAAAGAAAGGACATTGGCAGAGGTGTGCCTCTGCCTACAAACATTCACAATGCTCTGCATAGGAGCAGTGTCAATTTATGGTGTATCTTCCAGAACAAACCAGCTCCCAGCAGTGGGACTGGGAAAGGAACGCATAATGGGGCCCATTGAGATTGGTCCCCTCTGCTTTTGGATCAACTATTTATCAATCTCCATACATCTATATTCCACCCTTTCTCTAGGACAGAGAAAAACATGGCGTGACCTAGAGTTAGGGGTGTCCGCGGGGTATCAAAAAGGTCAGCATAGCAGCCATGACTGCACAAGCATGGCCACCATCTTGACTTTTTTTTTCCATAACCCCCTGGAGGCCCGTCTGCTTGGAGTCCTATCTTGTGGACCTCAGATCTCCTTCAGCTATACTAGCAAAAGTCAGCTCTGGCCATTCTAAAATGATTTTTTATGGAAGCAAACACAACATCAAGACAAATACTTTTTAAAAAAGGAAAACAAACACACAAAAACTCTAGTTTAATTCTAAAACGAAAATTCTAAAACTTTAGGCTCACTAAAGTAATTCTAGACCCAACCATGATGTACCTCAACCCCTATACATCATGACCTCTTATTATATCCCCTCCAAACCCTTAACCATGGTCCACAGGAACCAAACTCTCCTCTGGAAATTCTCTTTCCCATTTATATTGCAAAGCATATTCTGTCTTCCTCTGACTTTCTCCCAAATATGTATTTGTCATCTACCCTGATTAAAAAGGGCAACCATAGGATTAGAACCCTAACCCTACAGACTGCATAGAAATCCCCAAAAATGCTTTATTCATAGTAATCCATAGTCAATATCTAGCCTCTACACACACAAAGGTGAGAGAAATGTAAAGTACAGTATGTGCCTTTTAGTGCTGTTTTCCAAAATAAGGCCCAGTTCACAGATCATAACAAGCCAAAATATGATTTACTTGAGTTTAGATTATTGTACACTATTGTGTGAACCAGCTGTGAGTTATTCAAAAACCATGACTAAATAAACCACAATTTAGCATGATGCATGAGCCTAGTCAACAACCCACTGCCCTATAATTAATTCCCTCAGTCATATTCATTTCATGTAATAAAACTCTATCCGATATGCGACGGACACCTTCAAGGCTCTTCCACCTCAAGATCAAGTCAAAGCTTGAGGACAGCAGATTTCTCCTGCCTTCAACCTGGATCACTTGCCACTGATAATTCTTCTGCTCAACAACAATCACGCATGTGGGCATGCACAAACACACATTTTCTCACAAAATGAATAGGCACCTCTCACATAGAAAAAGGCAGTTGAGGGGAGACTTACAGGAGAGAAGAGAGAGACTGAAGCAAACGTTTCTGTCTGCAAATGTTCTGTTAAGGAAGGAAAGGGGGGGAAAGCCAGAGGAACTGTCTTGATTTCTAGATTCTTGTTCTCCTGGCTTCTCCCCTGCTCAAATGACAAACTGATTTCCCCCAAACATCATTTCTAAAGAGTAGCATCAAATACTCCTTTACTAGCTCTTTTTTGCAGCTTGCACCGCTCTTCCTTGGGGCCCATGCACTGGAATCGACTCCAGCTGAGAAAGTTTTTCAACTTTTCTCCTGAATTCCAGCCTTACTTTTTTCCACTACACAAATTCAATCTTGCATGCATGCATGCATGCATACATACATATTCCTTCTTCCACTCGCTTCCTCTTGCCCTAAAGATATGGCAAACTCTCCCTGTAGATGGGGTAATCTTCTCCCGTGCCTTTCCCCAAGCATGTTTAAAGAGTTTTTGCATCACAAGGTCCCACAATTATAGCTGCTGGCAAGAAGCAAGGCAGAAAGTGTGATTTTCAAGCAATTCGCCTTCAGGTGGGAACTGAACCCTGACAACCCCCTCATTGCAGCATCCGTGCACAGCTAACCCACAGCAGGCCAGCAGGGGCTGCATTCCTACAACATACTTAACCTGGCTACTAATCCATCCGACTTCTAGGTTCTCACCCTATACCGACTCATACCCTAAAACTAATCACCCAACATGAAAACCTAACCAAGGTCAACGCTAGCCAGGAGTAGCAAGCTGGGCGAACGCAGCTGCAAGGTCTTGGCCTGACCGGGCTGCATGTGCCGTGCGAACGCAGCCAGCGGGCACCTTTGCGGCCACATTCTTTCTGCCCCTGCTGCGGCGCAGGAGTTGCCCGCGCCCTCCTTAATCCACCCGTCCCGCTTTCATCCCCCAAAGCCGCCTTTTATTTCAAACGCTTGCTCGCTCTTTCCGCCTACAAATGATTTCAGCCTTGGCAGACGCGCTGGGTTGTTTTACGGAGGGTTTTTTTTTCCCCTCCCACAAACAAAACGACCCGGGATTCGCACGTCCAAGAGGTATCTCGGAGGGGCCCTGCCCGGCCCGGCCCGGCCCGGCCCGGCCCCTCGCGGCTCCCCTCTCCCCCTACCCACCCCCAGGGTTGCTGGAAGAGAAGAGGCGGCCAGGCAAAGCCGAGGACCTCGTCCGCCGCCAGCTCCCTGCAGAAGCCCCGCGCCAGGGAAGGCTTCCAGCTGCCCGCGCGCCTCAGCGCCCTCCCCGCGCCTGGCCAACCCTCACCTCCTGGGGTCTCCCTTCCGCCGGTCCTCCAGCGTGGCGGCTGGTTGGGGCCGCCGGGGCGGCCAGCAGACACGAGGAAAGAGCCCGAGACGGGCGAGATCCGCACGAGGCAGCGGCTGGGCCGGACCGGGGCGCGCGCGCGCTCCGCTTCTCCTCCTCCTCCTCTCCTTCTGGCAACTTTTCGGAAATCCGGGCAGGCAGCGAGCGCGAGCCGCGGCTTCCCCGGCAGCGACTCTCCTCCTCCTCCTCCTCGCACGCCCCCCTGGCCGGCGGCGGGGCTGGGAGGGCGCCCGCGAGCGGGGAGAGGCTCCTCAGCTGGGCGGCTGCGCTTGGCGAGGCGCGCGGAGCGGCGAAGGCGCGCGGGCTGGCTGTCAGGCAAGCGTCTGCCCCGGGGCTCCGGTCCTCCGGTGGGCGTGCGAGGCAGCCGGCCGGCTCCGCGGGGGCAGCCCTCCCGTTGCCTGCTTCACAGGAACAGCGGGGAGCGAGGAGGGGAGTCCCGCCGGCAGCGCTCAGGGCGTCCTCCGGAGGAGAAGCCCGTCCGAGGTTTAAAGCCGCGGCTGGGCGCTGCGGCCCGTCCCCTTTCCGTCCCCTCCTCCCGGATCCCATTCCCACCCAGCTAGCCCTCGTGCTATCGCAGCCGAGAAGCGTCACGGGGCCCCGGGCGGCCGGAGGAGGAGGAGCCATCGCGGCTCGGGCTTCTGGTGTGGCAAGGGCTCGGCGGCGGGCGGGGAGGAGGAGGAGGAGGAGGAGGGAGGCGGGGAGGGCGCCCGCTGCCGCCCCAGCCGGCCCGGTGCGCTTCTCGTGCAGGGCTGGGAGGAACGAACGAACGCGGTGCCGGCCCTGCCCGAGGAGCGGCTGCTGCGTCCGGAGGGGGGGGCGGCGGTGGTAATAGCGTTCTCTATTTCTCCCTCCGCCCCCAAAATTATTTCCGTCTCTGAGCAGGTGCTTCGGGAAAGTCCCCGGGAAAACTGTCCAAGAAAAGCCGCCAGAAGTACGCCGGTCCCCGAGACTCGCTGCTGGCTTGAACGGACCCGTTTTGTGAGTTTGGGCACGGCTGGCGCTGAACCACAAACTGACCCGCGGTGTGAACGCATGTGCTAAAGGTGCAAGGCTGTTGTGCCTCTGTGAACCTGATACCTGGCTGGTTAGGTGTGTCGTGGGAACACGACAGCTTATTACCCTGAGGATGTGGCGGGTCGCACGGATCACCTTCCTAGCCAAACACGCCGACAACTCACAAGCGACAACTCACAAGCAAAGCCGACAGCAAGCCGTATAGTTGTGCCACAGACGTCTTTTGCCTGTGAACATCCTGGCACATCCGCTTCCAAACATCCCTCTGAGTGCAATGAGCCTTACTCCCAAGCAGGTGGGGGGGGGGAAGGTTGGGGGGAGTTGCCATCTAAATCATGCAAGTGTAACCTGTGCATGAACTGGGGGGGGGGACGGGGGGCAGAAGAGCGGAGTGAAAGAGAATTGAAATGTTCTGCTGGGGAATTCTGGGAGTTGAAGTCCACCCATCTGAAAGTTGCTAAGGTTGAGAAACACTGCTGTAACATATACTTAGAAAGCCATGTGTGTGCAAGTCCTCCTTGGATATTATCTTTCTCTCCTTCTGGTGCTGCTTCCTTTAAGACCACTGCAGAGAAAAAGGTTCCTCAGGCAAGAGGAAGCAAACTGGTCAGTTACAAATCCAGCGGTAGCGTTTCCCCAAATATTTGCTGGGCTTGATTACTTTTAACTTTGGTCCGTTTTTCTTTTTTCTTTTTTTTTTCTTTGTGGCTTGCAGTATTGCATGAACCCAGGCTGTTTGGTCAGGACTGGGAATGTATGACTCAAAGCCAGAGAAAGGGTGCATTTAGCAACCAGCTTAAGGATGTTGTGTGATCGCAGTCAATAGGTGAACCTATAGACCAGCCCTGGATTAGCCATTAAGCAAAATAAGCACATGTTTAGGGCGCCAAAGGAAGGGGGGCACCACAGAGGAGCTATCATGCCCTTAACTCTTTCATTGCCCACTCAGTTTTAGTTTTTAGCACTTGTTGAGTCTTAAGTCATGTGAATTAACCGAGTTAAGAGCTGAGGGGCACCACTGCTGGGTTGCACTTAAGGGCATCAGTGGGCCTTAATCTGACCCTGCTATAAATTCAAGGGGGATGCAAATAGGGAGGGGCACTTCAAGGAGGCAATGTGGGGAGTGACCCTCCTGTTTGTTCCAGACCATATGTGAGAAGACCGTAGAAGCAGGACGTTCTCTTCAATATAATTCCTTTCTACCCTCCTCCAGGTTCTTGATATCCTTGCACCAGAGAAGCTAAGAGAAATTTAACTTGAAACTTCTTCACGCAAAGCTCATGCTCAAATGAGATTGCAATGCTGCTCCCAACAGGGCCTTCCCCTGAGGGCTTTGCCGCTCTACCCTGCCTCGTCTTCAGGAGCCCAAGGTGGCTTTCATAGCACTCCTTCTTCCAACTTGTCCTCACAACAACTGTATAGATAAGTTGGATTGAGCAAGAGCAGCAAATTGTATATTAAGTCTCTTTTCTCACGTTCTTCATCAAAAAAACCGAACACTGTATGCCGGGCAGCAGACAGAAAAGGACTTAACCCAGCAGTTCATCACTACATCTTCCAAGAGATCCTCAGGAAAGATCCTTGCAAAACACAGCAGCCAAAGGGATGGAGTATTGGTATACACTTATATCTAGGTCTTGTACTGTGGGGTTGTCCCCATCACCACAGGGAGATGGGGCTAAGAGAGAGGGATTGACCCGAAGTCACTCGGAACTTCCACAGCTGAGGGAGGACTAGAAGTTGGCCTGCCTTAACCTTAACCAACTTTAACAATACAGGTAGTCCCTGAGTTAAGAATGCCCTGTCTGCGGATTACCCAAAGTTAAGAACAGTCTATTGTAGCAAAATTCGAGTTAAATACGGAATGGTTTGAGTGAATTACACAATGCTGCTTATACAGTATTATACAATAATACTGTTCCGGCTTCCATACAAATTCAACTTAAGGACACACCTTGGGAACGGAACTCGTCCTTAAACTGTGGACTACCTGTATTTACTTTCTCACTCTTTCTTTGCTGTCATGAATTAATAGTAGCACAACTTGCTTTTGATGACACACATTATCAAGGTTGCCATCTTCTGCCTATTCACTTAACTCCTGCTTTAAAGTAAATTGTGTGGGTAATCTTTCTAGGATCATCTCCTGCTTCCTGTCACCAATCAAACTTCTCTGCCCCCTTTCCCCCTCCCAGAAATCATGGCTGCTTTCACCATCTGTCTTGGACTTTCAGGGGCATTCATGTGGTTGTCCCAGCAAAGATGTGTTTTGCACAACATGGTGCAACCCTGGGTAGTTAGCACAAGCCAGCTTTAGTCCCTCTCCCTGTCCTTAACTAACCATCAAGAACCTTTTGATTCTGGTTAAGGAAATGATGTCTCACCCAAGCTAAGAGCAGCCACTGTGACTGATTAGCGCAAAATGGAATTTGAAACCTAGAGCTAACACATTTGATCATGGGCCATGTTTTTATGGACAAGAGTTCACATCAGATAAATGAAATACAATCCTTCGTTCTCAGGAAGATGTAGAAGGATATAAACAGAGAAACATTAATGGTAATATGATACAAAAAGTACAGTCTGGCAATTTTACAAGGGGTTAAATTGCCTTTCCCCAGGCTGTTATCTTCCTGATGTACTGACTTCTAGTCTTACCAACTGCAGAATGAAGAAACCCACAAATCAGGAATGCAACAGGTGGGGGAAAGCTGGCTTAAATATACATCTTTGTTAATAATTTACAAACAACACACACCACATCAGTCAGGACTATTCATTTTTCTTCCTCTGGATCATCCCCTTATCCATATTATGGAAACCCAAGAGAATGAAAGACACAGCAGTGGAATCTTTTCAGCATGTTAGCCCAGTAGCAAGAGCGCTGGCCTTGAACTCAATCATTTAAAATGATATATTGCATCACCCAGCTGCCACTGGAGTGATAGGTCAATAATGAAGACGGGCCTTATATCACCATAGTATGAGCTGGATGGGGCTAAAGGACGTTAGAAATCAATGGTGTGGAAATGGCCTCAACTAAACAGGTGGGTGAGCTGTATGTTGAAGGAGAAAGTGAAGCTGCGAGTCAACATCTGACACCAACTTCCCTATGAAGAAGTTTCTCTTGGACTCTAAGAAACGCTGATACATTCATGGACCAACAGCGAGAAATGGTGATCAATAGGAGAAGATTGGTTTGGTACCATCAGTTATACATAAGGCAAGTCTGCTTCTGCATCCCTAGATATTTGGTGTACTGTATCTACAAAGACAAAGTGTTTGAAAATACTTCAGATTAACTTGCTCTGCTCATCAGAAAGATGTTTCCCTTTTCCTATGTATGTCATGTTATGGTTGAGTATCCAAGAGAGGTGGGGTTGCAATTCAGGTATGTTTTTATCTGGACATGTTCCATGATATGTGCTGTTGGAAGGTGAATTTTGGACAGGTCGGTGTTGGGCATGTAAGCACCCATTTGGGATTTAAAGACCATCTTCCCTGTTCTGGGGACCTGACCAGGGTTGTCCCAATGTATCTATCTGTATGTGATTTGTTGGTGACTAAGTATCACAGCTTAAGTGTTATTGTTAATCAGTAAAGTTTTAATAAAAGCGATCTGTGTAGTTTATTTGGGTTTTTATATCTTTCTGGGTGTATCAACAACCAGCAAACATACATAGCCTGAACCTCTTTCCTGAACTGGGATTTCTGGCCAAGGCCACAGCTGTGGAACTGCTTCAGTGAATACCAAATGAAGTTGCTACTGCTGACAGCTAACTTTCCTCAAGCAAACATCCATTTCTGTGAAGAGGGGTTCCGTTCTTCCCTACATCATCCTACTCTATGAGTCCCACAACACCGTGGAACAGGTAAAGGGCCTGTAGGGGGAGATCATCTGTGTCTCACCAATGGTATATACCTTTGCAGAGATTCATTTTGTGCACCAGGCCCTTATCACACCTTAGTCATATCTCATTTGGCCTACTGCATAGCACTTGAAGATCACTCAGAAACTACAGCTGGTCCAGAATGCAGCAGCATGAGTAGTTATGGGGCCATATTGGGACACCTGTATGACATCCCTGCTTAATGATCTGCACTGATTACCACTTGGCCTCCAAGTGCAATTCAAGGTATTGATTATCATCTTTAAAGTATTTCATTGCTTAAGGCCTGATTATTTGCAGGGCTGGCTCTTTCCAATTGTCTAAGGTAGGGTAAGGCAAATCAAATCAAATCAGACAGGTTGGGCATGACTGCAGGTCCCAGCAAAGAAATGTCCACTTATGGAACCCATGAGTCATGCTTCCTCTGTTGCTGCTTCTGCTCTCTGGAACAGCATTCCACCAAAATCCACATGAGTCCAGCCTTTCAGAAAGGCCATAAAGGTTTGGCTATTCCAGCAGGCCCTGGGCCAGAAAGATTTGTGAACTAGCTGGTATGTTATGAGTTGTTTCCTGGGTGGTTGAGTGTTATTTCTATTCTTTTTTTATTGTTTTATTTTTTTTCTACGTTAAAGTTGCATGATGATTGGGCAGCCTTATATATATATTCTATTGGCATAAATAGGCCAAATGAAGAATAGAAAAGAGACATGGCAAGGCAAAGTATTACATGGTCAGTACACAAAAAAACTAGCAGGCAAAGCAGATAACAACAAGACCTGGCAATGGCTAAGAGCAGGAAAGTTGAAGAAAGAGACAGGGGGTAATTCTGGCTGCATAAGACCAAGCCTTAAGAACAAATGCATACAAAGCCAGAATTGAGAAGACAGCAACAGACAGCAAATGCCGCCTCTGCAAAGAAGCTGAAGAAACAGTGGATCACCTAGTTAGCTGCTGCAAGAAGATCGCACAGACTGACTACAAACAACGGTATGACAAAGCAGCAACACTGGTGCATTGGAATATCTGCAAGAAATACCATTTATCTGCAAGCAAGAACTGGTGGGACCACAAAACAGACAAGGCAATAGAAAATGAAGAAGCTAAAGTGCTCTGGGGCTTTAGAATTTAAACAGACAAGCACCTGCCATACAACACCCCAGACTTAACAATTGTTGATAAGAAAGGCAAAAAAGTCTGGATAGTGGACATTGCAATACCTGGAGACAGCAGAAGAGAAGAGAAAGAACTGGAGAAAATCACAAAATACAAAGACCTGCAAATAGAAGTAGAACGACTGTGGCAAAAGAAAGCAAAGATAGTCCCAATAGTGATAGGTGCCTTGGATGCAATCCCAAAACATCTGGAGCACCCCTTGAAGACCATCGGCATTGACAAAATCACCATCAATCAATTGCAAAAGTCAGCTTTACTTGGAACAGCTTACATCCAGTGATGATACCTTTAACACCATCAAACAATGTCTGTCTATCCCAGGTCCTTGGGAAGGGCTCGATAGGTGGATAAAAATGACAAATTCAGTCTAAACATCTGGCTGACTGTGCGGCCAACAATAATCTCTATGCATCACATCCCCATAGTGATATTGATAGATTATACCTGCCCTGCAGAAATAGAGACAGAGGTTTACTTCAAGTCAAACAAATTGTTGAAGAAGAAAAGCAGGCATTGGCTGGTTATATAAAAGACAGCCAAGAACAAGCACTGATGCAAGTTAAAAATTAGAACTTACTGAGTGTACAGGAAACAAAAAGTGAATATCAAAATAATGTAATAAAAACACAAACAGATTGCTGGCAAAGAAAATCATTACATGGTCAATTTCTACAAAAGATTGAGGGGAAAGTGGATAAAGATAAAACCTGGTAATTGCTTACAATTAGAACATTAAAAAAAGAAACTGAAGGCTTGATCTTGGCTGCTCAAGAGCAAGCTATTCGAACTAATGCAATCAAGACCAGAATTGAAAAATCATCAAATGATTCAAAGTGCATATTGTGCAAAGAAACAGTAGATCATATACTCAGCTCGTGCACAAACGGACTATAAACAATGACATAACACAGTCACCTAAATCATTCACTGGAACATCTGTAAAAATTATCATGTGCCAGTAATGAAAAATTGATGGGAACATATAGTTGAAAAAGTAGTCGAAAATGAGCAGGATAAAATATTGTGGGATCTCCAAATACAAACTGATAAAGTCTTGGTGCATAACACTCCAGATTTAATTGTGGTTGAAAAGACGAAAGCGTGGATAATTGACGTGGCAATACCAGAGGATAGTAGAAAAGAAGACAAAGAATTGGAGAAGATCACAAAGTATCAAGATCTGAAAATCAAAGTTGAAATATTATGGCATAAACCTGCCTTGGTGGTCCCAGGGGTTATCAGCACACTGGGTGACATACCAAAAAACCTTGGATAGCACTGAGAAAATCTGCGCATTGACAAAATTTCCATCTGTCAATTACAAAAGGCCACCCTGCTTGGATCCGCACATATATTACATTGATACATTATGAAATCCTAGGTCCTTGGGAAGAACTCAGTGTGAATGAAAGCCAACACCAGCTAAAGAATTGCCAGCTGTGATTTCATGTTGTTGTGTAAATAATAATAATAATAATAATAATAATAATAATAATAATAATAATAAATCTGTATACCATTTCCCATTACTGATAGAAAACAACTGTCATTAAAGAGGCACAGGCAACTGGATAAAAAGAGAGCTCTATTTTTTTCTGACAATTGTTTTTGGGATGGATGGATACATAGGCAGATTGACAGACACGTACACACACACACAGACGCACACATGCACAGAGGCTCATCTGAATGACAGCCACATGCTTAGGTGCTTGCAACCCAAAAAATCTGCTCAGCAGATCTTTCCAAAAAGTGCATTTCTGTTTCCCAGGCTGCTCTCCAATATCAATCAAGTTTATCCATTCTGGTAGGTTTTAATTGTTTCATACGGATTCGTTAACACTTGTCTTAGCTGCTGTTTTTTTTTAAATTACCCAGGCAGGTGATTACAGAGTGCTATGTAAATAATAATTCAAAGAAATAAATGTCTTTGGATCTCTCTGATGTTTGTTTCGCATCTTTGCTTAAGGATCTCATCAACCTGAATGTCTGTTTTGCATTGCAGATGGGTTCTGGCAGGTACCCTTTCCCCAAAAGTTTAGCCTTCTTGCAGCAAGTCTTTATTTTCTATAGGTCCAAGGCAAGCTGAGATCATTCTTTTAGAACTCAATATAGCCTACAGACCTGGCATTCCCTGGAGGTCACCCATCCAAGTGCTTAGCTGTCATGCCAAGATAGGTAGGTGCTCAATACATCCTTTTCACCTATATGGAAGTTCTTCTGAAGAACTAATTGCTGGATCCTGACCATGATTTGCACTGGGAAATGATAGATGAGTACAATAAATTCCACTGGGAATCTACATTAACAGAGGTATAGATTATAACTGATTGGTTGATTTTATACCATCAAGATAGTCAGCAACCACATAGACAGATTTTCTCCATGACAATTTGTCCCTGACCTGGTCCTTCAGATCTTCCAATGATGTACCCAATGCCGCTGTAAGTGATTCCATCCCCCTTGCTGCTGGTCGTCCTCTTCTTCTCTTTCCTTCCACCTTTCTCAACAGTAGAGCTGGGTCTTCTCATGCTGAGTCTGAAATAGGATAATTTGAGCCTCGAGTGAGAACTCTGGGTTGATTTGTTTGATGATCCATTTGTTTGTTTTCTTGGCTGCCCACAGTGTTCTCAGGAGTCTTCTCCAACACCAAAATTCAAAGGTCTCAGTACTCTTCCTATCCTGCTTCTTTAAAGTCCAACTTTCACTTCCATAGAATGTCAGGAATAAGTTATAATGGTTACAACTAAATTATTTCTTCAGCTTGAGAAATCTTCTGAGCAGAAATGTTTTACATTTTATTACATTCCTCCCACTCTATAAACATTCTTGGCTGTTGAATGTCTTACTATACAGAGAAAACATAACACAGGCTTAGCACACTCCTTCTATAGTGTTAACTAGTGGGATTTTTTTTTCTTTACACCAGTGCATCTCACCATTATTTGCAACACTCATTTTCAAAGTTATCTAAAAATTTCTCTTTCCCATCTGTTAAAAACAAAAACAAAAAAATCTTGCTTGGAACATGAACAGTGGGGAAATTATTAAAAAAGGATGGAGAAGCAGAGATTATCTAATACTCCAGCAGCATTATAAACTTTACAAATAACTTAAGTATTTTTCTTCCTTTAATTAAAAAAGATAGCTTAATCACATAGCTGGTGAAATAAAACTATTCCTTTGGGCTTCTTACAAATCCAATTCAAGTCCCAGATCAAATTAAAGCAAGAATTTATTAGGAAACAGAAAGAAACAAGCAGAAAAAAAAGATGTTTGCAAGGAAACCAAGTATTAAATCATCTCTATTAGTACTTCTGACATAAGTCTCATATCATCTGCAGTGAGGCCTAGGGATCCCCCAGGGAGATCTCTGCAAAGTGCCTTAAAGATACTGAAATCAGTAACAAAAGGATTCCAACAGAGGCACAGGATTCATAATCCATCGCTGATACTCATAATATGTACTCTAGTTCATGTTGCCAAGAGTGATAGGTTGGTACATCCATTCAGATGAACTCTAAATGATAAGAAACTTTGAGCTTTCAGGCTTGAATGTGGGAGTAAGGCAGTCTTCAAATCAGTTGCCATGCTCTCCAGGTAGACCAGACTAGGAACCCAAAGTTATGAATGCTAATACAACTTTTATTATAAAGTTACAGTAACAGATTCTTGCCAGTCTGAATATGCTTCCCCCCTCCCTCCCTTTATCTTCGTGAGAACTAGGGAGGGTCTTTTCTGAGACATTTACTCAAATTACAGTTCTGGCCCAGACTCAGATTTCTTTTATCAGCCTGTTGTCTCGGTTGCGGCCCTTCCTCCTGTTCCTCAAGGCTACTTCTGCCCGTTACACATGCAGATTGAGCATGCTTGGTATTGTAGTCCAACACATCTGGTACATCAAGACAAAGCTAGCATAACCACTGGAAAACAGGTTTCTTTTTCTGTGGTAGGCACTGATCTCTGATTGAAAGGACCAGGAAGTGTATACACCAGCTGATTGGTTTTTGGAGCAGGGAAAATTATCTAGGTTGGTCAGGGTGTGGTCATTTTAAGGCTCTATATACAAGAAAGGGAGGTCAGTATTGTAGCTTTTTAGCCGAGTGACTCAAGCCAAAAGAAGTGAGAGATAAAGGAAGGTGTGTCCCAGGTTAACAGTAAATGCAAATGGACGCAAACTTGTTAGGATTTCATCCAGGAAGTATAATGTGTTCTGAGGCCCACATGTAAGAGCTATCCAACAAACACCATAATGAGAGGTGTACTTTCCTGGCATCTTTTTCAGCAGCATACGTAGATCCTCAAAAAGTAGACGACCCTGATTTGAGAACAAACAGCCTCTCCCAAAGGGAGATAAGGCAGGGGAAAACCCTAAGAGAGGCTTTCTATATTAAGGAGAAATTATTTGAAGTCAGAAAAATAAATCTTGACCCTCCTTTCGGGAAAATACAGCATTTGCATGGCCCATCCATTCAGGGCGGGCACCACATTTAAGCTGTTTGTGAGTTGCTGGTGTCAGTAAGGTTTATGTAGCCAAAATGGTAATAATGAAATGTTAGTGCCCTGGTACAGATGAGCTCCTGCTCCTTTTTTCTGTGCAGAACTGGCAGGATATGTATCTGGGAGTCATGGTTTATGCCTTTACTACCTGGTGCAGATAGTTCCTGGAGCACCCAAGACTGGTGCCAAACTTGCTTCATTCCTAGCATTACGCAACCTACCAAGGCAGATCTGCCAGCTGTTACAAAGGTGCTGAAATGTTCTCTTCCTTTTTATTCATCCATACAGCTTGCTTCCATAATTTCAAGAGACACTTGACTCCAGATCATAAAGTGAGCCTTCTCTGCCGTTGCCCCCGCCCTTTGGAATATTCTCCCCCCAGAGATGTGGCAGGCCCCTACCCTCCCGGCTTTCCAGAAAGGATTAAAGACCTGGCTCTGCCAGCTTGCATGGGGTGATAAGAACCTTACCCAAACCTGGGGGTGGCTGGCACCTTGATGATGCTCCCCGAGTGATTGCCAATTTTAACATCCATCCTTGGATCTATTTATTCTCTATTTATTTAAGTTTATTGTATATTGTAATTTTAATTGACTTTAACCACCTTGTAAACTGCCCAGAGTCATTTCAACGAGATGGGCGGTGACAAATTTGATATATACAATAAAAATATAAAATATAAATATATAAATGCTGAATTCGCATACATCTATCTCAGGGACTCTCAAGAAACAACAGGTTGTTTACATGTTGGAACTGTTAATTCATAAGGTATTGGAATCAGTCTCACATATAACCTGCATCTCCATTACAAACCTGTCTTCCTTTCCTTTCTTCACCTCACCACAATTTAAATCCTACATCAGTCTAGACGCCCTTTGCATCTGATGCAATGAGCTGCAGTTCACAAAAGCTGATGTCTTTCCTTTTAATAAAATTTGTTAGTCAGAAAAGGTGCTGTCAGACTGGTTTTTTTGCTTTTCCCCTGGAGTTTCTATGGTCAAGTGGCATTTAAACACAAAGAGGCAAAGGTTGTGTCAGGGAACACTCAGGAGGGCCATCATGGTCAGCCCTTCAAGGTAGTGCAGGCAAGAACCCAAAACCATGAGTACTAACACTATCTTTATTGTAAGGTTACAGGAACAGAATCTTGCACTTCTCCCCTCCCCGGTCTTTGCTTTCCAGAGAACTAGGGAGGGACAAGTCTGAGACGCTTTCTCCACCCCCATCCCTCCTTTGAACTCAGATTTCATTTATCAGACCATTGCCTAGGCTGCAGCTCTTCCTCCTCTCTCCCAAGGTTATTCTCACATCCCATTACAACCATAGACCCACAAACTACAACCTGCCTTGTCCAGAATGACCTTGTCTATAACACAGATGACCCAATGTCATCCTCTCTAGTCAACTGGGCTCCCCTTAGTGTTTTAGCAATGCACAAGTCAACCAACTGACTTAATCAGCTAGTCACTATGTTTCTAGTCCTCCCTGCTGCCACAGAAGAAGCTGGGAGACAAGGGGTGTCCACAGGGCATGGTCCAATAAGTCAATGGGTGGAGCTTCAATCACACCATCATGGCCACCAGTTTGGCTTTTTGGGCCACGCCTGAGGACACCCCTGCTCTTCCACCTTCCTCTGTGGTAGCAGGGAGGACTAGAAACATAGTCACTAGCTGATGGAGTCCATCATTTGGGAGAACATTTCTTCCTTCTTTGCATTGATTTCCCCCACCAGAGGGATATATTCTTTAAAAAAGAAATCCATCTTGGCACCGCTGGAGCCAGCATCATTTTGAAAAGATTCATTAGGGGTGTCCCCATCCCCTCACCCAATTCTCCTTGTTCGTCCTCCTAATGTATCCCCATGTGGCCAAAAATTATTACCAAAGAGAAACACCTTGAAATGGAAATATCTGAAATGGGCATTACCTTGAGAGCAGACCTCAGGAGACAGAGCTTGTCCTCAGTGAACTAACAGCAGGAGGGGCTGAGCTAGACCCAACTAAGTCTGGCTCTCTTTGGAACTCTGTCTAACTTTCTCAGAGTTCATTGACTGGGTCAGTAAATTCCCAGCATGCATCTCAGCATAACTAACAGCCAATAAAAGTCTGTCAGACATTTGCTGTCATACATTGGAAATGGTGGAGGTTTTGGAAACTGTTCATAAAAATACCTAGCATTTTTATTGTACTTCAGACAGCATGTCAGGTACAGTCTTTCAGTTGTCTGCATGACAATCGTTCAAGGTTGGCCGCTACTGCAATCCCCATAAGGATGAGATAGGCAGAGGATTGGAAAAAAGCAAGAGAAGTAAAAAATTAAGGGGATCATCTGCTGCCATATGCCACTTCTGAGCAATAAATGGTAAAGAATATAGGACTGCTGACCAAATTGTCACGTCAAAGAAATATAGTGGTATATTTACATATTTTCTCAGTTGCATGGATGTGCTCCATCTCAGTCTCTAAGCCAGTGTTTCTCAACCTCGGCAACTTTAAGATAGGCGGGCTTCAACTTCCAGAATTCCCCAGCCAGCATGGCTGGCTGGGGAATTCTGGGAGTTGAAGTCCACCTATCTTAAAGTTGCTAAGGCTGAGAAAGATTGTTCTAAGCTATGCTTTGTTTAATGAAGGTTGCTTCAATAAATCACCATTCCCTGGGTTCACCCAATTTCCTAAACTGCAATGGATAGGTTCACACAAGATGCCAAGCCAAAGTTAGGTGCTTTGTTGTTTAGTCGTTAAGTCGTGTCCGACTCTCCGTGACCCCATGAACCATACTGCGCCAGGCCTTCCGGTCCTTCACTGCCTCCCTGAGTTTGCTCAGTTTCATGCTCATTGCTTCAGTGATGCTATCTAACCATCTCATCCTCTGCCGTCCTCTTCTCCTTTTGCCTTCAATCTTTCCCAGCATCAGGGTCTTTTCCAAAGAGTCCTCTCTTCGCATTAGGTGACCAAAGTATCTGAGCTTGAGCTTCATTATCGATCCTTCCAATGAGCAATCATGGTTGATTTCCTTTAAGATTGACTGGTTTGACCTCCTAGCAGTCCAGGGGACTCTCAAGAGTCTTCTCCAGCACCACAGTTCAAAGGCATCAATTCTTCGGCGCTCCGCCTTCTTTATGGTCCAGCTCTCACAGCCATACATTACTACTGGAAAAACCATAGCTTTGACTATGCGGATCTTTGTCGGCAAGGTGACGTCTCTGCTTTTAATATGCTATCTAGGCTTGCCATAGCTTTCCTCCCAAGGAGCAAGCGTCTTTTAATTTCATGGCTGCAGTCTCCATCTGCGGTGATCTTGGAGCCCAAATAAATGAAGTCTGTTACTGCTTCCATTTCTACCCCTTCTATTTGCCAGGAATTGATGGGTCCAGATGCCATGATCTTAGTTTTTTTAATGTTGAGTTTCAAACCAGCTTTCGCACTCTCCTCTTTCACCCTCATCAAGAGGCTCTTTAGTTCTTCTTCACTTTCTGCCATTAGGGTGGTATCGTCTGCATATCTGAGGTTGTTGATGATTCTCCCTGCAATCTTAATTCCGGCTTGTGATTCTTCCAGCCTGGCATTTCTCATGATGTACTCTGCATATAGGTTAAATAAGCAGGGTGACAGTATACAGCCTTGTCGTACACCTTTCCCTATTTTGAACCAATCGGTTGTTCCGTGACTGGTTCTAACTGTTGCTTCTTGGCCTGCATACAGATTTCTCAGGAGACAGGTAAGGTGGTCTGGTACTCCCATCTCTTTAAGAATTTGCCACAGTTTGTTGTGATCCACACAATCAAAGGCTTTTGCATAGTCAATGAAGCAGAAGTAGATATTTTTCTGGAACTCTCGTGCTTTCTCCATGATCCAGCGAATGTTGGCGATTTGATCTCTAGTTCCTCTGCCTCTTCGAAACCCAGCTTGTACATCCGGTAGTTCTCGGTTCATGTATTGCTGAAGCCTAGCTTGTAGGATTTTGAGCATAACCTTGCTAGCATGTGAAATGAGTGCAATTGTGCGATAGTTTGAGCATTCTTTGGCATTGCCCTTCTTTGGAATTGGAACGTAAACTGACCTTTTCCAATCCCGTGGCCACTGTTGCGTTTTCCAAACTTGCTGGCATATTGAGTGCAGCACTTTAACACCATCGTCTTTTAGTATTTTAAATAACTCAGCTGGAATACTGTCATCTCCACTAGCTTTGTTGTTAGCAATGCTTCCTAAGGCCCACTTGACTTCACTCTCTAGGATGTCTGGCTCAAGGTCAGCGATCACACCAGCGTGGACATCAGGGACATTAAGATCTTTCTTGTATAGTTCTTCTGTGTATTCTTGCCACCTCTTCTTAATCTCTTCTGCTTCTGTTAGGTCCCTGCCTTTTTGTCCTTTATCATGCCCATCTTTGCACTAAACGTTCCTTTCATATCTCCAATTTTCTTGAAGAGATCTCTAGTCTTCCCCATTCTATTGTTTTCCTCAATTTCTTTGCATTGTTCATTTAAGAAGGCTTTCTTATCTCTCCTTGCTATTCTCTGGAAATCTGCATTCAGTTGCTTATATCTTTCCCTTTCACCCTTGCTTTTCGCATTCCTTCTTTCCACAGCTATTTGTAAAGCCTCATCAGACAGCCATTTTGCTTTCTTGCATTTCTTTTTCTTTGGGATGGTTTTAGTTGCTGCCTCCTGTACAATGTTACGGACCTCCGTCCATAGTTCTTCAGGCACTCTGTCTACCAAATCTAATCCTCTAAATCTATTCATCACCTTCACTGTGTACTCACAAGGAATATGATCTAAGTCATACCTGAGTGGTCTAGTGGTTTTCCCTACATTCTTCAATTTAAGCCTAAATTTTGCAGTAAGAAGCTCATGATCTGAGCCACAGTCAGCTCCTGGTCTTGTTTTTGCTGTCTGTATAGAGCTTCTCCATCTTTGGCTGCAAAGTATGTAATCAATCTGGTTTCGGTATTGACCATCTGGTGATGTCCATGTGTAGAGTCGTCTCTTGTGTTGTTGGAAAAGAGTGTTTGCTATGACTAGCTTGTTCTCTTGACAGAACTCTATTAGCCTTTGCCCTGCTTCATTTTGTAGTCCAAGGCCAAACTTGCCTGTTATTCCGATTACTCCTTGACTTCCTACTTTGGCATTCCAATCCCCTATGATGAAAAGGACATCTTTTTTTGGTGCTAGTTCTAGAAGATGTTGTAGGTCTTCATAGAAGCGGTCAACCTCAGCTTCTTCAGCATCAGTGGTTGGGGCATAGACGTGGATGACTGTGATATTGAATGGTTTGCCTTGGATACGCACTGAGATCATTCTGTCGTTTTTGATGTTGAACCCCATTACTGCCTTTCCCACTCTCTTATTGACTATGAGTGCAACTCCATTTCTTCTAAGGGTTTCTTGCCCACAGAAGTAGATATAATGGTCACCCGAATTAAATTCACCCATTCCCGTCCATTTCAGTTCGCTGATTCCCAAGATGTCGATGTTCAGTCTTGTCATCTCATGTTTGACCACATCCAGCTTGCCTTGGTTCATAGATCTTACATTCCAGGTACCTATACAATATTGTTCTTTGCAGCATCGGACCTTCTTTTCGCTTCCAGATACATCCACAGCTGAACGTCCTTTCGGCTTTGGCCCAGCCGCTTCACTCTTTCTGGAGCTACTTGGAATTGCCCTCCGCTCTTCCCCAGTAGCATATTGGACACCTTCCGACCTGAGGGGCTCATCTTCCGGCGTCATATCTTTTAGCCTTTTAACATTGTCCATGGGGTTTTCTTGGCAAGGATACTGGAGTGGGTTGCCATTTCCTTCTGCAGTGGACCACATTTTGTCAGAACTCTCTGTCATGACCTGTCCGTCTTGGGTGGCCCTGCACGGTATAGCTCATGGCTTCACTGAGTTACGCAAGCCCCTTCGCCACGACAAGGCAGTGATCCATGAAGGGGAAGTTAGGTGCATCAAAGCAAAAATCCAGATGATTTTTAGTTGGCAGCAAAGACTTTGAGTTTTGCATATAATGTCTGCCCTAAAGTGCTCACCTAGATTTTTGAAGCTCCGATGTGGCATGTCTGGTCAAAGCCAGATAAAACCACATGATGCAATCCTCCTTGCATTTGGCAATCCCGTGAACCTCCTAAAATGATAAATGAATCCGTAGGAGCGTCCATGAATAATACTAATGATTTAATTGGGGTTAATAATTCTCTAAAAGCCAAACTTGACTACATGCCTAAGGCAACAATTAAACCAAAGCTGGGGTTTAAGTTGCTGATGACCCTGGGCTTGAAACGTGATTTATGCAGGTTGCTGGTTGTGCTCAAACAACATCCTAAGCCATCATTCCTTCTTAACCATCTTTTGCTGTGTGGACCACAATTGTTTGGGTTCACATAATACAATAAACCATAAAACATAGTTTAGAAAACATGGGGGCTGGATTTATAGAACAGATTAGGCTGTAAGTAAGTAAGCTTTATTTTGGTGTCGCATGTTGTAAACACATCATACTAAGTTTACCTCATGAGGTGATTCATTATGACACAGCCAAAATTTGGACCAGCAATTCTTGGTTCATGTGAGTCCTTGTCTTACAAAACTCACCATCACTAAAGCCAACTAGGTAAGACAGAGAAACCTGCTTTTGTGTCTGTGTGTGTGTGTGAGTGAGAGAGAGAGGGGGAGAGACAGACAGACAGAGAAAAAATAAAGTTATTTATCTGACGCAAAGAGCAAGACGATAAGAACATTTGGGGAGGGGTCTTATCATTGCCATCATATTGCAGTCAATTGGCCCTACGCAGCCCTAGATTAAACATTAAGCAACGTAAGCCAGTGTTTAGGGCGCCAAGGGAAGGGGGGGCACCACAGCGTTTTTTCCCCTAGCTATCATGCCCTTAACTCTTCCACTGCCACACTTCACTTTAGTTGGTTTTTTTGTAATTGTTCTTATCCACCATGTTCAACTTTCATCTGCATTCTTAACAAAAAACGAAAACATTTTCTTTGCCACGGTGACTGACTCAAGTTGAACAGTTTGGTCTGAAGGTGCTGTCAGATACCACATTTGTTCCTGTCTCATGGCATGACAGTTTTGCTTCCCTCGAGGAGCAGCACGGATGGGCTATGCTTAGGGCATCAGTTGGCCTCAATCCAGTCACGGCCCCACACCTGAGCCATAAGCTAACTAGCCATATTGTAGCCATGGATGTTGTGTGACTTCAACCTCTATGATAAGTTTATGGCTCAATCGATGATGTAAACCTAGACAAGAAGCTAATTCTGTAACCTAGATTCATTTAACCAGGGTTCAGCATTGGGTACAAACACAGCCAATAGAAACAGTGTCTCCCACAGGTCCATTTTTCTCTAAACCAATTTTAAGAGGAAGGGGTAAGAGGCAAAGGGTTTTCTGGGAGTTGGGGACGGGGAATAAGTATTACTTTCAGTAGCAGACAGCCCCGTTGGAATCAGATTTCCCCCATGATTAAGAAAAGCTGCTGAATTTTAGATGAATTAAGCATTAAGCAATTCCAGAAGAAGTTGACCATCTGTGTTAAAATTTAGATCAACCCTGGCAGAGATGTTGGATCAGCCTTCCTCTAATGGGTGCCTCCAGAGGTATTAGGATTACTAACATCCAATTTTCCCACATAGCTGTTGTCTTCCAAACACACCTAGAGGACTCCAGACTGGGGAATATAAGGTCAGATATAGGAAGACCACAATTGGGACCAGAACTTCCATTGCTAAGCAATGCAGTTGTTAAATGAGTCACACCAGATTTTATGACCTTTTTTGCTGTGGTCATTAAGCAAATCACGTGGTCGTTAAGCAAATCCAGCTTCCCCCATTGACTTTGCTTGTCAGAAGCCCCCTGAGAAGGTTGCAGATGGTGATCACATGACCCCAGGACACTGCAACTGTCATAAATATATGCCAGTTGCCAAGCGCCCAAATCACAGTCACATGACCGCAGGGACCATGCAACGGTCGTAAGTGTGAGGTCACTTTTTCAGTGCCGTCGTAACTTCAAATGGTTGTTAAACAAATGATCGTAAGTCAAGGACTACCTGTATTAACTTTTTTAAGAACTAATGATTCCTATTCTACCTTTAAGGGCTGCTTAACTTGAGAAGCCTAGCAGATGGTAAAGCTCACTTACATTATGCAAAACTTTTCCTCTGGATTTATGTAGATCCAGCTGTTGACAGAAGCCTATATGTTTCTTAGGTTACTCTTTAAATTGGAATGTACATTGATAGCATACTAGTAGCCACAGCATTTGTTGTATGTCATCCTATTTTCAGTTTTATAGTTCTGATTGGCACAATCCATTTAAAACTCAGCTTCCAGATATTTAATATGATTAAAAGTGCAATCTTGCATCTGTGCAGAAGCAAGGTTCAGTGTACTCATTGGTCCTGCCTGATGAGTACACTGAACCTTCTATAACTTTAGAAGCCTCCTCAACACAGCCCCCTCCAAACACATAGGACTACAATGCTTATCATTCCCAGTCATAGTACCCCCTAGCAATACTGGCTAAACATCATGGAGGTTGCAATCCAACACATCCAGAAGGTACTGTAATAGGGACAATTGACTACAAGAATGTAGCATAAAACTGTAGCTGGTGAATATCTGCTAAACCTTTTGTGGTATGATGAGAATTTCCTTCTGAGAACACATGCTGGAAGGACAACTAGATTTGGGGGGCTGGGGGCCCATTTGGAATTCTGAGAAGATGTGGTGTGGCACACTCACAACATGGATGTGTAGAATTGTGCAATCATAGAACCATGATCTTGGAAGTGGCACAAGAACCATCTAGCCTAACCCTCTGCAAAGTGTAGGAAAATCACTTGAACCATACCCGAGAGATGGCGATCCAGTTTTTCTTTAAAAACCTCCAGAGGTGGAGAACTCACAACCTCCATAGGTTGACGGTCCAACTTACAGTCTTGTAGTCAAAAAGTTGTGTGAGGCATGGTCCAAAAAGTCAAGAGAGTAGCTGCAACAGTGCAATCAAAGCTCTGCCTTTTTTAATGTGTGTTGCTCGTGCAATGCATCTGAAAAACAAGAGAGCTTTGGTTGCACCATCATGGCTGCCATCTTGACTTGTTTTTTAAACTACGCCCTGTGGACACCCCAGCCTTGCGGGGGGGGGGGGAGTGTGATGAAAGTTTGAGTGTACAAGTGCGAGACTATTAGATGCACAAAAATGGAAAGATTCTGAAATACCCACAATGGAGGAAGGTTGGTGAAGATGATGGAGCTAGCAGAGATGGAAAATTAACTTGTTTGTTTAGACAAAGATCAATTACTACATTTATTAATGACTGGAAACCCGTTATGGACTTTTTGCTGAAAAAATAAAAAAATGAACTGGTGATTTATGAATGTGATGATTAGAAAGGGTAGATTATGGAAAGAAGGACATTGTGAATTAGAAGAGAGAGTGAATTAGAAGGAATTAGAGAGGATAAGATATAAATGTACTTGTAACTGCTGTTAGGAAGATCAGAAGCCACTCCTTTATTACTTTCTTTTTTTCTTTTTCTTTTTCTCCTATTTCTTTTTCTTTATTTCTTTATTTCTTTCTCACTTTCTCATTACTTTTTCCTATTCTTTTTCTGTTCAACTCAAAATTTATGTTGTTTTTATTCTGCTGAAAACTTCTTGAATAAAAACTACAAGGAAGTTTGGTGGACAGGGAGGGTGTCAAGCCAAGCAGCTGGGTCAGAGGCACCCTCTTAACACCACAAAGAAATCGCATGTGTCAACCCTTCGAAATAGACCAGACTTGAACCTCATAGTTATGAATACTAAAAATACTTTTACTGTAGGGTTACAGTAACAGAATCTGGCAACTCTCCCTGTGCCTCCTCCCTGCATTTATCCTAAAGAGAACTAGGGAGGGTCCAGCCTGAGACAGTTTCTCCACCTCCATCCCTCCTTTGGGGTCAGATTTCTCTTATCTGACCATTGCCTGACATGGCTCTTCCTCCTGTGTCCCAAGGTTCTTCTCACAGCCCATTACACATGGGACTTTTGAAAATTGTGCAAATGATGTAATTTGCAACATTTGCATGATGACATGTTTGACATCCCTCACCTCCCCTTGTGCCATAATGGCACCATGTATGACATCACTTGCCTACCAACGACATTCTAAGTTCATATTGTTAATAAAATAAAACAGTCTTGGAATAATAGGTAAATGTTATAAAGAAACATCAATGGGTTGGGGGAAAAAACAACTTGAGAATTGTTCTTTAAGATTCCAGGCTGAGTGGCCCCTGGAGATTAGAAGCTGGCCAAATTAGTTCTAATACTGAATGTGATATTGAGGGCTCAGGTCACTCTGTTGAGACATTTTGCAAAAGTTCCCTCTCGGTCTCCTGGATTTGAAATGCTCTTCCTTCCAGCTCTTCTTTTATTATTTTGGAGCCCTCTTCTGGGGAATCAGCCTTTCTTCTACTTGCTTTCAGCAGTCACTTTGAAATTCCAAGTTATTCGGTTTTGGAAAGCAAGGCTCATTTAAATCATACCAGTGCCTGGCTAAAACAGAAGCTGGGTTTTCCAAAATTAGTGGAAGGGAACAAATGTGATCTTCTGTTGAAGCTGATTCCAGAACTGAGATTAGATGTGGAGGTTTTTCAAAGAGCAGTCTAGAAACCTCCTGGGCCCAGCTTTCAATGCAAGATCTCCCAGGGTGGCTCCTGTTCTGTGTGAAAATATTGCATATTCTAAAGAAGCACTCGTAAGAGGCAGGTTAAAAGGAACAAGGCAGGGGAAACCTGCAGAGCTTGGCTTCTGGAATGCTTTCCAACCTCTCCCACCGCAGCCTAGACCTCTGGAGGAGGTTCTAATGCTGGGAAAAGTGGAAAGAAAGAGAAGAAGAGGACGACCAGCAGCAAGGGGGATGGACTCAGTTACAGTGGCGACGGGGGCAGCATTGGAAGGACCGAAAGATCAGGCTGGGAACAGATCCTCCTGGAAAAATCTGTCTGCGTGGTTGCTAAGAATCAGTTCTGACTTGATGGCACATAATTAATCAATAACCAGTATATCAGCAGCTACCCAACTGTGACTCCCATAGGGATGCAGCTGGGAAATTTTTCAGGATTTTTTTTTCCTCAGCAACCCCCAGATGGATTTGGCCCATGCACCAAATTTGGTCCTCTGTTTGGTGGTCTGAAAGTTCCCCTACCAACAGACATAGATAAGTAGATAGAATTCTAGACCTTGACACAATCTCTTTCCAACATCCTGTTGGGTTGGAAAGAATAAAAAGGAAAAGACATACAAAATATGAAAATAGTACCTGGAAATTTCTCCCTCCCCACCTGTTCAAGATCAACTAAAATGGGTTGTAAAATGTTTTGTTTTGAAACCTATCACTAATGTATTCCAATCAACTGGAAATGATTAAATAGCTTGTTTAAATAATCCAAATTGTGAATAGTTTTGCTGCCTTCTTCCCATGTCGACACATTTCATGACATCCTTCCCAAATTGTAAACAATATAAAGAAGGAAGAATGTTGGCTTAGGTTCCCCCCCCCCCACTTGCACATAAATGGCACCGGGAGGTCTGTATCCTGTCCATTTCTTTTGCGTCACTCCAGCAAAACTACTGGTGGTCTGTTTTAAGCCCAAAATGTTTGTTAATTAGAAAGCAGAATGCACAGAAAAAAGGAATTTATTTACAAGAACGAGAAGCAGCAACATTTCAAAGTGAGCACCCACTTTCTCTTGAAAACAATAATGCATGTATCATTTGGCAAAAAGAACTTTGCTCTCTCAATTCTGTACTTCTCTGGTTAGTCTAGCACCGTGTTTTTCAAACTTGGCAACTTTAAGATGTGCGGATTTCAATTCCCAGAATTCCCCAGCTGCTGGGGAATTCTGGGAGTTGAAGTCCACACATCTTAAAGTTGCCAAGTTTGGAAACACGGTGCTAGTGTATGTAGATAACCTTTTCTATATGGAAACAGTGCAGTACTCCAGTACTGCTACAACACTGTTGAAGTGGCAGGCTTCAGCAAGGAATGTGTCACGTGCAGATCTGGATGATATCCTGCCCTAAAATAGATTTCAGGGAGGAAAGTTGAGATTATGTGGGGACTCAACAGAAAAGAAGGTTGGGATTGACATATAAAGTATCCAGATCAGGTTTTTTTCAAACTAGGTTTTGCAGAACTTTAGAATTCCAGAGGAATTTGACAGGGTTCCATGAGAGGCTAAGGGTAAAAATAAAATAAGTTCATTGGAATGCATTCAATTTGCTATCATTAGATCATGAGCAGGGGTTCTCGGAAAGTTTTTTTTTTTTTCCAGTTACAGGTTCCACAGCCTGTAAAAGTTTGAAAACCACTGATCTAAACCTCCCAGAATTCTTGACCTAGGCAAACACATACATTTTATTTATGTATTTACTTGTTCAGGCTTTGCAAGGGAATATGGGAATGACCTTGGGAGACAGGAGGAAGAGCCACAGACTAGGCAACAGTTAGATAAGAGGCAGCTGAGCCCACAGAAGGAATGGGGGCGTGGCAAACATCTCAGAAGGGACCCTCCCTAGTTTCCTGGACTATAAAGGTGAGGGGGGAGAGATGCACTTTCAGACTTGCAAGATTCTGTTAATGTAACCTTACAGTAAAGAGAGCTAGGACTCCTGGGTGTGCTTCTTGTCTGGACTACCTTGCAAGGATGATAGGCTTATAGGCTGCTTCAGTCACAGACAATTGTATGCGGCATATACTCCAGCATTGGAACAATAAGATAGATAGATAGATAGATAGATAGATAGATAGATAGATAGATAGATAGATAGATAGATAGAGTAGATAGATGATGGATGGATGGACGAACAGATAGATAGATAGTATAAATCAAAACAAACAATAATTGTAACATCTTCTTGAGCGTCTACCATACCAAGAGATTGTGGGAATTAGGACATCAGGCTACGTAAGGTCTTACACTGCTCTGGTGATCCAGAGATCAACCCACTGATTTCCATCTTACTTTTTCAATAACTCAGCTATATTTTGAAGCTGCAACATTTTTCTAACATCACCCGCATCTCACTCTGTGCTGGACATCCTTGTCTCATTCTATGTTAGGGGAGTCCATACGGCGATCGCACGTGTGTGTGTGTGTGTTAAGAATCATGCGATTTAAGTATTTTTAAGCAAAACTGATGCCTTTTCCATGCATCAGTTTTGCTTAACAATTATATAAATGTCTACTACCTCTAAACCTTTACTCCTTACTTCTCCCAATTTTATGAACAACATATTTTATTTTACAGAAGTGAAGCCTTTTTAGACCCATAATTACTTTATTACCACATTCTAAAAGCATTTGTAATTGTTCATTGCACGATTTTTCTTTTTGGAAACTAATGATTCAGCACTCCATTAATTCTTCCTTTCTAAAATTACTGTTATTATTGTTCTTTTATAGTTTGAGATATTGCTTCTCATATGTTTTGTACTGACATCCAGTCTTGTGCTGGGTTTTTTATTTTTTTAATGTTTCTTGCTAAACTATAATAAAATCTGGGAAAAATAAGTCCCGCTGAGTTCAACAAAACTTATTTCTGGATAAACACTGTTCTGAATGAAAAGCCATAAATGGTCTGTTCCAAGTTAGGATTACTGTTGAAAAAGTGGTTTGTGTATTGTGGGGTTACGAGGAGGGGACTGGAAAATCAGTCCCAGGATTTCAGAGGAGCTTATCCTTAATCCAGCAAAAACTCAAAGGGTTAAAGGTGTCCAATTCATAGAATAATTTCCAACTACATAAAGGATAGGAAGCTATAACATAGGACAGCCTCCCCCAATGTTGGATCCTTGTGATGATCTTCTTAACAGTATTCTTAAACCCCATCCAATATCACCCACCACTATGGTGGCTGGGGTTTATGGGAGTTGTTGTCCCATGCATCTGGAAAGCACAGCTTGAGAATGAATGTCCCTGCCTGCCTGCCTGCCTGCCTGCCTGCCTGCCTGCCTTCCTTCCTTCCTTCCTTCCTTCCTTCCTTCCTTCCTTCCTTCCTTCCTTCCTTCCTTCCTTCCTTCCTTTGCCAAGCCACCAAAACTTTCTGTACTGACTTTCAAATTGACCAAAGGGCCTCCAAGACTGTTCACAGGAAAAAAAATCCTTGTACAGTTACCAACCCATTCCAAACTAGGTGGAAACAGATAAAATACAACTTTATCTAGATAAAGGTAGATGTCTTGCCCATGTTCTCCTTTCCACTTTAATAGATGCCAGCTATTGAGTTTTTTGCATGCATTGGCAACTGTTGAGCTAAGAGAATTCTTGACTTAAATAAGACAGGAGATTTCAGGAGTTGATTACTGAATCAAATGGTCTTTGAAATGGAGGTCCCTACTCCCTTGTTTTCTTTTTTCCCTCATCCTCAAACGTTTCTAGTTCACTGTCTCCTTTGGGAGGCTGAATTACTGCTTCTGTATGGTGATAATCCATCAGCTGATACCTATGTGGGGAGGCCAGCAATTTTATTTTCTGCAGCCCCTCCTTTTTATTTTCTCAGTGGGCTTCCAAGAAGGAAAGAAACAGATTGGTCTTTCCAGAAGCCTCTTGAAGGAGACCCCTTTTGAAATGAGGCCAAGGCACTCCATTCGGGATCTGGACTCAGATTCAGAACTACCAGACCTGAGGCTGCTCTTCCACCTTCCTCTGTGGCAGCAGGGAGGACTGGAAACATAGTCACTAGCTGACGGAGTCCATTATTTGGGAGAACATTTCTTCCTTCTTTGCATTGATTTCCCCCATCAGAGGGATATATTCTTTAAAAAAGAAATCCATCTTGGCACCACTGGAGCCAGCATCATTTTGAAAAGATTCATTAGGGGTCTCCCCATCCCCTCACCCAATTCTCCTTGTTTGACCTTCTAACGTATCCTCATGTGGCCAAAAATTATTACCAAAGAGGAACACCTTGAAATGGAAATATCTGAAATGGGCATTACCTTGAGAGCAGACCTCAGGAGACAGAGCTTGTCCTCAGTGAACTAACACCAGGAGGGGCTAAGCTAGACCCAACTAAGTCTGGGTCTCTTTGGAACTCTGTCTAACTTTCTCAGAGTTCATTGACTGGGTCAGTAAATTCCCAGCATGCATCGCAGCATAACTAACAGCCAATAAAGGCTGTCTCAAATGTGATGAAAATGAAGGGAGGGGCAGACATCATCTGCCTTCTAATACCATGATCACCAGTGTTAAGATTCCACCAATGGAGAGAAGATTACAGCATTACCAAGTCAGATTTTGAAAGGCTTTTTGGATTTTTATATATGTATGTGTTTGTGTGCACGTGCATGTTAAATCTATTTTGTGGCTTAGAGAAGGGAGGAAGAGAAGGATAGATTATGTCTTAATTGTCAATTTCCTCCTGGAAATTTGATCAGCTTCCACTCTGTTGGCTTTCTGGAAGTTGTTAAAACAGAAACATTTTGGAGAGTTTTTGATTATGAAATGTTGCCATCAATCTATTAGTTGGGTTGAACTGGGTTAGGTTAGGCTGGTCAGGCTGGGACTGGTATGACAGGAGTGGTTGAGATCAATTCCATTTTCATTTATGCTGATTTATTATCACGGACATGTTACCATACTTTATTTATCTTTTCTACTATTATCCCGTAGATATATTAATGTATTTGATGGGTATTTTGTAAACCACCAAGAGTCTCTCAGATGTGGCAATCCAAGAAATAAAATAAATGGGTAAATAATAAAAATAAATAATTGCCCTCCCCACCCCCTGCATTTGAATAGATCTTCACATTGGAAATACATTGTAGTAATTTTGTTATTTCCAAGTTGCTTGATGCAAAAACGTTTGAGAAAGTTTGAACCTGCCTTGAGCAATTTAGAGAAAGCAATCAATACGCTATTTAAAATAATTATGTTTGGGATAATGAGGACGTCATGAACTGCTGGTTAAATGGAGCATCTCACAGAACTTTCATAAGCCTACACAACAGGAGGATTCCACCCATTCCTCCATATTTCATCTAAAACCTTTGTTCTCACAGAAGTTAAGCTATATCCCTCAGCTGTGTTACAAATCATTTGCTATATTTTCTAAGAGCCACATCATCCACTGTGAATTCTTGCTTAAGCCTTGTGACTTCAATAAGAGCTCAAGAATGCATGAGTTTGTTACAGGTATCCAGTCACCATGAACATCTGGGCCCAGTTATCCCAATATCTGTAAAAACAAACCAGTTTAAAGGTCATCTCTGTTGGCTGGCGTAACAGGAAACCCTTATGATTAAGAACCAGAGAGAGAGAGAGAAGATGAGTGATGCAGGATGAATTATGCCTCCTGCTTTTTCCAAAATAATCAACATAAGGGCTTAACACAGAGCAACAGGGTGGGGAGGAAGAAGCATTGAATGAGGCACAACAGAACACTGATGTGCACAAAGACAGCATGTTCTGGGCTCACACACTGAGCATAAACATTTGTGCTTTCATTTCAAACTCACAAAGCACAAGATAAAATATTTTCTTTGGAGGATCTCACATATCATTTTGGCCAGATAAACAAAAATGCTGGTTCTCTGCCTCTGGGCGGCTTCTCTTGCTCCTAGGACTTCCTTGCCTTTCTCTTGTTCAAAGAAAAGGACCATGATAGGAGCCCCTGCTAGAGAATGCTATCCACAAGGACCACTTCTGATAGGTCTTCTTGAATCTGTTTTCAGTCACTCAACACTATGGATTTGCAAATTACTAAAAGTCATGCTCCATATATACTATTTGCATATTCTACTATTTCCAGCTTGCTGCATTTTCTCCCCATGGCTTGAAAGAGTCATTAAAAGTTTATAATTAATTACATACTCATGTATTGTAAGGTATAGACAAGCGGGTTTTTTCCACATTTATTTTGATTTATACTTTGTATCTTTCTTCTAATTGAGGTAATTCTGGAGGGCCATTGCATTAACAGTTGATATAAATTATTCAAGAACATTCTTGTAAGGCAAAATAATGGTTTCTATCTGGGTAAATTTCTCTGTTGTAGACTTTATGAATGCAAATTCTCCCAATGTAAGCTCTCCTTTTAATTATAATGTCTGCTCTTTGAACATCACTTTCAGTAGTGTCCTTTAAAAAAAAAAAAAGTTTTTTGGTCGGGGAGTCACCAGGAATCAAAACTAACTCAAAGGGATAAATAAATAAATAGTAAGAATTTCAACAGACTCTGTTTAACACTACCTTCCATTCTACTATAAAATCTATTGGCAATAGAACTGCCAGCTTTCTTTTCAGAAAAATGTGTGGGAGGATTCTTTTACATCTCTACTCAGCACATCATGTTCTTTTCTGGGACAGGCATTTTTAATCCTAGAACAAGTCACAGAGCATGGACTTGCCATCTAAATGTAGACAGGTAGGTAGGTATTCAATTTTGATGCTAACTGGCTTACAAAATAAAGAACTTAAAAATGAGTAAATAGAAATAAAATGTAATCCAGAGAAGAATTAAGAGATGGTGATAAAATGACAATCCAAATGACACATCAATATGTAGACAGAGTGTGGCAACTCCTCAAACCAGGGGGGGTCCCATCCACCCTACCCCATCTGTAAATAAGTAACAGAATAGCATCAAGGAGCAAGGAATTATGGGATGCTATAGATCACAGAATCTTTGAGACGGGTGATTGTGCCCTCTAGGTGCGGTTAGGGGACTCTGGAAGGCAGAAGTGTTGAGGAAGAAAAGGACACCTTTGAAGAATATCTTTGGAGGGTGATGGTCCCCAAATGCCTTTTTCCATTCCTTTGTCCCATTCCTTCTTGGCTATGTTGATTTGGGAAATGGTTGACAGCCACAGCTTCAAGTGAACTCCTGTCCTATTCCACTTCTCTTTTTTTAAGGCCATACCTTAAGTTTCTAGCTTATCTTTTAAAAAGGAACAACAACCAACGTTTTATTTCCTGAATTTGTTAGCAAAAAGAAAGCCCTACTTAGGTGTTATAACTCTAGATAAACCTTTTCCCTTACTAATGTCTCTCGTATGATGTTAGCCTTCTGCAGAAACATACACAGAGTGCAGATATCTACTGGAGAGAAGACATAACCATTTAGTTAGCCACACTGACCAGGTTCCTGCATTATCAGAAATTTAGCTCACATGGAAGCCAATGAAGTGTTGATGAAAACATTTACAGAGGAGAATCTTGAAGAGGCCAGCAACATGTGAGTAATGGGGTGGAGGGAGGGCTAGGTAACTGTGCACATTCTGAGGTACTCAGAGAGTTGTAGCATCAGTGAATCTGGGAAACTCCAGGTTGTAGTAGGATATGTGATCTGGATGAACCTAAGTCAGGCTTTTAAACCCTATCTTTATATAATGATGAATTCCATCTTCTGGGATTCATCTTCTAGCTCAGAAGTTGACTTCAGGGATCCAATTCTCTTCTAAAACATCCCATCAACAACTAACATCCAACAAAGGAGGCACCAACCATCTTATCCCAAGGTCTAGGAGAACAGCCAGGTCTTTATTGTTCTTTGGAACACTAAAGAAGCCGTCTGGTGGGAGCCATCTGGATCTCAGGGGGAACTTCATTCCAGAGGGTAGGCACTGTGACAGAGAAGGCACACTTCCTGGGTCCTGGCAGGTGACATCATTTAATCAAAGGAACCCAGAGCACACCAACCCTGTCAGCTCAAATTGGCCGGGCAGATACCACAGAAGATAAGCATTCCTTCAAATAACTGGGCCCTATGCCATGTCTATGTCATAACCAGTATCCTGAATTTCACCTCGAAGCAAATTGGCAATCAGTGCATTGTACTGATGATACCAAATCCCAGACCTGCAAGTGACCTCACCCAGTGGTTTCATGTAGATGTTGAATAGAAGGGGAAAGAGAGTTGAACCCTGTGGCACCCCACAGAGGAGGGATCTAAGGAATGACTTCTCCCTTTCAACCAACACCCACACCACTGGCCCTGAAAAAAGAAAAAGAACTACTATAAAATGGTGCCTCCCATTCCCAACACCTCAAACTCATCCCAGATCATACTGCAAGACTGAACTCCAAGCACCACAGCTGGACCTGCCCAAAGTCCAAGCTATTTATTGTTGTAAATCCTGGGAGCCAATGCAGATTACATGGGGGGGGGGATGAAAGAGAGAGAGAGGGAGAGAGAGAAAATGAACTGCCCTGAAAGAAACTTTCTGGAACCTTTCTGCATCTGGACCACCCTCCATATTTATGGCCACCAACTGGCCACCTGGAATTAGTGTAATTTCCTGAGGTCAAATTCCTTCTCTGCTATCACTCATGGAATAATGACTGTTCCTGAATCCTCATGCAACATGAGGTCCTTCATGTGCTTCACTTCTTCAGAGGCATGCCATTTATGAGTTTGTTGAGAAGATAACAATGTGAACTAGTCCTTGACAGCATCTTTTTCAACCCCAGCAGAGATGTTTTTAATATCTTTCATTCATTTTCATTCATTCATTCATTCATATACAGTATATAGAGAGAGACAGAGTCAGAGACAGAGACAGAAAGAGAGATTTAAAAAGGGATGGATGGATGTGTGTATCCATCCCTTTTTTGATGGGTCTCCTATGTCAATTCTACACCACCATCACCACTGTGGCATACTTGTATTTAAATTCAGTAACCTTGTCTTTCAATTAAATCGAATTATTATATGTATTTTCTTTATATTCTATGGTTCCACTCATAGAATAATCAAGGCAAACTGATCTGGTGCAAGGACATTATTAAAGTGGGGCCCCAATGATGGGTCAAGAATGATGTGTGGTGTATGGTGTCGCTGCTGAGCCTGGACACGAAAACGTCCCCTAGGAGAAGAAATATAACATGAGAAAAAACTAACCTTAAGGTTTTTATAAATAGAAATTGAGATCCACAAATTAGGATATAATTAACTGTTACCATCTGTTAAGCTAGCGGCAGCCAAAACGGCAACTGGAATGTCAGGCTGCATTAAGACATGAATGACAAGAAAATCATATGGAATTGGTAATAATAGCACAGCTCAGAAGCACCACATGGGAATTGATTCAAGTATTACTCCAGTGTGCAAATGGCAGCTTCTTCATATACAGCATGAGGAGAGACTTGAGAGGCTTCCTAAGGTTGAGCTGAATGAGCTTCTGTTATGGCCTGTGGATTTCCTACTCCATCTTCAGATTTCACCCCAACCCAGCCATTCTCAAAACACATGGAAAAAATAAGGAAGGGGAAGGGGAATTGGATTCTGACCACCTGTTTGACTAGGGCTGGTCAGTGGGCTTTTGTCATCTAGCATGATCCTGCATGACTCTCTGGCCTGGCTAAAGGTATGGTCTTGAAATTGGTAGGCCAAACCATACCTCTGCATTATTTCCTTTGAGGTTCAAGTTCTTAACCTACAAAGAGCATCAGCTGAGGAAGAGGGAGTTAAGGAAAGCTTTGCTGAAATCCACCTTGGAGTTTTGCAACTGTTTTTCCTCCTGTGAAAAATATAACTGGAAGTTGCAGTCTTCACACGTCTATTGGGCACTTGGTTGGGGAAAATGATCCTAACCCCTCTACTGCATGCTTTACAATGCCAATAGCTTGATGAAATCTATTCTTGCTTCCCTTTCCACATTGTGCTCCTTTCTTTGAAGCTACCTTATTGTCTTTCTGCATCCAGATCCATAGAAAACCCACTTCCATTTTTATTACTTAGGGCTAAACAGATCTGCCTAGCACAACATTGATTTTGGCCTGCTTCTCTCCTGCATGGAAGGGTGGGTAGGAGCAGTTTCTGATTTATATTTCAGGAGAAAACTTCAGTCATGATGTATGGACTTGCAGAATCAGGAGGCCACCTGGTGGCTACATTAGCTAGGACTGGATCATGACCATTTTTTTCTTGTGTCCTCAATAACCCACTAACCTAGTGAAGGAAAGTCAAGGGAAAACAACCAAGACAATTCATGATGCCTCAGCAATGACATAGATGGATGGTTTCTGGACTCAGGACCTAATGACTTCAAAGGGGTCATCCTCTTTAGAAGACCATGCACATTTCTTCACTTGTTTCAAAACCTGCTAAGCTAGTTTTGCCCCTCCTGTTTGTTTTGCTGAGAAGACCCCTGGACATCTGCCCACGACTACAACATGGCATCATTGATTAGCCACCCCCACCCCCCAAACAGCTCTAGAACAGGATTAAACACAAAAGGATATCTATCATACCCACTGGAGGGTAGTAGCTATTTTTGAGAGATTTGCTATTTTTTTTCCATTTAGCTGAGCAGGTCCTGCCACCGGATAAAGTAAATAGGCTGCCTCAGGTAGGTATTTTGTGCTGTCAGAAAAAGGTAGCAAGTAAGTGGCAATTTAATGGGATATTATATTTTTAGAGGCATGGAGAGATGGAGAACAGGTGGGATTTTCTGCTTTAGGGGACCAAAATCATTTGTCTGAGAGGACATGCATCTGAAATGTAGCCCACTTTGTTGTCTCTATGGCAGATTCGGTTCCCAGAAGACCACATTTGATTTTTCCCCCCTCATATCTCAATAGGGCACTCTTTATCTTCTGTTTGATTAGCTGGACTGGACTCTATATTCTTGGATTTTAGGGAGGTTGACAAAGCAATGAATTCCCTGCTTCAGGGAGCAGAATGTGTGAGGCCAACCCTACCATTTGGAGTTCTCTCATATGGATAAATGTTGGTACTGTATCTAGTTTACTATGTGGATATGTTTTGCTTGTAGTACACATGTCTCTGTTTCCTTCTTCTTTAAAAACATAATTTCATATCATATATGTCCTGTTTATTAGTAGTTGTTTATTTAGAAAATACAGAAGGTCACTAGTGTTTCACAATAAAATATGAATTTGATAGTATTTTTTTGTTTGCACCATTTTTAATAAGTTCTCTTCTTTTGTTTGCTTGCATAGCAGAGCATCTTTTAAAAAAAGATATACAAGGGAGCGCAAACATAAATGTCAATATGAACTTTTAAAAACTCTCTTCAGGCAACTGGATATTTTGCTGAAACAAACACGCACACATGCACACATACGCACACAAACCCCTCCACAGTGCTCAATTGGAGCACTTCATTTTAAATTTTACTCTAAACTAGAAAAACAAACTCCAAATTTACCATTCAGGTATTAAGGAAACCAGGCTGAAAGATTTTCTCTGGAACCTCTTCTGATTTGTTTTAATTTTTTCTAGGGGAAAAAAAGTCTTTTTTCTAGGAAAAAGGGAGGAAACCAAGCCCTTTGGAAGGTGTTGAAAAAGTCAAAATGTCAGCCATGATCATGCAATCAAAGCCCTGCCCCCCTCTTTTTTTTTTTTTTTTTTTTTACATGTATTCCATTTCAGATCCAACCTGAAATGGATGGATTTGAGAACGTTCTCAGTTGGGAGATTATCATCTATCTATCTATCTATCTATCTATCTATCTATCTATCTATCTATCTATCAACAAAGCACACAGACGTCCATGCAAATGGCTATTAAAGAACCAGTCTTTGAGCTTCTGTAAAAACCAACATAATTTTTTTTAATCCCTTCAATTGTGTTTAATTCTCAGACACTGTCTGGACAAGTCCCTGCAAGACTTGGCAAGACTGTTCAGAAGTGGTTTGCCATTGCCTGCTTTTTAGGGCTGAGAGAAAGTGATTGGCCCAAGATCACCCAGCTGGCCTTGTGTGTAGGCAGAACTAGAACTCACATCTTCCTGGTTTCTAGCCTGATGCCTTCACCACTACACCAAACCGGCTCTCGCAACTTAAATATTACCGATTGCAAATAGGTGGTCATTGATAGCTGAACTGCTCTCTTTAAAGGACAACTCCATCTGTGACCACCAATTTTCTGGAGGTCTTTCCAAAGCATGACTGGGAATAAACAACTATTGCCCTATTCTCTTTCAAAATCAGCTGACAGATCCCCAAACCTATTCCCTGGAGTGAATATACAAGGTCAGAGATCTTGTGGGTGGTTTCCAAGTCAGTAATCATTGGATGGGCTAAAAATATATTTCACTGGAGCCCTAAAGTGCTTAGTACACATACTCAACATGGGACAGTGATCGTTTTCAAGAATGTTGATAAAGTAAACCTTTCAAAGAAAGAGTGGCTTTAAGGACTGAAATCCAAGACAGAAGGAAAAGCAGAGAAGAACATGAGTTGTAAATGGCCTGGGAATCTTGCTAATCCAGTGTTTCTTAACCTTGGGAACTTTAAGATGTGTGGACTACAACACCCAGAATTCCCGAGCCAGCTGGGGAATTCTGGGAGTTGAAGTCCACACATCTTAAAGTTCCCAAGGTTGAGAAACACTGCCCTAATCAATAGGCTCCCCAACACACCCAGAACCTTAGAATCCTAGCCATCAGTTCTAACCTGTTGCTCAGAAAAGGAATCCCATTGAAATCATCCTCTCCTTGATGACATTCAGCGCCTTCTCTCCCATTCCCAGTTAAATGCCAGCCTGATCTTGTGCAGGTTCTTGCTCTGAGAGCCAGAATGCTCAAAACCAAAGCGAAGACAAGACATCAATGGGAACCCTCTGGAGTTTTCAGAAGCTGGCTTTTTGGAAGGCGCTGCAACAGCTGCAGACTGTGGCTATTGAAGCTGCAAATACCTTGCAAGGTCTTGAAGAGAAAAGGCATGATTGCAGTGAATTTTTTTCACATGCATCCACCGGCCCTTGCAGTACAGCGAAAAGAGTGAAAAAAATAATGGAGTATCTTATGCTAGGTTCAAATGGCCAGGAAATCTGAAGGGTGAAAACCGTGGCATTTGTACAGAAATCCTTGAAAGTATTTATGGAGGGTGATGTCAACTCCTAGATGGCGAGTCAAGCTGGTCAAGAATCAAGGTCAATTCTTGGTGGCTACACATCTATGCTATTTCATAGCAACAGTACTGAAACAGTTTGCCATTGGCTTCATTTGGAAAATGTCCTACCTAGCCTAAAATTCTGGAATTTCCTGGGTGGTAGGGAGGGTATCTCCCACCCAAGTACTAACCAAGCCAAACCTGCTTGATTTTCCAGGATCAGTCACAATCTCCCTACTGTGGCCTACAGACAGTGTCCTTCATACTTCCTAGCTATTTGTTGTACCTGAGTGTATGTAGGCTCACACACACCTAGGTGGGCACAGATGTTATAATACAGAGTTGTTGTGCAGCCGTGTAACAATATATCTGTTCTACAAGGTGCTGAACAATGTCTTTTTTTTTTTTACATTGCCTTAGATTTCTGATTATGCTTTTGAAATTGTCCAATCTGTCCACATTTTTCATATGAGCACTTCCAGAAGGACCAACGGGAAGTTTCTTTGTTGGTATGTTTGCTTAATTCATACCTCCCTTCTCTTCTAGGAGATGAAACAACCTATCTGGCTCTTTCTGCCCCTTCCCTTGTTTCATCTGTAAAATCATCTTTGGGGCCAAATAGGCTAAGAAAATATGACAGACCCAAAGTTTACCAATATTTATTTATTTATTTATTTATTTATTTATTTATTTACTTACTTACTTACTTACTTACTTACTTACAACCATAATATAAAAACAATATACCAAAAATGCAAAGCCAAAAACAATGAAAATAAAAACAGAAGAACGTAGGGCCACAACCAATCCCCCTTGATGCAGCCCACCACACTCTCTTCCAGCTCCAGCTTCACCCTGTGCATAGCTAAGAGGTCTCTCAAAGTCTAGCTTGACTGTAGCTGCCACACTTCTAGAGGAGATGATGGTTTTCATGCATTTTTCATACCCCATTGCAGAAGAAGCTACAAATTTGATTTTGTCTGATTTTAAATTAAAACTCCAAACTTCAGGGATGCTCATAAACCTGTTTTGCTCCAAATGTGCAATTTCAGACTACCATACCTGAGCTGCCAAACTCCAAACAGTCACCAGATGGTATCATAGAGTAAGGTTTTTTTGCATCTGCCATCTAATGATTGTTTGCAGCCCAGATCTGGTAGCCCTGAATCAATCAGTTCATATCAATCATTCTTCTGCTGTCAATTGGTTTGGAACTCACTTTTCCATCAGTTAATTGAATGAGGCAGGCAAAACCAGTTTTTCTGTATAATTCATGACCTGTTTTCCCAAATGCACCTGGGTAACATTCACTTCAGCGTGGAGTCCTGTGGCCAATGCAGCCCGCTCCTCAGCCTTAGAGCAAACCGGTTTTTCCTGCAACATGACATTTTTCTTCAAAGGCCAAAGCGAAAGGTTGTTTATTTAATCTGCCTTCCAAGTCTTTGGGCCTGTCATCCTGATGAGATGGTTACCAAGTCAACAGATATTAAAATCTTCATGAAACAGCCATCAGGAACGGAAGCTATTGGAAATACCGGCAGATGTAAATATATGAAAAGCAAAATAATGTAGCCTTTTCCTGGGCTGAGGATGATTCCAAATATATGCATAAAAATGAAGTTGGGCTAACACTGTAGGAAGAGAATCTATAAACAAGAGTATTTTATCTCCCACCAAGCATAGCTTCTCATTCTTATTCCTTTTCCCTTTCTTGACCATTAAATCAAAACAGCATTTAGTGCCAAAATCAAACATCTCACTTCATGCACCCAAGGATATATTTTGAAACATAGGAAGGTATCTAACCAGATCAGGTCTAATCAGTGGTGTCCACAGGAAGGAGAAGGGGACATGGTAAGGTATGATATGGTATTTACTGGATTTATAAGGCCACCCAACTCCAACAATGGGATTCTGGGTGGCGTACAATAGAAAAACAAACAATAAAACCAAAAGAACCAAATAACATATCATATCAAATCAAATCTTTACTACGTTGATAGACTGGTGTATCAAATAACATAAAACATGTACAATATATACATAGAAAACACAAAATATAAAATGGCGTCCAAACACAATAATAAAAACAACCAAAAGGGGACTCCATTCAACTGGACCCAAATGCCTGGGTCTTAATGGTTTTCCCACCCTCTAGAACATCATTCCCCCCAAGGTGAGGTTAGCCCCCTCTTTGTTAGCCTTTCAGAAGGCCCTTAAAACACAGTTTTCCCATCAACCTTGGGAATCCCATGGGGAGTCTGCAAGGTGGCTATATGAGGTCAAGTGACTGTTGTTCTCCCGCAATCTTGGGTTTTACGTTTTTTTATTTTACTTATGTTTCATTATTTTCAGATTGTTATCTAGTTTAAACTGTTGCTATATTTGTACACTGCCCAGAATCATGTTTTCATGATATGGGTGGCTATATAAATATGCTAAATAAATTAATACATTTGCATGTAAGTTCCCAACTAAATTATTCTACCTTCAGCCTCTCTCTCTTCGGACATTCATGGATGGGAGAGTGTAGCTGTTACCCCAAGACTCACATAGAAAAATCAGGTACAGATCCTAGGTTGGGAAGAAAAAAATCTTGTCCAGAGTTAAGAGGAATTGCTGGGGGGGGGGGGGGGGGAAGAACCTTTTCTCATTTTATCACTGCCCCACCAAGTGCATGATGTTACCCCATCTTCTCTTTTTTTAAAGATGGATAGCTACCTGGATGTATCTAAATCTGAAACCCCGATTTCAGAAAATGTCAGAAAATTGAGACTTTCACTGGAAACCAGGTCCCTTAAAACCTGGTTATGTCGGACTTCCCGGGAAGAAATGGCGGACTGAAGACTGCTCTGCAAAAAGTGGAGCCGATGACCGCGGCAGAATGAAGAGCCGGCGAGTAGACCAGCTTTTCGTAATTCATCTCAGGACAAGGATTTGGGATTGTTCACAAGTGCTCCAGACAGTTGCTGCTCATTAGGAGGCTGCAAGACAGTGGTCTTTGGCAGGTTTAGAGCTCTGAGAGACTAGGGAACACCATCTTTGCTTATACTGTGGTTGGTACCTTTGAAAGGATGTTTGATTCGCATACTTACTTTTCTAATAACTTTTGGAGATTGATGTCAGGTTAAGCCGAAGAAACTCCACGAGACAGTACTGGAACAGCTCAGTTACTTTATGAGCTCTCACCTGCTAGACAGAATCTCGCCAGACTGAATCTAAACTCCCCAAGCCAGCCACTAAACACTACGAATTCCTTAGGGTGGTGCCAGTCTCATCCTCTTCACTTTCCCATGCTCGCGCTGGGGGCTGAGGAGATGCTTCTGTCCTTGAACCTTCTCATCCCAAACCATCACATCTTACCCTTTTTAGTTCTTTTTTTATTATTATAATAATGATGATGGTGATGATGATGATTTAATTTTAGAGTATTTTTGTAATTATGGTTTTTTATAGTTTTATTGTATGCTGCCCAGAATCATGTTTCTATGAGATGGGCGGCCTACAAATATGATCAATAAATTAAATTAAATTAAATTAAATTAAATTAAATTAAATTAAATTGGGAACCAAAGTATCCCATCAAGTGGGTACCATTTTATATAAGGCAATAGGGCTGCCCCAAGTCACTTTGCTATTAGAGTGAAAAGACAAGATGGCCTCCCTTCTATTCACAAACAGAAGGTAGTGAATTGGCAGTGACACGTTCCTTTCACTCTACAGTGGGAAAACATTCTTCACTATATATATTGCAACAGGGTAGTTTAGGGTGTGCAGCTTCAATAGAAGGTTTCTACACAGAGAGACTTTTAGGACATTTAGGAAAAACCTATACAGAATGTGGCCATTGTTTCTCATTCATTCATTCATTCATTCATTCATTCATTCATTCATTCATTCATTCATTAAATTTATATGCTGTCCATCTCCCCCAGAGATTACTGGATCCCCATTACTGGGTTTAATAGTACGGCTGGCTCACAGGAGAAATAAAAAGCCTCTCTGAATTAAAAAAAAAATCTATTTGCTGCTGAGAAAGATGGAGATCTTTTCCCAACAATTTCCAGATCCAGGAGCAGCCTTTACAACTGACTTTCTTTCTCACTTGTCGAAGGCTCCTTCAGTGATGGTGGGATGGAGAGAAGGTTCTTACCTTAATATCTATAAAATGTGGGTTGGTCCACTTGGGAGAACCCAGAGCATGAAAGGGTGATTCCAAATTGTGTAGGGCTTTATAATCAGGACTGGAATTCCCTCAGAAGCAGATGGATTACTTTTTCACATTTTGAGATTAAGCAGTTATCATTTCTACAGCTCTGGGATGAAATCACACACTTGAATTAGCCCTGCTCTTTTCTGAAGGACAGACTCATTCCTAATACATGCCCTAAATGTAATGTGATTTTGTCAACCACCTTCCTCAATATGCAAACCACCTCTTATCACACCAACCATCATTAGATTTCCAATTCTCTTAGGCTAGTAATTTATCTCACAGATTACAGTTTTTAAAGAACCAAAGTTCTGGTTTACATAGTAACCAGGGTCATTTTAAATCAAGAGTGCTTCAGCTTTATATCAATTGCACAAGCACTGTTACCATCTCTAAGTATATCTCAGCCCCTATCTGAATGTTACCTACAACAATGCTGTTGTCCACCTGTTAAAGCAGGGAGTTTGCTCTACAGCAGGACTAAGCAATCTGTGGTGGTAGTGGTCAACAGTATCAAAATGAGGGGTGTAACTGAAATGATTGAAACCCTGCCCTTTTTGATACTCTAGGCACCCCCACCCATGGACACCCTTGGCCCTAAGTCCCCTTGTGTCTTAATTTCACGTATGCTCTCTACCCTACTTCCAAAGTCCTTTGCAAACAAGGACATAAGAACAGACCTGTTGGATCAGGCCAAGACTGCTGTGATTTCTTGCCTGGACATTTTGATCGGTGGGCAGTTGCATATCCTTAGACCAGTGTTTCTCAACCTCAGCCACTTTAAGATGGGTGGACTTCAACTCCCAGAATTCCCCCAGCCAGCAGGCTGGCTGGGGGGATTCTGGAAGTTGAAATCCACCCATCTTAAAGTGGCTGAGGTTGAGAAACATCGCCTTAAATGCCCATCTGAGGTCAGATCTTGCCACCCACAGTGATTCTAGGGAGGAACCTAATCTTCCAGTGTTTTCTAGTATGTTAGATTTTATACCTTCCTTGATCTAAACAGCAGCACCTCCCCTTCTGTATCCCATTAATTCCTTCCAGATCATCACATTTCTTTTTTCATTTGTACTCCCCTCCATCCCCATCTTGGCTCAGAGACTTACAGCTTAGGCTCACTGCTGTCATGAACTAGAAGCTTGGTTTGTCTCCCTTATATAGATTCAGCTTGTCCCCTAGAGTTCCCCAGTGCTCAGGACATCCAAACCCCTTTGTCTGGCACCACTCTCTCCTCCATACCTTGAAAACCATGAGTTCTGCCTGTATTCTGGCTCTGCGAGTAGGACAGATGGCATTTCTGAGAAGGGTTCCTTGGCAGCACTGGATTTCAATCTGCTACTGAGCAGCCTAAATTTGGCTTCTGGAGCTGGTTAATTACAGTGTTTAATATCACTGGGCCAATGTAGGTTATAACTGCTGCCTCTCTCCAACACCGCCCAGCAGATATCTAGATGGTCTACAACCTTCACACCAGGCCAGCAAATTGCCACGCCATCTACAAGCCCAGCACAAACCCATCCCTCTGTGTTTCTAGTGACTGAATTGCCCACAGTCAAAAGCTCTCCACCCCCTTAGAGAAGTATCTTTGGCACAAGCCTTCTTCCAGTGGGAACATCTCCTTAATATTCTCTTTCTCCAAGACTCTTATTCTCCTTGAGATCAAGGGAGTTAACACCCTGGGAGCGGGACAATGTTCCCACTGGTTGGAAGATCTCATCTTTTGCTGCATTCTTATTTCTAGCAAAAATTACCTGGCCCTTTTCTGGAAGCCTGCTGTAGGTGGAGGAAAAAAGAGTGAATGAAAACAAGGAAGGAAGGAAGGAAGGAAGGAAGGAAGGAAGGAAGGAAGGAAGGAAGGAAGGAAGGAAGGAAGGAAGGAAGGAAGGAAGGAAGGAAGGAAGGAAGGAAGGAAGATACCCCCCTTTTTTTCTCTTTAATCCTATCCTATGGGCATGCAAAAAGCTCCTCCTCAATGAATTACAGATGTGGCCTTGAAAAGAAAAAAAGTTACGCAATTTTGCTTGGACCAGAACATGGGTCTAGACAGCCCACTGGCCCCCATTATGCCTAGACAATGAGAACTAGCAGCAGGAAGCAGGAACAGAGTGGCATGAACCCACTCTGCCCTCTGTTGGGCAGTCCCCTTAGGAGGCTGATATATTCCTGCCAATGATGAACTCCACAGCTGCTCCTCCTCACCCCCACCCCCACCCCCAGCTTTTCTCAGATGTAGAAACGTACGCACACATCATCCCCGTATGAGCAATACGCAAACTTTCTCAGTGGTGTCTTTTGCTGTACAGTGAAAACTGTCATGAAAATTATTACTCATCCGGGCGGTGTCATTTACATAGCACGCTTGTTGAAACTAGGGCTGGGTGCAGGGAAGTTTGCAGAACAGAATTGCAGCTGGAAGGCATTTCGCCAAGCTGGCACTGGAAGCCGAAATATGAATCAGCTGAAGGCAAAAGCAGGATCCTCAACGTGCTAGAAACATTGCAGTTCCCCAGCCCGGAAGAAGGAGATACAAGATCAAAAGCAATCCATGCCATTGAATGGCCCAAGCTGAAGGCAGTTTTGCTCCCAGGCACAACCAAGGATTCATCTCGGGTGGGAAAATTGTTTTCCTAGGCAAGGATAGACTTTGGGCTCGCTGCAGGTGCAGTCCCAGCTGGTACAGCCAGGAGTTACACAAAGCAATCAAACATTGCAAAATACCTACATACACTACATATATTTTCCCTCTTCTGCTCGCCCACTGCTGGCTCTGAAAGGACTCCAGGTGCTGCAATTTTATGAATATATAAAGCTTGTCTTCTGAGCGCTTCCCAGAGGTGGCCAGGAGCTGCCCTGGTTCAGCATGGATATGGTTTGTCCCTGCCCAGTATTAACTGATTCCAACCATGCTTATTTTTTAAAGATCAGCCAAGGTTGGCTAGGTTTTATGAAAAGACAATACATGGAACCCTCATCAGGAACCATGTTTGAGGCTGTGAAACAGTTGGAAGGGATTAAGATCGGTTTGCTGATAAAATCAATGAGTGATATTTGCTAGCGAGCGGGCAGATCATCAGCAGGAGGAAAGGCTGGTCTATGTGTGTGTGTGAGGAGGGCGGGGACAAAGAACTGATGTCTTTTGGAAAACATAAGGCCAGGAACGAAGAAGCAATGATTCAGGCCTGAGGACTGGTTGTGGAGAGGACATTGAAATGAGAAGGTTATGGAGAGTACCAGCAGAATCCTGCAGCTGTGATAGAAGCATGTGGTCTGTCCAGCACATCTGCCTTCTCTCACAGTCTTGAGAGGATCGTGCCTTATGCCCACCTTATAAACCCAGCGGAGGATTATAATGCTGCATGATTTATCCTGCAGCATATAGGCAACTGTGGCTGATCTTGTACTTGGAGGGGGGACCACCAGAAATTCCCAGGGTTGTAGACTAGACTGAGAAGTTGAGAAAACCTGGCAGGCGAAGCCAAATAACTTCTGTCCTGAAGCCAAAGAAAGTGGATGGACATGTGTGTGAAGTCACCTGAAGCTGAACTCTACCTGAAAGAGAAATTAATGTTATCATATTAAGGGATTGTGGGATTGCAGTTGGAGAAGCCCTGCTTACATTACAGTTTCTGAAGGTTTCCCATCTCAAACTGGCAGGAAATCAGGCTCCTAATCAAGGCCACAGTGGCTGTGGTCAGAGGGGGTTCCAAGGATCACAACAGCAGAATTCAGAAGCCCCATGGTGCTCGGGGCTTCAGGGAGCTCACTCATGAACACTTATGGATGTCCATAGAGCCCCTTCCAGGCACCATGGAGAAAATTAAAATAGCAAGTTGCTGCACTGTTTGGAAGGGGCCATCTGCACAAAGTAACCAAGAGTGGTAGGGACCATTTTGGGTCTGTCAGTGGCTAGGAGCAATCTCCCCGTTTATCTTCTGGTTAACAAGTCTTTTTTATTTGGACTTGCCTACCACAGCAACTTTGGGGAGAAAAGGCCCATGATATGCTCTCAAAATTCCCAAAGTGCCCACCAGACCCGCTCATGCCATAGGAACAGCAAGAGGACAAAGTCAATCTTCAGCATTTCTTAGCCTGAAGATTCTTCTTTGCTTTCTCTCCTCAGTCTGCCTCCATCAATCAGCCTTCTTGAGGGAAGTAAAAGAAAGTCTCAGTCTGAATGGAAATTTGGAATTTTGTATACCAAAAATACCTGTCCTGTGACCCAGTACTAATTGGTCAGAAGACAACACTGATTTTGCACATTCTTTCTGCAAACTACAACCCTCCAGATGCTTGAGGTCAGGAATTATTTTATTGAAGAGGGAAACCATAACCAAGGAACTCATCTTTCAGGTTTCCTCCTCGCTGCCAGGAGAGTAGGGTGAGAAGAGGCCTCCTAACAGCCTCCACAAATACTTTTTAGCAAAAAGGGCATTTGGAGCCAACTGCCCTAAAGGTTCTCACCTGGTGCTTGAGCAACAAATGGAGAGACCAAGAAGAGTTGCAAACCCTCTCTCTGAGACATGCTGGTTCTTAAAGAGGTAGGGTTGTGTTCCTGCTGATCTTTGGGAGAGTTGGAAAACCCGGTTCAAAACTGGACAGACAAATCACAGCTGCTAGAATCAAAGGACATCCTCTCACCTCAAGAACTCATGGGTTTCAGACCTGATCTGATGGTCTCCAAGCGTGTAGGGCCTCAATTCCTATAGCTTCCAGCCAACATGCTCTAAGGGGAAAGACCATGTCCAAGGAATGAAGGGACACGGGTGACCCTGGAAGCTGTTGCTTCTTCCTTTCGCATTGATCTTCCCTCTCTCTTCCACAATTGTATTTATTTATTTATTTATTTATTTATTTATTTATTTATTTATCATATTTATCTATTTCCATGCTCTAGAGTTTAGATAATAAACCCCTTGAGGGCGGGGACTTCTTTTCTGCTTGTGGCACATATAGAGGGGAGAAAGGGAAAGAATGCATCCGACAGATGTAATATGCAGGGCAGTCTGCCTTTCAAATGAGGTTATGGGTTACCCATCTCACAGGGTTATTGTAAGAATGAGATACCAGCTGCTCCTTTCTTTCCTTGTCCCACTTCAGGACCTAGTTGTGTGTCTGTTCTCACTTGATTGTCTTAATATCTGGCCATTGTTTCTTCATAACGTCCAACCAGTAGCCACACAGTCATACTTTTTCTTCCTTCTGCTGGATCTTCAGGCATTCTCCAGTTGATGTGACAAATGACTTTCTTTAACAACAACATCATCATCCATAACCGGCACAACAAAGAGTGAAAGCATCTATGGGCTCTTAGATGATTTCTTCTTTTTGTAAATGTAAGTATATTGAGTAATCATTGTGATTTCCCCTTCCTCAATAAAAGTAACAGTGGTAATTGTGTTAGTGCAGCCATATCAACTAGCAGGAATAGCCAAGTTTGTAAGCACTAGGCCTGTGCAATGCTTCAGGTATGATTCCCAAAAAAATACTTTGGGGCACACATGGGCACAAATGTAGCCCCTGTCTGCAACTCTTTAACACAGCCGCATCTTTTCACAGAATTGCACTGCACAGCCTGAGGGCTGTGCAAGATGGGAGGAAAGTCATAAACCATAATTCTGCTCGTTCACCCAACAGCCAATATAACCAACATAACAATGACGAAACATGCCCAGCATGTGCCTGGGGCATTTGCAAGGAGGGGGTCAGAAGATGGTGGCCACGGCTATGTAATCAAAGCCCCACCTCTTTTTAAAAGCATTGCAAAAGCAAACTAAAACCGGGCACTTCCTTTATACAGAAAGGCTCAGAAGTTCAGGAGTTTGAATTAAGAAATCTTTCTTCCTCTCCTGCTGGAATCTGGGTTCATACAAAACGCTGACAGGCGGCAAGTTTAAGACAGAGAAAGTCGGATCTGTACTTAAAGATACACAAGCCTTAATTTACAGTCAGGTCCAGAAATATTGGGACATCGACACAATTCTAACATCTTTGGCTCTATACACCACCACAATGGATTTGGAATGAAACAAACACAATGTGCCTTAACTGCAGACTGTCAGCTTTAATTTGAGGGTATGTACATCCAACTCAGGTGAACGGTGTAGGAATTACAACAGTTTGCATATGTGCCCCCCACTTGTTAAGGGACCAAAAGTAATGGGACAATTGGCTTCTCAGCTGTTCCATGGCCAGGTGTGTGATATTCCCTCAGTACCCCAATTACAATGTGCAGATAAAAGGCCCAGAGTTCATTTCAAGTGTGCTATTTGCATTTGGAATCTGTTGCTGTCAACTCTCAAGATGAGATCCAAAGAGCTGTCACTATCAGTGAAGCAAGCCATCATTAGGCTGAAGAAACAAAACAAACCCATCAGAGAGATAGCAAGAACATTAGGCGTGGCCGAAACAACTGTTTGGAACATTCTCAAAAAGAAGGAACGCACCAGTGAGCTAAGCAACACCAAAAGACCTGGGAGACAATGGAAAACAACTGTGGTGGATGACCGAAGAATCCTTTCCCTGGTGAAGAAAACACCCTTCACAACAGTTGGCCAGATCAAGAACACTCTCCAGGAGGTAGGTGTATGTGTGTCAAAGTCAACAATCAAAAGAAGACTTCACCAGAGTGAATACAGAGGGTTCACCACAAGATGTAAACCATTGGTGAGCCTCAAAAACAGGAAGGCCAGATTAGAGTTTGCCAAATGACATCTAAAAAAGCCTTCACAGTTCTGGAACAACATCCTATGGACAGATGAGACCAAGATCAACTTGTACCAGAGTGATGGGAAGAGAAGAGTATGGAGAAGGAAAGGAACTGCTCATGATCCTAAGCATACCACCTCATCAGTGAAGCATGGTGGTGGTAGTGTCATGGCATGGGCATGTATGGCTGCCAATGGAACTGGTTCTCTTGTATTTATTGATGATGTGACTGCTGACAAAAGCAGCAGGATGAATTCTGCAGTGTTTCGGGCAATACTATCTGCTCACATTCAGCCAAATGCTGTAGAACTCATTGGACGGCGCTTCACAGTACAGATGGACAATGACCCAAAGCATACTGCAAAAGCAACCAAAGAGTTTTTGAAGGGACAGAAGTGGAATGTTATGCAATGGCCAAGTCAGTCACCTGACCTGAATCCCATTGAGCATGCATTTCACTTGCTGAAGACAAAACTGAACTGAAGACAGTTGCAGTAGAGGCCTGGCAGAGCATCACCAGGGATGAAACCCAGCGTCTGGGGATGTCTATGCGTTCCAGGCTTCAGGCTGTGATTGACTGCAACGGATTTGCAACCGAGTATTAAAAAGGGAAAGTTTGATTTATGATTATTATTCTGTCCCATTATTTTTGGTCCCTTAACAAGTGGGAGGCACATATGCAAACTGTTGTAATTCCTACACCGTTCACCTGAGTTGGATGTACATACCCTCAAATTACAGCTGACAGTCTGCAGTTAAAGCACATTGTGTTTGTTTCATTCCAAATCCATTGTGGTGGTGTATAGAGCCAAAGATGTTAGAATTGTGTCGATGTCCCAATATTTCTGGACCTGACTGTATATGGTAGGTCAGTGTTTCTCAACCTTGGCGACTTTAAGATGTGTGGACTTCAACTCAACCAGTCGCCAAGGTTGAGAAACGCTATGGTAGATACTTGACCTACCATTAGATTAGATTAATTATTAGATTAATATTAGTGATGGCTGTTCTTTTTGCTAACCTGTGGAGCAACCTGACAAGGGCTAGCTGTTTGGAAGGGGGCCGGATCCATTTTGCCTGGAAGATAATTCTCATGCAGCCATGCCAGGATGAGCATTATCTAAGCATTTCTATCTCACCGCAGAGCTGAACAGCTGGGAAGTCAAAAGAAAACCTTATGCCGTCAGAGAGTTCTCAGCATATAGACAATATTTCTGTTTAAATCCTTCAGGCTTCCTTTTACTCCCTGCCAATTCAGAAGGCTGTTTACAAAGGACTTAACGCTGTGCTTTGGGGCACAGGAAAACAGTGACCTCTCTTGATTTGTCTACCGCAGGTTGGCGGCTTCAAATCCCCGTTGGGGAAGAGCGAGTCAGCAGCGGCCCCATGTGGCCCCCCTATGCATTTTCCTGATTGGACGTGGCCCACTGTGGAAGCTGTGGCTTGACCACCTCGGCCAAGGTTTCAGAGACTTCTGTGCAGGACAGCGTTTGCTGGCCAAGAAGCCCACGGGAAACAGCTGTTGTGTCACGGTCGGTTACATTCAGCAAAGGAACTGGTAGGAAAAGGAGTTTCCAAAAGTGGATTTTTATTACCTGATAGAATTAGGGTTTTATAAATCCCAGCAAGCAGTTGCTATGATTTGGAAGTGACTGCGAATTCCCTGCTGGCAAAGAAACCACACCAAATAAAAGCCCTAAATATTTATTATTGTTTATAACATTGGCTAAAGGAAAAAAGAAAACTTTTAGGATGTATACAGTGAGTTTTTAGGAAACAGCGAGTAGATCCCTACTAATATGGGACTGAAGAATGATTAAAGTTGAATGCAGTGTTGTTCCAAACGTGGGTATCGAGATGCTGCAGAAATTAAAAATTCTACAAATTTAAATCCCAACTTCAGCCACTCATTCTACTCGGTGCTCAGACTTCTTTCAATTTCCCCATAGCTCAAAAGCTAGCTTCTACAATTAAATGGGCTATCCACTGCCCACTCCATGGCTTATCGTGAATTAGCATTGCTCTTAATACTATAGTGCTGTTTGCTAGAGCTCACAAATAAATCACACCGCCACTAAGTGGTGGCAAAGGAATACAGAAAATACTCTGTCCTGCCATCTAGTGGCCCTCTTGATTGCAACCAACATCTGGGTGTCCCAGCTTAGCCATTAAAAAAATCAAACAGGTTCCAGTACCACCCAGCCAATTCTTTTTAACCAAACTGCTAAGATGAGGCAACCACAAGGGGGAATTCCCAAAGGCAAATGTCACCACTTCTAGTAACATCCATCAGTTGTGCATGTTGGAAAGTTGTCAGCCAAGCCATTTAAACTGTGTTTATTGAAAAAAAAACGCACACAACTGGTTGGGTTCACACATCACTCTAAGTAAGCCTGGCTGGCTGGGGAATTCTGGGAGTTGAAGTCCAGAGGTCTTAAAGTTGCCAAGTTTGAGAAACACAGATTTAGGGGGGGAAAACACATAGAATTTTTTTTTTCTTTGATAATGTAAGTATTTCTGTTAAAACTGTCTTTGTGTTTTGTTCTTTTTCTTTGCCATTATTTTAAAAGCAATAAAAAATTATTTTAAAAAATGCTGATCTAAACCATAAACCTAGAAACTGGGGTGGCATGCATGCTTTGAAAGTGGTTCAGAACGAAGAGCTCTGGAGGTCATGAGCCCAACATACGTATGTGAAACTGAAAAAGTAGCAGTTGTTTTGAGTCCCCTCACTAAAGTTAGTACAACTATTTAGAGCAGTTGCACTCTTTCAGGCTTGTACAGAATCCTAAGAAACCACAGCCTACTTTGATGAGAGAGATGCTGTGTTCACATGAGGTCCCAAGCACTTCCCAATTATTCTCATAGCCCTTCTATAAGCCTCATTATTTGTTAAACCAAAATTGACCAACCACATTATGGCTTAGCATCCTGAGCAAAGTATTGGGGTACCGAGGCTGGGTTTGCACACAGTGTCTATGTCCACCCTTCTTTCGGAGTTCGGATTTCGTCAACAAATACAAAGCTCCTTTTGGAAGACACCAAATACACCTGGGTGTCTCTGAGATGGCCATTTTTAAATCAAATATGTGGTTGATTTTTCTTGCTCTGGGTCTAGTTCAACCATCCTTTTGCAACTGGTACACTGTGCTTTTAAGAGGACTTTTTCCCCGAGTAAAACCAGCTTTAACTGCAACAATGAATACAAAGAATGTTTATGGGCTCAGTAGGAGGTGGATGAACACGGTTGCTGGGTGATATAGTTATTTGTGCACAGAGCAGCTGCCATGCCTACAAACGTGTCAGAGAACAACTGTGCCTACCTGCCGGTCTGGCCTGAACACCCTTTATTCTATAAACATTTGAGCCAACAAAGTTGGAGGCCTCAACACAGGATATTCTGGAAATACGAACACAGAATATCCCTAATTTTTTTTTAAAGTTCTCCCACCTTAGCATTCTTAAAAGGAAAAGCAGCATAAATCCAGACTAAAATCTATGAATTATATTGTCAAATGATTAAGAGGAATACAGAAATGGGGTGTTTTCAATCTTTATTTCAGCCCAAAGGTTTCCAACATGATCAAACAAAATGAAGCGTACATCACACATCATACATCACAGAATCTTTGGATGCTAAAAGCCTGGATTAGTTTGATTACATCTAAATACACCATATAAAAATAAATCTATTTCAGAGGGCTACATCATTTGATGCTTTGCAGTTTTAAAACATGCCATGGTAAAGAGAATAATAATTTAAACCACAGTTACTTCTGAAGCTCCTTTCCAATATTCCCTTGAGGATATAAAATGGGTCCATGTTTCTAAAAAGAACAACTTCAAGCTTAAGTGGAAAATTCAGTAGTATGTTCAAATCAATAAACAGCAAGAAAGCAATCAGATACAAATCAGCTGCAGGCAGTTATACCCTAGGCCAGTGTTTCTCATGCTGGCTGGGGAATTCTGGGAGTTGAAGTCCAGACCAACACTGCCCTAGACCAATCTAATGCAGAAAACATAAAAAAAAAAACCACCTTTGGGGACAATGCAGGAATCATTAAATGGTCCTCATTGAGGTGGTTCTGTTCGGCATCCATGCAACTTGCAATACATAGCTTGGCGTAGCTTTCTGGGTGAAGGAAGGAACAAGTCTGAGTCCAAGGAGAAGTCATCATGGATGGTTAAGAGATACATAAGAGAAAATGCTTTACCTTTGGCATTTTATTCTACCGAACGATGTCAATACAGTAACCTAGGAAACTGAGGAAATTGCCTTCAGGACACAGGGGTCTGCAGGACCAAAAACTTTCCACTGCGATGCAAGCTCCCCTCCTTTTGAACATGCATGCAACCTCCCAATACACGTAGAAAAGGGGGGCAACCTGTATTGCAAAGCTGCTTTCACCATTTACCCACCCACCCCTGGTATCCACACCCCCAGAGAATGCTTTTGCTTCAAAATAATCTCTTTACCTATCGTCCATCTATAACAGCCTTTTTGCTAACTTACATCAAGCTACAAAAATCTGCTTCACTATTACTTAAGGGTCCAATTGTGGGCCAAATGCAAGCTTGATAACCCTTTCATCTCCAGCTTCTAGGGAGGGAGCTGCAAGCCTACGGTATCATCCCACAGGAATATAGATGACTGAAATGTGTGTAATGGGATCTGACATATCATCCAAGTTTCACTAATTACAGAGACATCAGTAGTTTTACCAAAATATTTCAGTCATGCTATAAAAAGGATGTGATGATAGTTCACAGCAAGTCCTCTTCAGCTGCTTTTTGGCAACAGACGATCACTCCCAGCACAGACTTCACCTAAGGCACTTGGATACACAGCAAACAGAAAACCAGCTCCTTGCAATATTTAACCATACAATAAAGTCGAACCTGGTTAAGCAAAAGCAGCATTGGTAAAACAAGTAAGTGATATGAATGCTGGGAACACTCTGCTTCAGTTAGACTTCGGGAAGTGCTACAAAGTACTCAAAAATTCTTGGACCTGCAAGATAAAAGCATGAAAGTAGCAGTTTACAGTAAATGGACAAGCTAAATAGAAGTGGGAACTAAATTCTGGGATTATATTGAACATGCACACAGTTAAGGATCCATAAGTATGGTAACCAGAATATTAATTTGATCTTAATTTATCCTGTAAGTTTTCTGGCCTTGTTAGATGACTCTGCTGCCAGAACCACTAACAAGGGCATCTGCCTAATTAGTGGTTGACTGAGTTAAGCAAGCTACGTGAACTGGTACCTTAGGGCAGGGTATGAACAATGCCCTAGGGTATGAAAAAGGTTACCATCCCTGTGGGCTGAATCTAGATTTAGGCATGGATAACTAGGTTAGCGGAAGCTGACTTTCCCTATTAGTCACCCTCTTGGCAGCCCTCTGGAAATTCTTAGAGAACTTGGAAGGTTGTGCAAATTGAACTGGGCTATGATTCTCTCTCTGTGTATGTGTGTAATGGGACTAGCTTATTAATTTCACATCTGAAATGAGAGAGTAGTGAAACCTATGCCACCTAGAGGTGGTTTTGAGGAGGTGGCATACAAATAGATGTTTAACTAGAAAATAAAATATTTTTTCACAATTTAAGAATAATCAAAGCAAGTGTTCCCCAGTGTCCCTCAAAATGCACTTTCCTGTTCTAGTCCAGTAATTTGCAATGGGCTGAACCTGAGAATTCCTAAGAGCCCAGAAAATCCTGTATTTGCAAGGGTTTCCATGTATCTGATGGATGATACTCCACAAGTTAGTTGATAATATTTCACAAATGCACCTTTTTGTACATGCATAGTACCCAGCATGGAACCCAACAAAGGTGAATGCTGATCTAAGATTTCCACAGACACATTCAAGCAGAGAGTTCTTGATCATTAACAGTCACTTGGAAACATAAAAAGTAGTACTCTCTGGTAAGTGTTACCTTCTCAATCATATTTTCATGTTTGTCTTTGTTGCTTTTGAAATCTTCATTTACATCCAGCGTTAGAATGGGTACCTCTTGCAAGTATTCAAAATCCATTCTGTAAACAACAAAAACTGGATATTTGAATTGAAAACCTAACAAAGGTAGACAATTTCAGAAATACATAACAATCCTATGTCACCCGCTCTGAAACAAGTCCCAATGTACACCTAGAATCATATCCTTTACTAATATGTCTTTAAAAGCCTATAATTCATAACAGCCACATTAATTAAGGTCATCAAGAATGATAAAATAGCTTTTAAAATTAAAGTCAGTAATGAAATCAGATATATTTTTGGAAATGGAAAGTCTCTAGCAATATCCATTGGCTCAAATATTTGATCTAAGGCAGTGTTGTCCAAACTTGGCCACTTTAAGATGAGTGGACTTCAACTCCCAGAATTCCCCAGCCAGCATGGCTGGCTAGGGAATTCTGGGAGTTCAACTCCACTCATCTTAAAGTGGCCAAGTTTGGACAACACTGATCTAGGGATTAAAAAAATTCCAATTCACCAGGGCAGAGACCATTTCCAATTGGGCCTCACTATATGCTTAGGGCCCAATGTCATCTATACAGAAGGTTTAAGAGAAAAGTTGGTTGATCTCTCAAAGGAAAACACCTTTGCAAGAACATCAGCAGACAGATGTAGTAGAAACAATCAGGGGGAAAAAAATACCGTAACGTCCTGTGCTGGAGCCAGCTTTCATGTTTGTGATGAAGCTTCTCCAGGTATTCTATGGGAATGCTTTGTTCTTCATCCCTTCCACGGATGTAAATCCTATTCAAGCATTTCTAAAAGGAAAAAAGCGAGAGTAGAGCAGAATTTTCAGGCAAAATAGCAATAAAGCAAAATGCCATCTTCTGGCAGGAAACAGCAACAACTTTAAAGATCAGCATTTTAATATTTTTAAAATTAATTTCCAGTATCATGCTACATCACAGAACCCCATCTGCTCTTACAAACCAGAGAACACTGATTTTGTGCCATCCAACCATGTTCTCAGTTGCCCAAATGCAGCATTTCTAAACTACTATCAAGATACAGCTTTGAAGTCAACAAGATCTACTTCAAGCTAAATATCAATACTTTGTCCTAGAATTTTTGTAAAAAATGCTTGCCATCATTTTCAAGGTGTTACTAGCATAGCAATATAATTTAGTATTTCCAAAACATTCATTTTTACACATTTATTTCCAAAGCGCATGGTTCTTATCCAACCAGTCCTATGAGGTAGGTTGGTTTAAGTCAGAATGCAAAACTGGACACCGTTAAGTAAAGAGAAAGGAATCCTCTTACAAACATGTATTTCAACTTTTATATTTCAAGAAACGGCCAGACGGTTTGAGATTAAAGCTAATATGTAGTTAATTCTCTCACTCCAAATTTGTCCCCTTGAGTAGTAGCTAAGGGAGAACAATAAAATATTTGAATTCTGACTTCCCTCTGAGAAGGCTGAGAGTAAATCAGAGATGTGGGCAGGCACATTTTACAGGGTCAAAATTTTCCACCATAGGCAAGTTTGTCAGTTTCAAAGTTGTATGACACTTTTCTAATAATTGTTTTTTAAAACTGAGAAGCTAAAAGTACATTACAATGATATATTATTTTATTGCTTATTGCACAGTGTTTTTAACATTCTAATAAAAATGGTTTTTCTCCACAGATCAAAGCTTTTAGTTTTTTAATGTAATTTTCAAAACTCATAATAGTCTAGAATTTAATTTTTTTCCACATTATAGTAAATGATGTAGCCCAAATACTTATGCAGAACTCTGACAGTGAGACAAATGGGTTAATTTAAACTAAGCTTATTTGCATGGGAGATTTTTTCAGAAAACCCACATCTCTACAGGAAATATGATACAAACTTGTTTATTGAATTCATGAAGATGGAGGAGTTTCAAATTCCTCCTTACTTAAAGCCTCTAAGCCATCATATGTATTAAACTACTAAAGAATCTATCCTATCTCATAAATGCTGATCAAGATAAATCAGTATGATATGATTGTCACACGAAGATGTTAATAGAACTGAAATGGTAACACTGATACCATCTCAATCAGAAGTTAGCAATCTTCAGATTATCAGGGGCCACACTAAATATTATTTGGCTGGAGGGTAGTGACATGGTCAGATCAGAGTTTTTCTGTTTCTTTTTCTAGTTTTAATGAGGAGGGTAGAATGGTTCTTAACTATGATCCACCTGTTTTGGGGCTTACATTACAGTTTCTTGTTACAAAATGGGGAAGCTGCATCACCAATGTTTGTTAATGGTGCAGCCAGAATTCATTGGTGCAGCTGACTACCTCAAACCTAAACCCTTTATAATGTTTTAGGATTTCAGGAGAATCCAAGGTACAAGGGTTGTTATAAGCTTTAGGAATCAGAATTGGGGGCAACCCCACTTTCTTGAACTTAACATCGCAAATAATTTGAGTAACTCTTCATGAATACATAGACTGAATGCAACAGAGGAAGCAAAGGCATTTAGGATCTGTAAGAGAGAATGATGAAATCAGGGGCAACATGTCAGCTATTAAAAGTGTTTCACATATGCAAGAATTTGCAGAAACTAAGAATAGTGTAGAGGTAAGAGCCAAAACTGCAAGGGATGTGTTCTAATGTCCAGTATATTCACAAAGCTTCATTTCTTACTTCAGGAGTAGCTCGGAGATAGATGATGCCATCCAGTTCAAGGCTGGATCCAAACTGCTGATTCATCCAATCATGCCAGTCTTGATAAATAGTCCACTCTGTTTCATTCATACAGTCAGAGTCATATAAATTGGATGCAAAGATGTACCTTTCCAGAAAAAAAAAGAATTCAGGTTCAATTATCCTAAAATGCAGGAAACATTATATTTTGGACCTGGAAAAAACTATTGCATCTGGGCTTCTACTGAATCTTTTGAAGTCAGCTGTGGTTTGGCAGAACCAAAATACCAAACCTTTTGATTGTTCTGTGTTTAGGACAAAACAAAATCTGGGCAGGCAAATACAATGGGTTGCATGGCCAACGTGGTCCTCTCAGAACAGCAGATCCTACTGCCCCTTCATCTTCCCAGCACCTTTTCTCCCTCTTTTTAACTCTCATCCCCAATGTCACAACACAGCATATCCCTCCAGATCTTCCCACTGACTTCTCTCCTTCCCTCAGAAACTGCAGATGTTCCAGGGATGTTCCAGGGCGGTATTTCTTACCCGCACGCTCACCTTCCCTCTTCTGCTCAGCAGCTTCTCTTTCTCCCCTTCGTTGTCAATCTCTTTGGCTTTTTCTCTACTCTCCAAACCCCTTCTGCCTAGATCAAAGCAGCCATGTTTTGCTCCATGCACAGATCCAAACAGCCCCTTTTAATTCTATCCATGGACTAAAACACCAGAAAGATGTGTGTTTCAGTTTGGAACAGCTGTTCTGGATGAGGAACATTTTATGAATGTTCCCTAATTCTGAAACTTTTCTGAAAATGCATATATGCAATTTGCTAGAGAGAAAAAAAAGGATAGAGAGAAAGCATCCTTGAAGCTAACAGTTGTATGGCATCTTTTAAGAACTGCTTAGCTGAAGAGTGAAGCAAAACAACTGAGAAAAGTCTTTTCAATATTACATCTTTTTGATTACCAGATTCCAGTATTTGCTGACTGCCCCACCTTCCTTCTGAATACTTGTTACAGTTGTCTTATCCTTGCTTCTCATTTTGCATTCCCACCCTTCGGGAAATGTGGAATTTATCTAACTAAAATGATTGGAAGAAGGGCAATGACATTTTGTGCACCGAGAGCAAGACATTTTGGGGCCAGACTGAATTCAATATTCCAATACAATATTGTGGCATCTCCAAGATCCAGCATTCTTGTCTGAACTGAGAAGCTGCTATTACCTTTGAATCAAAATGTTCAAATCTCGCTCTCCTATCTAAGCACTACAAAATTAACATTAAGTTTGAATGCTGTCTCTAGGGGTGTCTGATCGTAGGAACTGAGAAGAAGGTGTTGCTTACATTACAAATATAGTTCCTAAAAAAAAAAAAATTCCCACAGCCAGTATAACTGTTGCCAGTCCTTCATTGCCACTTGCAATTGTGAGATAGGTGGGTATATAAATCGACAGAATAAATAAACTCCTATAAAGGCAGGCTCCTAGCTAAGACCTGGCAGTTGCATGATGTTCCAGGGTAACTACTGAAAAGTAGTTTATGTATGCACACAGCCAGATGTGTATATTGTGCATGCTGCCTTCTCCGAAGTAAATGAATAACATGACAGAAGCCAACACCAAGGCTGTAACCTCAATATTTGTCTCTCCCCTATAGTCCAGCTACAGTCCAGCCTTCCCCAAAGTATGTACTCTTCAGAATTCAACTCCCAGAATTCCCCAGTCAATATGGCCATTACTGAGAATGCAGGAAGTTGAACTTCACCTATCTGGAGGGTGCCCAGATTGGGCAAGGCTGTTCTAACCCATTCTGGTATCAAGAAACTTATTCTGGGGATGGAAAAAGAGGAAAGCTTTTCAATTTTTCAAAAAATGGAAAGGATGATGAGAGGTACAACTGAGGGGAGGAGGGATGACTAAGAAAACAATCATCAAGAAGCATATGGGTACCTGTCACTATAAATGGATCTTTCAAAGAAAACCACAGCGTTCTCAGCTTCTTTTAGTTTCCCGTCAAAAGACTGGATCTGAGCCCTGATTCTGCTCAGACAGGCATAGGCTTGAAAGGTAAAGGACCATCTCCCAGGCTTCTCATACATCATCTGAAGTAAGTTGCCACCACTCTTTTGAGAGGCTGTCAGCTCCTGTTTAAAAATTCATGAAAATTACATGAACATTAAAAATGGCTTTTCTTTGAGAATAGATAAGTGGGATTTTGCAGTTGAAAGCAGACTAAACCCATTTGGATCCTCATAGAGGCACTTAAACGTTTCACCAGTAAAAAGTCTGTATTTCAATATGCATGATTTTCACTACAAGAAAACAAGCTTCCTGCATTAGTATTGTAAAAAGTGGTGAAGTTTATACAGGATAAACTTCTGTATAAATATTTTTTGTTTAAATATTAGATTTGGCATTTGATTTAATGCCAAATCTAATATTTAAAAAAATCTATATAGATACCTACAGTTTTAATAAAATACTGTGCTTTACAACCAATATTCTAATGAGTGCAAATAAAGCAATCTTGCATAAAGGACATCATGCCCATATTTATTTATTTATTTATGTATTTATTTTTAAACCTGCCTTTATTACTTTTACAAATAACTCAAGGCAGCAAACATACCTAATACTCCTTCCTCCTCCTAGTTTCCCCCCAACAACCCTGTGAGGTGGGTTGGGCTGAGAGAGAGTGACTGGCCCAAAGTAATCCAGCTGGCTTTCATACCTAAAATGGGATTAGAACTCACCGTCTCCTGGATTCTAGCATGGGGCTAGAATAAACTCAGGAAAACAGAGTTGTTTCCTCTTTAATCTAGACCTGTGCAAACATTTTAATCAGCAAAACCCAAGTCACGGTGCATCTTGCTTGACCCACCTGGCTTTTTAAAATTATTTCCAAGAATGGGCCTCTGTAGAGACCACCTAACATGCTTAGAAATTTAAAAAGTAGCAACTGCAGTGCAGTGCTTTATTTGAAAATAGGACCACCTGCCCAGAAAAAATGTGCTATTAAAGTAAGCAGGGCTAGTAAGCCAGGCTCTTCACTCAGGCCTTGGGGTAGGATGGAAGTGAGCCCAGCAACCGGAAACAAAGAGTTGGTGGGATGCTGTGGTGATGTGATGGGATATATTATATCATTGTGGGGTTTTGTGGGTTATATATATTCTGGACTTATGAAATGTTGTTGTGAACCGCCCAGGATTATCATGCAAAAGACAGGTGGCCGTGTACATTTCTAAATAAATAAATATGGAGCATCCTGGAAGGCTGAATAGGGCAGCAAACAACAGCTTTGTCAGTTTTATTTCTAGTCACCTGGACCTTTGTGACTGTCCACGTGTCCCCATGGCAGTGACTTATGACACACAGTGCCACTTCTCCTGACAATCATTTTGTGACCGCATTCACATGTTCCCAAATTCTAAACGTACCTAGCGATTCAAGAGTTGCCTCCCCACATCACGGGTCTTATCTCATATGGAATGCAGCAGTTTTATCTTGTCCCTCCACTGTTTTGCCTCAAAAATCTATTTCTTCACCCAAATCGTATAATCATATCTTCTCATACCTCACAATCATCTTGGCAGTTCTGAACATTGCACCATCTTGCCAGTGGCTCTGGAACAACTTCCCATTCCTTTTGGGCTTTTTTGAGAATATTCACAAAGGTAGATTTGCCTGCAGCTAAGGGAGAGAAGATACTCATCAAACCAGTAAGATTCTGTGGCTGTCTTTAGAAATTGCTACCAATTTGAAAAGGGGAACTGTTTGGTAGGGCAGCATCAGAAATTAGCCTTGGTTTAATACTCAGGAGGGCAGTTATTTACATATACAAAATAATCCCTTCCTGTTATCTCCCCGTGGCTTGCTTTTCAATTTAACATAAATTCCAAAGCAGATGCTAGTGCTGATGATAATATAAGACTTTGTAAGCCTTGCTTGTTCTACTGTCTAAATCAGTGCTTCTCAACCTTGGCATCTTTAAGATATGTGGACTTCAACTCCCAGAATTCCCCAGCCAGCATAGCTGGCTGGGGAATTCTGGGAGTTTAAGTCCACATATCTTAAAATTGCTAAGGTTGAGAAAGACTGTTCTAAGCTATGCTTTAACGAAGGTTGCTTCAATAAACCACCATTGCCTGAGTTGAAGTCCACATATCTTAAAGTTGCCAAGGTTGAGAAACACTGGTCTACATGTATCCCAAGCCCTGACATTCATATTCAAGCTTGTGGTTGTACTCTTAGGAAAATGAATGATGCTCTCCTGCTGATTATGTTTCAATAATTTCACTGTTTTCAACAATTTTTACCATTACTTTTTGGGTGATCTTGTATTGTTTTCTGGATTTTTTACTTTGTAAGCCACCCAGTAGCCACCCACACCCTCACGGTAGTGAGATGGGCAGCCATATAAATTTAAAAAAGCAAACCAACAAACAGCGATTTAGGTTTTAATGCCGTGCTTCGTTTCACTGCCATTAACTTTCAAACTAAAAACATGAGTTTAGAGCAAAATCCAGCTAGAACGTTTCTGTCCTCATCCAGACCACCTCTCTGGATTACCGCTCCAGTCTTTAAAATGCACCACTGCAAGAACAAACACACCCATAAACTTGCTACTTTAATTTATGGCTGGGGAAGAGCTGCCCCTACAATGGCAAGGGTCAAGCAGACCCAGGATTGACCGAAATCAAGATATATTACGTTGACAGCGTTCCTGCTATCTACTAAGCGGGCTACCCACTGCGAAGCAACCCCTCCCTTCACCGCTTACCGATATTGCCCTCGATGGCGATCTTCTTCACGCTGCTCCGGCTTCGCTTGGGTGGGGTTGCCATGGAAACGGCGCGCCGGTAACTAAACGGAGCTCCCCCGGAGAGTAACGGCAGCGCAGGAAAGCCAAAAAGCGCGCTCCGCCGACTTTGCCCAACGTCACTTTGTCTCCCCGCCGGCGTTTGAATTTGGCGCGGGATCGATCGGGGTTGGCTGCACCGCCCACTGACGTCACGCGAGGGCTCCTCCCACTGGCCTCGTTGTCGCGTCCCCAGCCAGCGGGTGTTGTCATGCGACCTCTCCAATCGCTTCTGGCTTCGCTACAGGGGCCCGAGAGGGACCGAAAAGGTGAGCTTGAAACGCGAACGCCGTCATCGAGAGGGCCGCCTAAAAGTACAGTAAAGAGCCGAGGTAGCTAGGCGGACAACGCCGGCTTCAAGTGAAAAAGGGAAAGGGAAGGCTAGCCGCACGCCGAACAACGGATGCAGCCGGAAAGAGGCAGTCGAGCTGCGAGCGCATCGATCGGTTATGATGAGGTTGCCATGGAACCAGAGACACCCTTTCCACCCCGGACAAAATTGATTCCCTGCAAAACGGGGAGGTGTTTTTGTGTGTGTGCTTTTTAAAGATAATTATTCTGCCTAGGTAGCTTTGCACCCACTGCGAAATATGGGAGAAACTGCATATAGTGTATGTGTTTATTTCCATCACATCCATGGACCAATTCAGACAGCCTGAGCATGTCAGTGCATGCTGACTGGGGAATTCTGGGAGTTGAAGTCCACACATCTTAAAGTTGCTAAGGTTGAGAAAGACTGTTCTCAGCTATGCTTTGTTTAACCAAGTTTGCTTCAATAAACCACCATTGCCTGAGCTGAAGTCCACATATCTTAAAGTTGCCAAGGTTGAAAAACACTGTCCCAGGGAGTGGGATGCTGGCTTGCAACTAGTCCCTAGGTTAGAGCTCCTAGCTGCCCTCAGCATGAAAATATTGCAGAGAAACTGGGTTTGGGTTGTGCTTGCCTCCTGGCCATCATCATCATCATCTGCCCAAACTGGTCATTATTGGTGGGGAATGCAGCATATGGCACAGATATCTCCGTTATCTTCCTAAACAGCATTATCTTAAAGCCTCAGACTGAACCCACAGGGGATAGTGGAGGAGATATTTGACAATAATAACAAATCATTGACAATCATCATCAGTCAGTTGCAAAAGACAGCTTGACTTGGAATAGCCTACATCCTGCAATACTTTTGACACCATCAAATAACATCTGCCTATCCCAGGTCCTTGGGAAGGACTCGATAGGTGGATAAAAATGCCAAATCCAGTCTAAACATCTGGCTGACTGTGTGACCAACAGCAATATTGTCTAGGTGTCCATCTGGTCCTGGCCAAGGCATTTGGAAAACCGCAACTTGTACAGAAAGAGGAATCAGCGGAAAACCAAGAAAACAGCTGCAAAATGTGTAGAGAAAGAAAGCAAGGAATGGTTGAGGTTCAGAGACAAAAATGCAGGGTGATCATTAGGAAAGAAAGGCACTGAGAACATGAATGAGCACTGAATAGCAAAACAAACGTACCAAAAAAATGTCAAGAGGAAGGAGAAGACCAAGACAGCCTTGGTTGGAATGGAGCTAATGAGATGCTCAGAAAGAAAGAGATGAGAAGTTTAAAGCACAATCTATCCACTGGTGGATATACATGGTGGGAGCAAAAATAAGTGTGCAAGGTTTGAAAGGTATAGAGAAGTATCGTGAATAGTGCTGGGGCAAACCTGAGTTGGTAATGTTTCCTTTTCTTCTTTTTAATCTCATATTACAGTGTCTCAGTAAGTGATAGCACTTTACCAATGGTCAACCTAACCATGGTTTATTCAATTTTCATTTCTGGAATTGCATGATGCAGTAAATCATAAATTAACCCCACAGACTGGACTTGCACCTGGGCTAAAAATGATTGGCTAGCTTGTGGTTAAATGTGTCATTTGCACACACCATTTGCAGTTTTTCTTCAGGTTCCTACTTTGAGTAATCTTAAAGAAGATTGAAATAAATGCATATTTATCTTGAAATAAATGCATCTCCCTTGCTTTTTCTATATATCATAGCTTAGGTTGTCACCTCCTATACAAACAATGGAAAGGATTTAATGTCCTCACCAAAAACTCTTTAAGGTGAGAAAACTTTTGAGAACAAAACTCACCTCATTTGGGAAATAAGATGTTGCACCTACTCTGAAAAGACAAATGCAAATCAACTCTGCTCACAAAGCTTCTATGTATTGAAAAACACACCCACCACAAATACCAAGCCAATAGTGAAAGTCTAAGGTGTCCATAGAAACCAACTGTCAAATTAAAGAACTAAGCAACCAGGCTGTGCAAGAATTAGGCCTCATGTAAGAGATGTGGCTATGGAAGGGCCAGGAAGGGACAAATGCTGCTTTTTATTTTGCAAGTTATCTGCAGGATCAAAGCTGCTGAGTTACTCCAGAATCCAGAATGGCTGGCTGGGGAATTCTAGGAGTTGAATTCCACACATCTTAAAGTTGCCAAGGTTGAAAAACACTGTACTAGATATAGCAAAATGAGGCAACCATGTTCCTTTGGACTACAATGCTCATAGCCCCTACCAGGCAGTCTATAGTCGGAGTAAGGAGTTTGCTGTCCAAAACGGTGGGAGGACACAAATATATCTTTTCCTGGAATACGTGATGAGCTGATCTTCTTTTTACCAAAAGGATTGTGCGTCTATACTTCCTTCTCTCAAATTCACCAACCCGATGGCACATAATTAACAGATATATATGTGACCCTTAGTAGATGATTCAGGAAAGGTTTAGGCTTCCTTAATTTCAATGGGGGTACTGTATCATGCATTCAGTTGTAGTATCCGTCTTCCCAGGCATGAGAACACATATACAAACGTACTAGAAATCCGTAAAATGTCTTGGATGTTGGGTAGTCCAGGCTCAAACCAAAAAACAGAATGCTTGGGAGGTGCTGATCCCTGCATGGAACAAAATGGGGCTGTTTGATCCAGGTAGAAGTAGCTGGAGGAAGAATCATCATCATCTAATAAAGGAATTCTAAAACTTTCATTCCAAATATTATTGAAACCTGATTCCAAATCAAAAGCGGACATGTTCTGTGAGTACTGGATAAAAAGAATCCAGTCATTACCCAAAATGAATGGGGCTCAAATATGGGTCTGTATGTGACTAGGCAAAAACAACCCCCCCACACACACTTTTGAGTAGCCTTACCTCTATCTGAAAACCTAAACGCTTTATCAGTCTTTTGGTAACCTGAATTGAGGGACTGGATGGATATGGGTTCATTTTATTGCCATTTGATTTGCTTGGAGTACAAACAGTTAACAAACCCATGTGAGGTAACTGCAGAATACCTTCTGTGAGGAATTATCAGATGTGCACAATGTACAGATGCATATGAATCTCACCTATCAGACATTTTAAGCATGAGAAGGGAAAAAAGGCAGTCATGTTCAAACATAGCTATTTATTTTTTTTCTTATAAACAGCATTCATTTCCTTACTGAAAAAGCCTAGAATTTATATAGTTTTTCATCCCATCACTTACAACAATATGTATACATTATTTACATCTTTTCCAATATATGTGTTGCAGAATTTCAGACATCCAACTTTTTTATTTTTAATTAAAAAGCCATTTTCAGGTAGAACAAGTACTGATTAAGTGACTACAAACTGAAGTAATATTGGCACAGTTTGCTTACAGTACAGGTTATGTTGCATTTTATATTTTTAAATGATTCTCATGTCCAGCATCTGCTATTACTACCTTTTTCTCTCTGATAAGCAGCTACCATATTTTTTCTTTAATAGAGAGGGAGTCACTGATAGAGATCAAGCTCTGTCCCTGATGCAGCATAAATTCTGGCACACAGGATCTGTTTAATTTAATCAGCAGAATCAAATGGCAAGGCTTTTCTAAAACTACAGGGTTTTGTCCACACACTTACATGTATTTAGGTTTTCTTGCTGGAGACACGGAAAGTTAACCAAAAACTTTCCACATCTCCAGAAATGTATTCAAATTTGACATGCTGAGATGCAATCTTTGACTATTACTGAATGATAAATTGGAGCTGTTCAGTTCAGAAAAGCTTAAGGTTGATTCTGCTGGTTGTAGATTCTCTCAATCAGACAGGAAGCAATTGCCACAACAGATCCATTTGGAAGCATGTTTCTCTGGTCTCGTTCCCTACCCTTCACCAAGCGAGCCCAAATAATTGCTCCTATACTTTTCTAATATGCTGCATGAAGAATGACCTGGGTGGATCTGTCTGCAGGAACCAGAAGTACTAGCAAGTAACATCTTCTCAAATCTTTTCTTTCCCCTCACTACATACCAAAAGCATTGATTCTTATGACAATATTTAGCAACGCGACATCAGTGAGTAAATTCAAAAATGGAACCAAATGACATTTCAAAAGATTTGTGTTCCAAATAACCTAGTAATAAGTGTACAAAAATAATGAGTACAGTTTAGTGGCTATAAAAATTAATTTTCCCTAAAAATACATTAATCTATGAAAAACTATTGAAAGGACAGTGCTCTTGGGAAGGAAAATAAGCATACAAAAGCATTTTAAAATTGGAGTTAGTCTGCTACTGCAGGAGAGAATTATGTTTTAAAAAGGAAACCCATGTGTGCAATAGACATAAATGTAAATATACCTCTAAAGTGGCTAGCGGTTCTAGAAATGCAGTTCAGGAAAACCCAAATAGTTCTTGCCTGTTAAGAAGTGTAATTCATCTCCCCCACCCCCACAATATGTATTAAGTAATATGAGAGCACTGCAGTTGAAAAACTGGCAGGTCCAACTTCATATTACAGTTTTAAAATAGGAATTCTGGCATTTAACTTGCACTTTAATATTTGGGGAAAAGAATAAATGTCTTAAATTATTTTCCAGGTAAATCAACACACACATACACACCCACACACACTTTTTCCCCTCAAAAAATAATATTTATATGGAAATCTAAGAAAAGGCTTTTAGTAATGGGAATAAAAAAATTTAAAATAAGACCAGTTAATAGCAGCATTGGCCTTTTGCCTATGAAACAAGTTTGAGAGATTGGTGTCAATTTCAAATTGTTAATAGAGCCTGTTTGGTTCTGTAAGATTACCAGTGAATATTCAAAGTTCTCTCTTGCATAGTAAGCAGTTAAAGAAAAGTTGGCATGCAGTTGAAAAGGGGGAATTTGTCCTTTTGACAGTTATCTCTTTAAAGCCCACCTACTACTACTAAGCAAAATGTAGCATATTTTTATACTTGCACAATTAGTATGAATCCCTGACATGGATGTGCAAAGTAGATACATAATTTCTAGGACCAGGATGATAAAATTTTATCCTAGCAATGTCAATTCTCTGGATTAAATCAACCACTGGCTCAAGAAAACACAACACAGCTGGTTTTAACAGACTTGGGTCTATGCTTATGACCATACATCTTGGTCAGCCTTGTCTAATTAAAGTACATTACCTATTCAGGTGGGTAATCAAGACAAAGAAACACACTGGCAGGTGAAACAGAGAATGAAACCAGTTCAACCTTCTGACATTTTAAGGCTATTCCTTCTTTGTGGAAGGAATGCAGTTTTTGTTAATGGCTGGTCATGATGAAAAAGTAAGTTTCTACCCAATGTTTAGTATCAAAAAGCATATATTTTCTAACACAGTGTTCTTTTAAAAGAAAAGGCTAGATTCCAGGCTGTGACTTTTTTTTAATACTACTACAGTGTTCAATTTTCAAAATCTGTATTCAATTAAAAGATCAAGGAAGCTTTTGTATTTGTATTGTAACACACTCTTAAACAGTAAATAATTGTTCAGACTACCAAAACAACCCCACTAAAAGCTTCCAGTGCTGTACAAATTCAGAATAACCACTCCCTTAATATTGTCAATGCTTCAGTCTTCAATGCAATAAGAAGAGTTGAACCCACAGCACTTAGTCAATGATCTCCAAGTTTTTATCATCCAAGAAGGAAGTTAGCAATGAATGGAACCCAAATTTGTCAGTATTGTTTCCAATGAGTCCCTGAAATTTTAAGACTAAAATTATGAGAGAAAATTATGTCCAAGCTAAATTGATTCCAATTAAACATTATTCTGGATACTTACACATTTCAAGACCCAGTCATATGTTTAGAGGATACCTGACGTTTTTCTTATTTTTAACAGACATTTTTTAGGAGTGGTTAAAATTACTAGATGGAGATTGGGGACATTTAAAATGTTAACAGTCCCAATCTATAAACTGCTGTTGACATCTCAACTTTGAACAAAAATGTTTTTGATTAGCAATTTAAACTTTCAAATTCAAGATTCAGAAATCAGGACTGTGGATCTGACTTCTAAAATCTAATACTGACTATTCTGATTATGAAACACTGCCAAGATTTTGATTATTCATTTTCTACTAGATCAATAGGGAGAACTATCATTATTAAGGGCTACCAGATTATAAGAGTGAAGAGGATGAATTAAGAACAGCTAGATAATGTAATCACAGTAATCTGTTTTGTTTTTCCTCATATCACTAACTGTCAACACTACTTCTCTGGTAAAGAGTATATTGTATGCCTTTTATCACTTCAGCACTTAAAAGCACCAGAAAGGTATATATAAAATATCAAAGATGTCATAAAAACATACTATGAGAAACTGTTGCGTACATTAGACTTTAAGATATCATTCACGGCCTTTAAATATTATTGGTTTAATGGACACACAGCACATACATGTGCAATTTGTAGCCAGCTCCAGTGATAATGTGAGAAGTGGTCTTCAAAGTCAGGGTTTAAGGATACATAGAGCAATTTGTGTATTTTACTCAATCCATGGAAACTGTGAAGCAGATAAAACCTGTAACATTCCAGAAAATAAAAATTGGGAGATTTTGAATTTAATACTATACTCAGAGAATTGGTAAGTTTCAGCGGCCCTGCAATTTAGAACAAAAGGTGATGATCCTAAGTCATGAAATCAGAAATGGGCTTTTCATTTTTGAATTCCTCAGAAGGAATGATCCCAAATTCTAAATATTCTATGATGAAATATTTATAAAAACTACAGTACTAATCCCATAGCTGCCTGGGTCTGTGATATTGGCTCTTTTCTTCATGTGAAGAGAGAGGAAAATAAATAAAGCAACACTGCAAAATTGTATCAAAATTTGTATGTGTACCATTAAGTCATCTTAAATGCCCACACACTAAAAATTCCAAAATACAACTGCATTTTGTATCATGTTACAAGAAATCAATGCTTTCACTTAGAGCATTCTTGTACAAGTGAGATTACAAAGGGGCTGCAGATTTAGGATGCATGAAATGGTAAGTATAGACTATGGTAAGTAGATTGAGACAATTTCTCTTATTAAAAGCTGAGAGACTAGGGTTGTTTTAGCCCCATTTTTAAAATAACAATGGTGCATATATAAATAGTGAACATTCCTTATTAATATTATTGTTCCTTGAACTACTTCCCCTTTTATTTTGACTTGATGCCATTGCAGGACTCTTCTTAAAGGGCAAGAAACTTGATAGTACAGTTTGATAAAGTAATGATCAAGAAAATAATCCCACTGGTAGATCAAAATGAGTTAAAATCTTGGCAGAACATACATTGTGAAAAGTGGTCTACCCAATACCATTCTTGGCCCTCATAGTACTGAAGACGTAGATGGGTAGCTCAGTACGATATTAAAAAAAATAAAATGAGCCGCTCACTCACTTCTCCTTCCCCAACCCATGTTCATTTCTAAAGTCATTGCTTTCTCTTAAAAACTGGAGATCACTGACAGAAGTTATGGCTTTTAGAAAAGGTTTACACATATTTATTATATATAACAAGTATTAATAAATGTCCTGGGTAGCTATTTGTGTTTTCTGTTTCCAGCAATGTTCTTTGTATGTGCTTTGTACCTCAGAAGAGAATCTACCAAGGCACTTAGAGAAGATTAAGTCTCTTTAAGGACCTTCTGAGAATGGTATACAACTGGCAATGCTGAACCCTTCCAACTAGCAGTGTCACATTTCCCAACAAGCATGTTATTTTTCCTTTATTAACACACATCTGCTAAAAATGAACAATAACAATGAACAATAACAGAAAACCATTTACTGTGTGTATCTCACTAAGTGAAAGAAGTTTCACTAATAAAAGCACAGAGAATGGATCTAGGTTGCCTGAATTAAAACAGAAGTTTCCTTTTCTCTCTAAAACAAACAAACAAAAGGTTGCAAACCTCCACACACATACTCAGGCGTTAAGTTCCATGGAACTTAGTGTGTAGAGAATTTCAGCCCAAATCCCTAAAACCCCACATGCCTGTTTAAAGAAACAAGTGATTTCCACAATTTCATTTTCGCTTATCTGTCCTTTGAAGTGAGTTTTTCAATCAGTTCTTGAAGTGGAGCAAGTTCTCTTCTGTCTATAAGGTTAAATTCCTGTGGAAGGTGGAGATAAAATCAACATCTCAATCAGATACTTAATGAAAGTTATTAAGTAACTAAAAGCAAAATCATTTTATAGGGAGATTATGATAGGGAGAAAAAGTTATTAGACAAAAGATAGGCCACCTAGGATGGTAAAAACTGAACTTTTCACAGGAACTGCTGCTGCTCAGGAATGTAATTTTCCCACCTCTTGTGGCATGCACAGATAGCCACAAATTGCCCCTTGTGGATACCTGAGTTCCCTAGCTAAAATGCCACGATGTCTCTAAACCTCTGATGCATAGGTGCACAGTTTCTATACTGTTCTAACTAGAGCAGATAAAAATCAGTGAATAGAAAGAGATTGTGTTTCACTACCCTGCATGTACTTCTGAGGTGACAAGATGTGAACAACAACGCTAGTTTGCAAGTTATTCTCTAGATTAGAGATCCTAGCTTGAATAGAACAACATAAACATGGTTGAGATAAAGGGAATGTTGCATGGGTATTGGTAACGTAGTCTACACTTACTCTGTGTTACTGAACAGAGTTAAGTAAAAGACTCAATTATCCAAAGCAGAATGGGCAGCAGAGGTCAGTGTCCATGGGCCCATTCTGGTGACAACCATGGCATGTAGATGACTGCGTTTTGAAATATAAGAGGTATGAATGATAAAAAGTATGAATTTACAAATGAAAAAAAATGGATATGCTATGTGTCTGTGAAAGGAAAAGAAAAGGGAAGGATGTAATAACTCTGAATGGGGGTGGTGTGATCTTGAGGAGTGGTTTATATGCAGAAAAGTCAAGGCATAGGTTTAATTATAAATGAAAGAGCTAAAATGTATGTTAGAAAATATGAATTGATGTAATTTAGGTGGTTGTCATTGTACATGAAAGTAGGAATCCATAAGTTGGTGATAGTTGCATGTTACACTCCAGTGAATGGTAATCACAGAAAAACTGTTGATGAATTTTGAGAAAAAAATGTGTCACATTCTAGTATTTCAGAGATCTGGATGGGAACAGTAGTGATATATCATACAACGGAATTAAAATGCATGTTATAAATATCAGTATCCAAGAAAAAAAGAACTGGTGAAAGGAAAGCCAAAAACGTTAAACAATGGTATTACATACTATAGAATGTTCCTTGTGAAGGAATAAATTATAATTTTAATAATTAAAATGAGTTTCCTAACTAATGATTTAAATCAAATCCACACTACCTCTAAAAACAAGAAATCTGCAATTGTAAACTATCAACCCTGGTAGAGACACTGCAGCATTATATTACATTATGTTTTACAATATGCACAGCATCTGGTATTTAGGTACGCTCTCAGTTTGAAATTATACTAACAAAAACATTTTGTATCCACAAGGTAGATGATGTTTCCACATGTCAAATCCTAAACACTTCAACCTCTACTATGAAACTGCAAATTCATGCTCATCCCATGGTTGATGAAATAACGCTGAAATTGCAGCAGCAGTTATTATTGCTGGCTTTCCGTAATGCTTTCATTATTTCTATTTATGTACATATTTTAGATCTGCATTTTTTTTTAGAGGCGTCCAATTCTGTGGCACAGAATTTAATTAATGAAAGTAATGCAAGCGCGGCACAGCAGCAAAGTCAAGATCATAGTAAATAGTTTCTAAATGACTGAAAATTCCAAGACAAATAAATATTTCCCCTTAAAACGCCAAAAAGCTCAAAGAACCATTTTGCACATACAAAATTAAAACACAGCAATCGCTGTGTTTATTTACCTGAACAAAAAAGATAAAGTGCTTGAAGGATGTGTTGAGATGTGCTTCTTCTTGAAGTTGGATAACAGGATCAAAGTGCTGGTGATATATGTGAGCATAAACTCTGAAGAGACGCTTTAAGATGGTCTTAGCTACTGACATGAAATTCTTTGGGAAAGGAACACCTAGAAATCAAGAAAAATGTAATCACTGCGATCCTACCAAAAAATTATCCCTATGGCAAGAGTGTGAGGATGTGATGGAATGGAACTATGAAGGCCAAACTCAGGGAGATAAACATTTTCTTAGCTCGCCAGAAGAGCGTGGGAGGAACAAGAGGATGAGACTGGCACCTCCCTGAGGAATTCACACTGTTGTGGCTGGAGGACTTTGGGAGCTGGGGTTTCAGTCTGGGAAGATTCTTGCTAGAGGTTGTAGCTAATAAACATAACTGGACTGAATTGGCATTGTCTCTTGGAGTTCTTTGGGCTAGGCCTGACAGAGGACCAGCTCCAGCGGAAAACCACTATCCAAATACAAGTTTTTCCCAGCAAAAATATTTAAACCATACAGCAAATTTCATTAAGTGTCCAATCTGAATGATATGGACAAGTCATCTCCATCCTGATACACTGCGATAGAAACTCCCAAAGTTCTCCAATCAGCATAGATGGCGGGGAACTCTCAAAGGCACAGTACTAACACATCCAGAATGCATCAAGTTGGGTAGGGTTCCCATGAACCACTGATTAATATCCGGTTTACTTGGAAGACTTTGCCTTGTGAAATTTACACTGATAAGGGCATTGTAAAAACCTGAAGACCAGGTTAGGGACATATTATCATGGAGAAAATCTATCTATGTGGTTGCTAAGAGTCAGCACTGACTTGATGGCACATAATCAATCTATCAGTCAAAATGTGAGACTGGAATGAATAGAGACATAACCTAGTAGTTCTGAGGGGGGACAATCATCCTCTAAATATAATTTTTGGGTTTTATGATTATGTATTTTTATTGTATGTATTGCTGCATTCTGCCTAGAGTCATCTGGAATTGGGTTAAAGTAACATAACGTAACATAACGTAACATAAATGCAGGATATATCTGTTTTAAAGATGGATGTTGCCATTGCAGATAATTTAGTTTTGCTCAGCAAGGTCAGTAAGGATGCAGAACCCATCTTCAAGGTATTCCAACTATTGATAAAACCATATTTTATAGAATCCAAATCCTCAGATGTTTTTACAAGAATTCAGTTTAGTATTCATCATAATTATAGATGTCTGAATTTGTTAATAAAAGCAAAAAAGAGCAAAAATATATTATTTTGACAGACTGCTATACAATTAGGCAGCTGTATGACTGCCAAGTTAGTCAGAAATGGGCATACACAATTTTAGCAACTTCTTATAAAAGACTGGGTAAAAAGTATTATTTTGGGGATGTGAAGTGTTTCCTTGTAGCAAAGAAGTATATCACATTGCTTTGAAAAGACCAAAGAGCTTAATGAAATAATGATCGCAGCATACATTCAAGAGCAAACATGAATATCTACAGGTGGTCCTTGTGTAACAACCACTCGTTCAGCAACTGTTTGAACTTGCAACGGCGCTGAACAAGGGGGACTTACAACCGGTCCGCGAAGTTCCGGTCATCACAGCGCCCCAGCAGTCACATGATCGCAATATGGACACTCGGCAACCATCCCATGGTCACGTGATTGCCATTTGCAACCTTCCCTGCTGGCTTGCCACAAGCAAAGTCAATGGGGAAGCTGGCAGGAAGTTGGAAGTTGCGGTTACATGACGTTAACAACTCATGGTGATTCACTTAACGCTAGTAACTGGGGACTGCCGGAATTGGCGTCACTAAGCAGCATGTTCATGTGACATTGTGCTTTATGAGCCATCCAAATGTAATTGATATTAAATACATGATGTATTCTTCAGAATTTTGTGTGCATTTTCCTTCCGTACTTTCAGAAATAACATAAATGACCAACCTACTTTTATGTTAGTATACTGCCAAAGCCCACATTTCAGAGTTACCTATTTTGGATGGAAATAGCGTCTCATCATCCAGCTGATCCTGAACCCAGGTCATAAGATAATCAATGTACTTTGGTGCTGAGCACTTGATTGGCTTCTTTATATTTGTCCCATCTGCCCAATGGTACTCATATCTGGAATGGAAGAAAAATGAAATAGGTTCCTTTTAAATAACCATAGATTTCCGTTTACATCATTGTGTTTTTAAAGGGAGGACTGGAATATGAACATTTAATTTTGGGTGGCCCCCAAACATGACCAGGAGGACTTTTCTTCCTTTTAAAATAAGAATAAGTTGTTCTCTTGCAGTATCTCAGATGGAAGGCTGGGTGCCATTCCTGGCATGCAGTGTTCCATTCCACCCCCACACACCCCAGCAAACGTCAGGAGAGATGGAGCGAAGACCACACAAAATACAGAACTTTCCCTCCATCTTTTATAACCAAAAACATTTCGGACTTCTTAGCCTTTTAAAAGGTAACAATGAAGACCACAAACTGTTTCCTAAACTAAAACATGTTTAATATTATTATACAATAAAATGTAAAATGCTATATTCTGCCTCTCCTAGTTTCACTGCCAGAAGTTAAGCATGGACGACATTCTTACTTTGGCCCTGCAGACATCACTGAACAGCTCTCTTCTGTGCAGAAGTCTGTAATTGTTCCATAAAGCATGTTGATCTGGTTAAAAAAGTCCACAGCTGTCAAAAGAAAAAAAATTCTATTTAGCAAGCCAGGGGAAAAAACTAGACTATATTCTGTGTATCTTTCAGCAGAATAAATCACCACAGATTACAAAGGAAATGCTCTTCAGAAATAGACACAATGTTTTTAGAAAGCTCAAATACCAGGATATAAGCGCTCACATGATTGCAAATACAAAAATTAATTTGTTTAAAATAAAGGAAGTGTCCATAACAGATTTCTCCAAAATTCCATTTCTGTTGGAGCACTTCCAGTGAGGCTGGCGAACTGATGCCCCTCACTTCATGGGAGACGTTGCAGCCAAAAGGCAGGTGAAAGAAGCTCAGGGTCTGCAACAGACTCAGATCTTTAGGACGTCTTCTTAGGACTCATTAATCAAAAAAAAGATCAGTCTGGTAAAACATCAGCAGGCATCAAGAAAAACAACATGAATCTTAGTACTTGATCAAGCTTATCTGGGTCAATCATGGTTACACCCCCAACAGTGGTATTCTCCAAATGCTAACAGCATGTTCATAGGAAATCCCCATGGTTCAACTCATTATAGACCTGCTAAGAAGAATTAATGGTTGCATGCAGTATACTATGGAATATATACTAGGGGTCTGGATAGCATTTGAAAGGGTTGGCAATTCATGCAAACAAAGCACCTCTCTTTGAATTGCTAAGGCAGTGGTGTCTTGTGCAAGGTTTGTGCAGCTGATCCTAGCTTTCACAAAATCTTGGTGAACCTTAAGCAAATAATCTTGTGACCACTTGCCTGACCTACACAAATTTTCCACAGTGAGGTTTGTCAAAGAGTATTTCCGTCTTTCATATAACTTAGGAGAAAAGAGAAACAAGCAACAAGATGCTTCAGATATCAGATTCTCATCTAACTATAGTAAATGTGTACAGTACCGCAATGTGTGTGGTTAACCATAAAAAATTAATTTATTAAATATGCATAACTGCAGAGATACTGTAGAAAAAAGTATACCTTCTTTTCTGATAATGCTCTTATTATGATAGATAGCAACAAAGAAAAGGAGATTGTTATAACAGTTCATTTACAAGAGTTCCTGCACAAGTTGCTTTTGATCAGTACTGAAACTAAAAGCATTTAAAATATGTTAGCTAACTGGAAGACTCTTATTTTTTTTCTTCTTTATGAAACAAAAATAATGAGGTGATATAATAAAAAATGTTAAAAGGCTGCAAATTTATATAATAAAGAAAACTCCTCAAAATTGGAACAATTTAGTTGAAAATTCTCCCCCTTGCCCTTCCAAAAACGCTTAAACCAAAGAACTCATACCAATGGTCTATTGCTCTAAACTAAGTGTAGATGTATCCTTTTGGGGTTGGATGAAAGAACTGTTGTAAAGTTCTGACTAGGGTTTTGTTTCTAAAATGTACAACTAGAAAACAGGCTGGCTGGAGTCCAGCCTTCAGGTTCAAGCACTCTGAACCAATTTCTCAATGTTTTCTAGGACAATCTCTCATACAGGATGTTGCAGTAATTCAATCTCAATACAGCCAAGGTACAGGTGGCCATAAGCAAGTCCACCTTTGGAAGGAGATATGCAAGCATGCAACCTAGGTCAAACTACTCATAGAAAAAGCCATGACATGAGATTCCAGAAGCAATCCTGGCTTCAAGAACACTGCCCTCCTTTCAAGTGTCATCATGCAGCAGAGGGGGAGCAGGGAGAAGGCCACTCCAAGGCTTCTACCGAAAGACCGGTCGCCTCTGGCTCTTCTTCCATCTTCTTAACCAGAAGACTTCATGGAAGGAAGATCAATTCCATCTATCTCTTCCTCTCCATGGACTGTTACAATTCCACCACAAATTTTTGTAAGAACATCTGTAACTCTGTAGAGTGACCCATCATTTGCTTCCATCCTCCATATCCTTTTGTGTTGTTATATTAATCCAGAAGCTGCTCAGAAAGTCTTTTCAGTGGAAAAGGGGGTTAAAAACAATCCAAAGCAGACCTTACAGCTCTATTCAAAGGGCATTTTTGCTGACATATAATTCACCCAAGAAGTTAATAAACCAAAGATAAATTAATGAAGTCTGTTGGAATGAATGTTTTACCTGAACACTAAAGACCCACATTTCTGACTGAATTCTCATTGGCATAGGTTGAGCAATCCTTTCTAAAAGTGCCAGAAATCCTTCACGCTTCCCATTATCTCTCTATCATTTAAACAGAAAGCTATTGACATTAAACAGAGTGGCCGCCTTCATTCTGCTCTTATGAATTTTCCATTTGCTTTTCAGCAGAATGTGGTGCTTACAAAACCATTCAAAATGCAGCCTTGCATCAATTAATGGGTTAACTGAGTATCTGTACTAAAAAGAAACAATTCCCATTTTGACAGTACAGAAGGTGGGGAAAAATAATGTCATTGGGAAGAGGGCAGACTCTGATGAAAATTTTCCATCCTGCAATAATAGTCTATTCTTTTCAATTTTACAGTATCTGCAAGTTGGCTGTTTCAAGATATTTGCAGACTTCTATCTGAAAACCAACCTTGAAAACATAAACCTCTATGTTTTGTTTGAGTTTGGCTGCAAACACAACATCAGCACTGAGAGTTCTGTAGCCTTACACAATCTGTGGTTGTCTGGGAAAATAAGTTCTGACAATTTCAATGCTATTGCTACTAATCTACTAGTCAGATTATTTATTCAGCAAAACTCACACCTATCTTCAACAAAGGAACAACGTTCCTGCAATCCAAATTATTTATTTTCACCAGACTGCACTCAGATCAAAAGGAAAAGAGGAAGTGAATATTCCAAATGGTATTCTCCAAAGAGATCTGCATTTGCACTGCCAGTACCCAAGTCTAAATGGCACCGTCATCTCCACCACATATATTTCTATTAAAAAGGCATGCATTTCTCTAAGAAAATGTTAGGGGTCTCTCTGACCATCCTTTTCCAGTTTTTCTCTGCAATCACATTTACATGTACTAATAGTCAGCATAATAACACATCTTAAAACTGTTCTTCACTGTTGATATGAACATTAAGAGAGACAGGGCTCCTCACCCATTTCTATTCACCAGAGAAGATGAAGACTTCCTCTCCAGAAACCAGGGAAAACAAATTCTGGATACATTCACATAATCCCACGCACATCCTTCTGGGAGAAGGACAGGGTGCAATCAAACAGCAGTTTTCAAACTTACATTCCACAGAATAGGACTGTATTAGTCAAAAGACATGATGTCCTTTATAACCTTTATCTGAGTAACCAATTTTGTCCTTATTCATAGAAATGCCTTTTTGATATTATCATAGAGGCTCAGGTAAGTGATTTAAAACTTATGGAATGTATGCTATCCCAAATGCTCATTTGTAATCATAGCCTCTGCTATCCTACTCTGGTTTTACAGCTGTAGCTATGTATCTGAAAAGAGAGCCTCTGTGGTCTAATGCTTAAGGTGCTGAACAAGGAATGGAGAACCTTGAGTTCTAGGCATGGAAGCAGGTCCATGACTTTGGGCCAGTCACTCTCTCTCAGTCCTAGGAAGGAGGCAGTGGCAAACTTCTGAAAACGCTGCCAAGAAGACTGCAGAGACTTGTCCATGTAGTTGCCAGAAGGAAAGCCTGACTTGAAGGCACAATCTTAAAAAAATCTGAACAGCAAGGAATTAATAAATGACTTTGCATTTATCATGTGTTTGCTATCCTTAATGGCATTATTGATACATCAGATTTGCCTTTCACTAGGAAATTGGATTCCCTCCATATTAAACATCACATTCTTGTAATCCCCTTCAAGTGAGAGTTGATGAACCTGGTTCAAGAAGGCAAAAGAAGGGAGTCAGTATCAGAACTCAGGGAAGGCGTTTAGATGTGAAAACAGAGATGCAGCTGAGCTAGACCAGAAAGCCAAGGAACGGTGTGCAGGGAGAGGAATGGGAAAAAGCCAGTAAATAATAGACCATATCCTATAGCACACAGAAGAACTTCACAGGTTAAGAAAGTGATTTAAGAACAGAAAGAGTCAGGGGCCAAACATGATGGGGAGGAGTGGGTGGGGAAAAACTCTTTGCCTAAGCCAGAAGATTCACAAAGCTCAGAGAAGCTTTAGAGATGAATTCTCTCTCTGCTCTAGAAATGATTCTACTCTACTCATCCACAAATCTTCTTGCTCCAGCATAAGGACAGCACACCTACTATTTCTGGAGGACAGGAACGCGTGTCATCCTAGGCTGCTGAGAAGGCTCTCTCCCCCTTCCTTTCTTGCTCGGTATCAAAACTGGTGTCTTCCAACCTCTGCCAGCAAAGTGGGGCTATGCAGCCTGCCTGCTGCGTTCACCTCAGTGTAGGCAAATGCCTCCACTCCAACTGACCAGTGTGTGTTATCGTGGGCACACATATATCCCTTGAGTCACTGATCCCTGCCCTCCGTGGCTATTCCTGCTCAGCTGCCTCTCTCCTCTGAAGGAGCCTTCCCACATAAAGCCTAACTGCATGGCTGGCCAGAGAGAACTGGTGAACTGTGTGGAATAATGAGATAGTAAACCTTCCCTTTTTTAACTTATTTTTTTTAAAATGAGCACATGAGATGACCAATATATGGTGGGATAGTAATGCTGCCTTTCCTTTTCCCTTTCATTAATCCATTGGTGGACCAATGAAATGGTGGAATAGTAAAAGTTCCTCCATCTCCACCCAGCTGAAATGCTGGGAGGAACCTGACCTGAGCTGTTCCAGCTTCCCATCCTTGCTCAACTGAAAGCAAGAATGGTAAAACTGCCTACAGTCTCCAATATTTACAGCTGCAACATTTGTTAACAACATTGTTTGGACCAGCAGCATTCTCAGCTTCCAAGACACCTGAGATACCAGAACTTGTTAAATCCTTTAGAACTAAAAAACCTACTATTACTTTTTATAGATATTTGGTATCAATAAATCAATTTGAGATGCAGATGTTAAGGGATGAGTGGAATAAAGAACTAGAAGTTTCTATATTGCCTAGACAATGGGAGAGTCTTATCTTCTATAACAAGAGTGTCAATGGATCTTAAACTATGACTTATGCAACAAAAAATAATATTTAGAATTTACTGGGCTCCATTACATTTGTATAGAAAAGGACGGTCAAAAACAGCATTTTGTTGGACGTGTAATGAGGACAATGCCTCTTTAAAACATATGTTTTTACAATGTCCTATACTTACTAAGTTTTGGGAGAAAGTAGTAGACTATATAAACATGATTGTGCAACAAAAGCTAAAATTTTCAGAGGATAACATTCTTTTGAACTATATACCTAGTACATGGAATTTGACACCTGGACAACGTAAATGGATTCTCCATGACCTTACTACAGCCAAAAGACTGATATTGCGGCACTGGAAAGAAAAATGTATGGCCCCATTTATTCAATGGATTGAAAACCTGATTGTACTTGCTAATTACAAGTGGATTGCCTTTAGACGTAGACTTTGTATGGACAAGTATAATGAAATATGGGACTCATCTATACAAAATACAACAGGTTAAAAATATGGCATATATAAATGTATTGGAAACATATATTCATTTGAATAATATTTGCATTAGATAAATATATATAAATGTGTAACTATTTACTGTATAATGGTATACTACAGGGTTTTTTTTTGCTGTTCTCGTATTTTTGTCACTTTTTGTAATACCTTTTAATGTTTTCTTTCTTCTTATGTATTATTATTATTTTTGTGTTTTTTCTTTTTTGTTATTAATTAAAAAGCAATAAAAATTTATTTTAAAAAACCTGTCTACAGTGTTTTGTGCGACCAGTAAACCATGGTCCAAAAGAGTAAATGGAAACCATATGTCCACAAAGAAACATGACTAATCCTTGCTTTCAAAGCATGAATAGTGGGGTGGGGGGTGGAGCAGGAGAATCCACCAACTGGGAATCATATTATATTATTATATGGGTCTTTCTTTTTTTATGTTTCATTCAAATGAATAGAATTAGTATTAATTTCTTTTTTTGACTGCAGAATCACTGTATTATTAATATTAGTTCTGTTTATTATATTTTCCTTGGTATATTTCACCTAAAAAATAACTAAGTCAGGAACCATGGAAACATCAGTCCAGACAGAACATCTGGCTGGCACTGTTGTCAAATCCAAGGAACAGACTTAATCCAGACAGCAGTTCCTTAAGCCAGCTTCATTTCCAGCTGAGTTCGGAAAGGAGACATGAAGTGAAGCTTAATGTTTGCTGCACAAATGTGCCTCATCAACTGCACTGCCATAAATCCAAAGCACAACAAAATTTCTGGTGTTTAAGGCCACTTGGGTGGCCTTGGCTGATTTTTAGTTTTAGTTTCCTGTTTATAAACTGGAAGTTTTCATTTAACTGTTTTCTAATCAACTGTTTTTTATTGTATTTCTATTATTTCACTAGTGTTTGATATGTTGTTCATCATCCAGATTCATAAATGGGTGAGGTGGTTTACAAATATTGTAAAATAAATAAAAATGAATAGTTCAGTACTGTGGGGAAGGGAGAATACTTTAATTGGCAGTTTAACTAATCAGCGAGGAATCATTTTGTGATTAGAAATTTAATCTAAAGCTGAATGAACTGCTGTGCAAGCGTTTTGAGTTAATAATAGTTTGAACTCAAAACAGCCACTATAAATATTCTGAGCTCGAGCTCAAATTTTCCAAGAATTTTGTTTCAAAGTCAGAATGAAAGTCATTTCAAATCTCACTATTTATGTTTCTGCCATAGGAAATAAGCTTGAAATCAGCATACCATCCTTAAAATTGACTGTTTTAAGTGATCTATGCACAAAGCAAAATAGATATATTCCATGAGTGAAAACCTTCAAACCACTTTAAGTTTTGTTCCGAGAAAATACAACCAATTCAGTCATTCTGATGGAATGTTTTGAGTGAGGCAGTTTTGTTCTGACTTTAAAACAAAATACATTTCCTTTTCATGCACGACCTGGTGTTCAGGATGACAGAGAAGACCACTAACGTTTGGGCCAAAAGTTTCTATGAGTGGCAGGCCTACAGGTATGTTTCTGTGAAACAAAGTCTCCTTTCTATGCAAACATCCTATTACTTGGAAAATCATTTGTACCTATTGTAACCTCATTATTACTACTGCCTTGCATTACAGGACACAATAATAATGATATATCAGTATTCTTAACTGATTAAATATTTCATTTACTGTATATTGTACTGTGTCCTGGGCAACAGCCATTTAAGGTACTGCTGTTCCCAAATTGTAAATGGTGGGATGAACAGGTACAGCTGAAAGAATTAGAAATGGTTATTCCCAATTTCACAACTTGCATTGATTCAAACGCGGCCAATGGGCAAGAATGAGAGGTCCTCATCAAATCATTTGGAAGGCACCAAGTTGAGCAAGGCTACTTTTTTATTCCCCAACCACAAAATACATTTCAGATTTCTTCTACTATTCCCTTTCAGTTTCTTGACAAAATATTTTTCCACAAAAACAAGGGAACTGTTTATTTTAACAATTATCTTAATTCAGCTAAAGAAGGGTATCTCAGAATAGCAAAAAAGCTGTCACTGGAATCTAAATGAGACAAACCCATCAGACTGGTATCTATTTTTAGTATTTGCTAAAGAATACTGGCTCTCAAAGGAAGTACCTGAAATTAAAATAAACTGCTGTTGGAAAACCCAGATTTTTCATCACATTTTTCTGCTTCAGATAATTCTGCCGTTACTTGATATACTGCATTATAAATGGAGACACTGAAGCTCCAAAGAAAGACTGATTATACTTGGTGCTACCTCTGACCTATACAACTTGTGACCCACTAAGAGACCTATATATCACAGCTTCCAAGCCTTTAACAATCCCCACTTTCACAGCCTCAGAAAAGCCATAAATCCAGGAAGTAAATCAATGCCTTTGATGAGTGTGGTCCAGGTTGGTGGGGCATAAGTTCCATAGGCCATGTTATAAAACTCTGTTAAGAGCCAGACATACACAAATTTACCGAAGAGTGTTTCTGGAATCCAGAAATACAGAACTATCATTTGTGCTTGGACTGAAAAAGATAGGAAACGGACATCATTCCAGAGCAGAAGAAGAGAGACTCTTTCTGCATATTTGAGCAAATGAACTGAAACTGCACCTTTTTGTTGTGCTCTTTAACCCTGCAACAGACTGAGGAAAAGAAGAAGGGACTGATCATAACCACAAAAGGACAGCAGTAGCAGATGATTCAGCTGAAAATATACACCACGCCTTGGACCCACAAGTTGCCTTAAAGCATGTGCTCCTTGGATTTTGATTTGATTTGCCATCTCTCCCCATATTATGCCCCAAACAGGATGAAGCTATCCAACGCCATATTGACTCATTTCCAATCTCCACAATTTATTGCCACTGCTGAAGGCAGATTTACAACCTCCAAAACATAAACGTAACAATTACTTCCTAGTAAAAAATATGTCTAAGTTGCAAATTCCAGGAGGAATGGATTATGTTAAAAAAAAGAAAGTGCTTTCCTAAATCATCAGTGCTGAAACATATACAGAAAAAACTTACTGTTCACTGCAACCCATTCGTTTAGATCTTCACCCTCGGGCAGCATAACAGCCATCCGTAAGTTGCCACTTCCAAGAGTTGCCTCTGCATGTTTCAGCAGCTCATATTGGTGAGAGCCTTCCGGAATATTCTTCTTTGGTTTAAAAGTTTTAGAAGAGCGGCTACCACTGCAAAGGGAGAAGAATATTTTGGCTTCAGAGAAACCTGAGCACTAAAAGCACTAGAGAAATAATTTCACAACAAGGAACTTCATTCCCATTCTCATATATTCTTGGTTAAAATACACTTCTTCCCCCCTTCACAAGCAATATAAAGAGTTACATGTGGACAAATAGGATTAATGTATCTCAGAGGTCAGTATTATGACATCTAACCTAGATGGCACCCACAAAACCCCCCAATTAAATAAAAAATATTGACTGAAACAATTCTCTCATGAGATTGCCAAATCTCTCAAGGTTTCAATGTTCTTGAATGAGATGGCAAAATCTTGTTGCCTGAAATTACGTACTTTATGTTATTAGATTTGTAAAGCTGCCCAATTTGGAAACAACTCTGGGCAGCACACAATATTAAAAACAGATAAAAATAACAATTAATGGGAAATAATGGCCACACAGAAGACCAAAATAACCCCAAATAGACAACAGCCCTCTAAGGACCCCAGAATCAAAATTAGCCCAGAACCCAAGAAAACAAATAGTATTGTCCAATACAACAACAGAGTTATATTAGGAGTTGATACCTGCCACCTGAAAATGTTGCAAAGTTGTAACTTATCCTTATTATATTAAATTTATGTTTCATAAAGGTAAACCTTTACACAGAAAGGGATTTGCTCTGTATTATATATTCCTCCTACCCTGAGTTTGACTTAAATTTTCCCAAGGTGGAACAATATATATTGCTCTCTTTAGTTCTGTATCCCCATTTTTGCTATTGGGCAAATATTAACATTAAAAATAATGGAGAAGTTTCTCCAAATGGAAAGATTAGGACAAACTCCCTTCACACATCACCACAGCTACAAGGCATGGCCTTTGTGCTGATGAGGCTATTGTTAGAGGGGTCCTAAATACAGAATAAAGGCACACTTGATTTTGAACAGGTTGAAAAATAGAAGTCAGCTTGAAACCTTCCCATTGATCACGCCCAAAGTTATGTGTAGGCAAGAAATATCAAGGCAAGTAAAGTGACGATCTTATTTTTGTTATGAATAAAATATGTGAAGTTATTTATTGTGCTTACATGGCATTCCTTCAAGTCACTGACTGATTGACTGATTGACTGACTGATTGATTGACTGATTGATAGAATCCCTTTATTATTTTTATAAATAACTCAGGCGGCGAACATACCTAATACTCCTTCCTCCTCCTATTTTTCCCATAACAACAACCCTGTGAGGTGAGTTGGGCTGAGACAGAATAACTGGCCCAAAGTCACCCAGCCAGTTTTTCATGCCTAAAGCGGGACTAAACCTCACAGTCTCCTGCGTTCTAGCCCGGTGCCTTAACCACTAGACCAAACTGGCCATGTTTTGTCCCAACTAGACATCCTGTTTACGATTAATACTTAGCATCTTGGCAAGGGAATGGGGGAGTTTTAGGCTTGGCCCCCTGCTGCTGTCTGAATCCGGTCCCTCCCATACACCTGCAATCTGCAAGGAAAAAAGCTCTCCTCTAAATATTGGGGAGGGAATTACCTGAGCTGAGAACACATTAGAGGACAAAAGAATAGAGACTCCTTCTCCCCCATCCCCTCTACCCTATACACAATTCTTAACTGCTTTAACAATTCTCTGTCCAAGCAGTTGCCCATCCAGGCACTGAGGAGACAATATTAACTTGGTTTTAGTGATGTGACACCATTATATGCCTTCTAACTGGACCAGACCTCAAACCATACCAGTGTCTCTTGAACTGTCTGAATCTAAGCCTCCCACTCCCTTTTAAACTTCCTCTATTTTGCAGTCTCCACCAAGCTCAGCAGCAGCCATCTGCTCCATCAACAAATATGCAAAAATCCTTGCACATGATCCTGCTGCACAAAATTAATCCCACAGTGTCACAGAGCAATAGGTCATGCGCTCTTGTCCCCAAAGCAACAACCAACCCAGAAAAACAGCATCTAAATTAAGCAGCAATTCCCTCTGAAGCTCCTGTTCTTTGGCATCCAATAGTGAAAGACCTCAGTCATATTCAGTCAACCTAAATCAATGATTATCAGGGAAGAGGGAAGATACCACCAGCTCCAGAAGCTTCCTGACCTCTCCAAATAGCCCACCTCCCTGGGTGTATGTGCCATTCTCCATTACGTGAGAAGGAAAGACCTATGCTACAAAAGCAGCTTTGCTTCCTGATGAAAATCAAGAGAGCACTATTATAGGAGGAAAGCCTCTCATCACCCTAAAAATGGGGAGCTTCTCAAATTTAGTTTCCTAAAGCTTGGATGCCACTCCTGCCGGTATACATCAGAACTGGATTTTCACATCCAGAAAGATAAGAATCAACTCTTTAATTTTTGTGCAAAAAAAGGTAGACATACAAGCACAGATACTTTGACAATGGATAGTACACTGACCAGAGATAAAAATACCTTCCAAATTAGGAGGCAACTACCTTAAGCTGCTTCTCCATTTTGCATCAAAAACACACTTTGATGAATTCATATTTTGTAATACAATTTGGGGTTTGATTCAAATCCAGCCCTGGGGGTGAAAAACAAGAGGGCAGCAGCTGGTTCTGAGTTCCTACTGTGGCCTATGGCCAGCATAAACCCACCTTAACAAAGGGGCAGGGAGGCTGACATGTAAAGATCCCATCTCATTGTCCACCCTCAAATACAAATGAGTAAAAAAAACTGACCATTTAGCAAAACATAATTCTAACCATTAGAATTAAAGGTTATGGTTATTTATTAAAAATAAAGGTTATGGTTTTGCAGACCATATTATTACATGTCATTACAATGCAAGTGAACTTAGATTAGAGGATTCTAAGAACTGAATTTGCATAGGCTGTATCAGACCATTATCTCATCATCACAGACTAGACTTGACTCTCTAGAGACCCAATCATTTTTTTTTTCCTTTAAGCACCTGCTAGCTGTCTTCTAACTAGAGGTCCTGGGAATTCAACAATCATACACTCTACCAGGGTACTATAGCTAAGAACAGATGCATTTAGCTGCCTAACACCTATGCAATAGATCAAAGAAAAGAGGGCTACAAGAACAGAATAGCAGTCCTATATTCAGCCATCAAGTGGCTCTTGTCACTAGAAACTAGACTTTAATACACATGTCCTTGCAGCCTTCAGTTTTAGACTTTTAGAATTAATACATAATTGAGATATAGCCAAATTAGTTTCCCATGTAAATCCAAGGTTAAAAAAAAAATTATAAATTAAACTTAAAAAGATATGCCCCAAATATACTTCAATTGTTCCTATTCCTAAAGTCATTATCCCCCTTCAACTTCATATCAGCCATCCCATTAAAACAGATCACAGTACTATAATTAGATCACAGCTGTACAAAAATGCTGTTGAACAGTTGTACACTAAGCCAGACTCTTTGTTTGAAAGAATGTTGTGATTATTTTAAACTCTAGCTCACAACAAACTCAGCACTTTCACCTACTATATATTCTTTACAACTAGTGCCAAAATGCCAAAACCACCTCTTTCTCAAACAGCAAGTTAATTTATGCCAGCAAAGACCCCCAACTATGTTTTGCTCTATGAAAACTCATCTGGCTCAGAACGTGGGATTTCCCCCAATCCAGCATTCAACTGGAAAGTTTTCTTGTTCTGCCCCTTTCTTTGAAAAAAGTTTTTTTGTTGTACTAGCTTAGAAAAAAAAAATCCTTCAAAGTTAAGCATCACTTAATATGCATCCAAATTCAATAGCACAAATGTATGTGTTTTCAATTCCTCGCAAAAGACAGAATGGACAGTAACAAACCATTGAGAAGAAAAACAAAGGAAATTTAATTAAATATATGTTACTACAAATCTATCCCTGAGCTATAGTGGAAAAGAAAATGAAGTTAGTTTTGGATCAGATCTGACATTTCTCAATTCTTCTAATCAGGGTTCACATGTTCAAAGGTATGAGTTTTCATACAGTGATCCTACTGCATTCTTGCAATGCTGGTTTTTCTCTTAACCTCATTAATAATCAACTGATATACAAAAATCCTGCTTCTGTCTATACTGAGTATAAAGAATATAGACATCAGATCCTCCCATATGAACCTAAGGGCCAATCACATGAAAACACAATATACAATGTTTAAATATTTTTCCAATCTGGAGTGTTTTCATATATACATTAGATATATGTTTAAGTCATCTCAATGCAGAATAATGTTCATGCTACACTCAACACACTCAGCAGACAACTAGATCTTCCAACAGAATGCTCATTATCTGTTACACAAGCTGCAAAGCCACAACTGTCTAGAGTTATATTTTGTTTATATGTTTATAACAATCAAGACAATGCATAGCTCTACCCTATTTCCAGCTTTCAGACAGGATGTTGCTTATATAATCAAAATGGCACCATCCATGCCTAAGGATGAAGGTAGCAAGCTGTGAGTTGTTGAATGCTGATACTCCAAGAAATACCATATAAAAAAGAATCTTTTAGCTAGACAACATTACGTTGCAGGGCACAGTCAAAACAGTGTAATGAGGACTAGGTAAGATTAGGAGTCAAAGGATGCTAACTTTGGGGAGGTATGGCAGAAGATCAAATTGGAATGAAATGCCGAGGGAGGCTCACTAAACCTGACAGTGAAGCACTTCCGGGAGCAACATTTTGTTCCAAATTCCCAGTACAATATGATACTGTGCAACTATTTCCTCTGGAGAAAAATACAGTGGCAAATCTGTAATGCTCTGAGAGTATGAGTTACCTAACCAATCTACATTGCACAACAGTGCAGATACTCCTATAATTGTGACTTTGTGCTCACATAATGTTAGGAGCCAAGTTGCTGCTGAATTACTTTACATGAATCAAACCCTTGTTTAACAAAAACATTCTATTGTGGGACTGTTCAACAGTGACATATTTTAGCTATAAATAATTCACTCTAGCCTTTACCCAGGAATATATTTTACCCAATTGAGCAAGCTGATCTAAGTTCAACTCATCTCCTCCCAGAGGTCTTTAAGGATGCTACAAATTTTTATAACTAAACTTTCGTATCCATGGATAGGTCTCAGGGCTTGTACCATCATGTTCCAGGATTCCTACTGTATAACTGTTTTGTTTTATTCAAAGGAATGTTACTTAGATTATTTAACTGTAAAACTTTAAATCTGCAAGGGTGAAAAGGATCATGGACTTAGAATGGAACATAAGCTGAATATGATTTAGCAGTCTGATAAAAAGGGAAATACATCATGACTGGTACAGTTTCCAAATCATGGGAAGAAATCACTGCGTTGTGTTCTGCATTGGTCAGACCTTACCTTGAATACTATGCCCACTTCTGGTACCACACTTAAGAAAAATTCAGAGAAAATGAAACAGGTACAGCAAGACGGGCAGTAAGAATGACTGGAGACTATAAATCATACAGTTGAGAAGTGATTAAAGGAACTGGACATGTTTAAACTTGAGAAAAGGTATCAGAGTGGAGGAGCACATTAGCACTACTCAAAGACATATTTATTTCATTTCGATACCCTCTTCCTTCCAGAAAAGCCTAGAGTGATTTACAGAACATTTTTTTCAATAGCCTTAAGTAAGACACAATAAAACCAGTAGGGTTTCAGAACAAATAAAAATAAAAATATAAACATTTATTTAAAAGAAAGAAAGAAACACATAGTAATAGGCATTCTGAGATATAATCTGATTCTGAACAAGTGCTTACCCCATAAATGCTGGGTAAATAGGCATGTCTTCAACTGATTTCTTAAAGAAAACAACTATAGGGAGGTTTACATAAAACTCTTATGATTCTATATAGGAAGAGTATTTTAGGATTATCTGTCCAATGTATGGCGACTGTAAATTTCTAGATCCTTGCTTTTCTATGGTTCTGAAAGCAAGTAAAAAAATCAAGATTTATTTCAACTGGGGTGTCTGATTTCCAGTTTTTAATAGAAGCCAAACCATCAAGGAACTGTCAGTTTTATTCTCATTCCTACTGAAACATCCTTATTTCAAATTCAGGGTCCTTCAAGATTTCTTAAAGCTCTGAAATGTTTGTTAAAGCAGTGTGGTCTACTTCCTCTTTTACCATATAGATAACAGGAACTGTACGTACCCACTGCTTATTCTCCCTTCCTAAATTACATATTTAAAACCATACTTCCACTTTTTGGCTGACAGTCCAAAGCAAAGTATGAGGAGGAAACATTTTTCAGCACAAAGTTTGTGCATATATTTAGCAGCTGATATATTCCAGACTATTCAGCTTCCAGACATGAAATAAATAGATAAAAGATACATTCTGAATTTCATTTAATTCCCAATTATGAAAACTCACACATCCATGACCGTGTATTTTCCTTATTACTTTCCCACTCATGTACACCCATACACAGAAATCAGCTTTCTGATAAAAAACCAAGTTCACTTAGTTAACATTTGTAGAATTTTTAAGAAAAGTACCTCTCAAAAAGACTTTTTTTTAAATTACCTGGGATCAAGCAAAGAGTAAGACATAACTGATCTTTGTAACTAATAGTGTGGCCTCCAAAACTAAAAAAAAAAAATCAGCATTAGGCTTTCATATTAAGGTGACTATAAAATATTACTTGTTTTGAACAAAGCTATCACTAATTAATGAAAATATTATGCCTGAAATTCTACATACATGTACCTTTAAGGCCCACTGAAGTCAGCCACTGAATTCATCAATCTAGGCAACTCCCAGAATTACTGCTGAGATATCTGGACATTAATCAAAACATCTGGAGAACATCCAAGATAAGATAAGATAAGAAGTTTAATGAATACTAATTATTTCATCTCTTGTTGCAAACACCCCTTAAAAAAAAAATCAAATATGAAGATCTTATTTAAACAACATGGAAAAATAATCCATAAATTGGTTCATAATGAATCTCTCAAATCCCTTTTTAAATTCTCTAAGCTGCTGACTATCATGGCAGTGAATTACATGAATTGGTAAACATTATAAAAAAAACATGTTACTTGTCTGCCTTGTATCCTCTGCCAGTCAGCTTAATTAAGTAATCTTCTCAGAAAAAAAGCTGACTATGTACTCTCCTTCTCGGCGACATCCATAAATTTTATAACAACCTCCTTATTTACTATACCATATTTACCCTAAAAAGATCAGGTTTTCCCCAGATAATTTACTTTTAAAATGGGAAGGTCATTTGCTGAGAATATGGTCATCAAAGTTAAGAGACTGTGGACAAGTCAGAGAACAGGGACTCTGCTGATGAACCGGAGGTGTGGAATGTAACAGACAATATCTCTTCCTTACAAATCCCTCACCAGGAGAAATAAAAGTGGGAGAGAGGTATAAGTGATGGGAGATTTGGGCACTGCTGCATGAATCTCATGGAGAATCCTGTAGGGGAAGCAGGGAGAGATGGAAAACCAGGAGCTGCACGGGTACATGATACACGCAGATCTCTAGACATGTATGCTAAAAGCAGGCAAAGGCATGCATAAGCTATCTGAGAAATGACAGGTGGTGTAGAGATGAAAGGTACAAATGCAAAAATGAATGCAGCAAAAGATGTAAGCAATTAAAATACAGATTTTAAGGTTACAGTATTATTCCATGCAAAAAAAACACTTATCAGTTTTGACATGTAATGCAATAGACACATATGTCTATACATATATATTAACATGGAAATCAGCAGATCCAAAAGAAGGGAGGAAATGTAGCTTTTGTGTCTAATCAGAGAAAACGAAGAAAACGAATGATGTAGGGAAAAGCTTAGGAAGCAACAAAAATGCAAAGCATTTTTCAAAAAGAATGCAAGGCCAGTAATGTTGGTGCATTCAAATAATGGATTTGGAGACCTTCTAGCATCTGTCTTCTGATTAAACTGACAGACTCAACATATTTCAAAATTACACGATCTGAATGCTGAGCCACAATTACACCCCTGAAGAAAAAAAGCACAAAATCCATTATTATAGAAAGAAGAAAAGAGTAGACTTGTCAATAAAGGTGGTAAATGACATCTTTAAGCATAAAATATATTGGTACCTAATTGCAAAGGATAAAACAATATTGAAGGATCAGATGCCTCTGAAATAATTGTTGGATGTAATAACAAAAGATGGATGCTTCCTTACAAACTTAATGAAAAGGACTGACTGAACTTTTGTTTTGAAACAGAGGGATCCTCTGTCCTATACACATGCAAAGAACACCTAACAGCAGAACTGAAGAAAATCTAGAGAAATTACTGATTTTTCTCATCAATTAAATAGGATCACTGTGCAGCTGTTCTATGAAGTAGTGCACATCGTCTTAAAATTTCAATCCAAAGAACAGTTTTATGGCACGGGATCATATATCAACCTGTACAGGAAAAATAACTGGATAATGACAGCTTAATTAGATAAATCCAAAAGACAAACTGAGAGTTTAAGAAATACTATATTCAACATATGAAATCAAAGATGATACTCGGGTTGGAAGTTAAGAATGGCAAAGACTATCAAAATGAGGAAGACAACAGTAAGGGTAACTGTTAAAAAATGGAATGCAATAAAAAAAACTTCAAAAGTATTAGAGAAAAGCTGATATTCTTGACAGATATTGATTAGATATTGATTAAAGGTCCTTAATAAAAACATATGCAGTAAAAATACTGTATCTTGCAACAATTCAATACATGAATTAAGTATAGAGAGAGGCTTCTTAATTGTCTAGCCTGATTCTATTGCTTTCACAGGCTGACAAAGGCAGCTGAAATTCATTTCTGACTGAAGTGACATAAAAGCACTTATAACAAATATAAATAAATAAATCTGCCCACCTTCTGCATACCATATATGATCTTATACACCTTTATCATGCTCATTCTTTAGTCTCCCCATCCCCCGGAAATCTTCAAATATACTCCTTCTTCACAGACTTTCCATTTAAACACCTCTCCATTAAGATAAAAATGGGCCCCAAAACAAAACTTTTCCTTACAGGAAGGTGTTTCAGCCTCTTGTTTATTATGGTCATCCTTTACTCTACCTTCCCAGAGTCCATGAATTGCAAGGCTACTGATATTAAAGAAAGCTTCTTCTGATCAGAGTCTAACCCTGGATTACTAATCTTCCCAAGTATTCGTATTAAAGTTTCAACATACTACCACAACTACATAATTTCACCACTACTTCTTGTAAGTAGATTTCACTGTTTGAAATCATAAATCCATTTCTGATTCAAAATTTTATTAGTCACAGATGAATTTGGGATCCTGGTACCTGTTCATATCTGCTATACAAAGTCCCTAGCTTTCAAGCATTGCTATTACTATTCATTCGGTTTAAGGCCTTTTCTTTGAAGTAAGAAGCTCTTTAAATATTCCTTTCTTTCCTTACATATTGAGATATTAATTAGCAACACAATCCCTTTTCTATTCCACTGAAGAGTCTCCATGCACCAAAAAGACTTAACACAGTCTTTTGTCAAAAGTCAGCAAAACATGTAAATACAGCGCCAGTCACTGGAAAACTCTGAATGATGTTTGGGTATGTTAAACAGGAAAGCAAAGGGAGGTTAAACTTTAAATCTTCCTAGCTTTTCAAATTGTCTCTTTTGGCAACCACAAATTGAACACCACAATGTTTTACTTTGCACAATTTACATTCTCTCTTTCTACAGCATGGATACTCAGTTATCAATACTGGACGATCAAATAGAGATGTCCAGCTGCAACTGGACAACTGTAATACTGTAAATAGACATTTTATTAATTATATTGAATCCCTTAGGTTCTTAATAAAATATACTATTTTGTTTCACAATTCATTCAGTGTTGACTACCAATTCAAACAGGATAAACACTTGGGAAGTTTGAAAGAAGACTTTCAGAAGACATTACAATGCAAGGGTGAAACCCTACAGAAAATATTTACCAAGAGGAAAGAGATAAAACAATACAGCTAAGATAGAGGAAGGAAGGAAGGAATCACAGAGAAAAGGAATGGGGAGCAAGGCTGATGAAAATGTCTACACTCACATTTAAACATAAAACAGCAGCAACTGTCTCAAAGCTGAAACAATGCAAGGAACTACGGATCTATAAACTACTAAAACTCTTAGTGTTTGTCTGTTTGTAATCTTCAACTGGGCGAACCAGTGCATCATAGGACAATTATTTTTGAATCAACGTACCTCAAATGGGCTAACTTAAAGAATGTGATCAAAATCTGGGACCCATTTCTCCCATAGGATTGAAATTTGGCAAAGTTGTGGCCCCTTCAGCACCACCACACCTTCTGACTACACTTCCCAGAAGTCCGTAGGTTGTGTGGTGCAAGGGAAGATGGGAGGGGCATATCCCTGCCCTCTTTCCTGCCCCCCTCTGGCCCCTGCACCCAATTGGCTGGCGGTAAGGCCCGACGGGCAAGCTGCGATTGGCTGCTTTGGAACCAAGGCCAAAATTTGAAATCTCTTAATGGCAGTTGGCAGTGAGGGAAGGACAAGGGAGCAACCTGGATGCCTGCAGCCAAGGTAGGGCTGGCTGGGGGGCACTGGTGGTCGATAGGTGAGCTCTCTTCCTCCCTGGAGGGAGGAGGCCCTTGGGGACACACCGGGATGGGGACCGGTGGTGCAGTTTTCCTCGTGCCCTGTGGCTCCCTTTGTTCCCCCTCCACCCAACAAAGTAGCAGGCAGTTCCACGGGTCAGCTGAGGAGGAGGAGGAGGAGTGATTTCCGACAATCCCTGCCAGTTTCCCACAAGCAAAGTCAATGGGGAAGCTGGGAAGAAATCAGAAGTTGCTCCTGCTGCCACTGCTTTTTTGCCCACCCGTAGATATTCTGTTTCTCTGTTTAGGTAAGGAAATATCTCTGAAAGGATGGCCCAATGGATCACAGGTTGTCTAGTACAGAATAAAAATTACTTGGTACACTTTACAGAAAGATATACGAACTGCAGAATGTTATGACTGCATAAACAGATTCAAAATCTTTCTGTGTTTAACTGCACTTACTCCCCAGTAAGTGTATTTACAGTTGTAAACTGAGATCATGAAATCCAAACTCATTCCTGGAACAAGAAATCTGTATTAACTTGCCACTGGATTACTCAAGATTATTTCTTATAAAGTTATTTAAACACCCCTGAATCTTTTCGTTTGTAGCTTTGTTAAGTTAATCACCAGAGTTAAATCCAGGGCTGAAAGAGCAAACTCTGAATACACTATGATCTGAAAAGATGTACACTGGGGGGCAAGAGAACCTCAGAAATAAATATTGGGTTTTGGGAGAAGGACAGTTGAAGGCCTGTTACAAAGCAGTGGTGAAGTGAAAGCACACTGCCTTCAGAAGGAAATCCTGAAAATGGTGATTAACAGGGTTGAGAAGTAACTAAAAGGGGAAGAATGTAAATTAGATATTCACATAATAGAAGCACGTGGCTATAGAAGCCATCTAAACAGAAATGTGGATTTCTTTTAAAAAGTGGAGTATTGTACACTCAACACTCCTTTCTTTATTCTCCATGGATAACTAGAGAGAACAGAATAAAATCAAAGAGGTCATGTCTCCCTTTGCCATAACCCTCACTACTTCTTGCTAATAAATGCACCCAGTACCTTAAGTCTTCAAGCATCAATCTTCACGTAGATCATTATATGCCTTTTTGTACAGAAGGGGCTATATTAGAAATATTGAACAGATAATGAACCTTTTGCTATTAAAGATCCTCTATTACTACCCTTTAATTTTCATATTGAAATATATGGTACTGCATTACATCCCTTTTTTAATTCTAGAAGCTTTCTAAAGAACAGAGGAAGTGTTTGTTGTTGTTGTTTTTAATTTTTCAACTAAAAAGTCAGGCTGCCAGATGTCCACCACTGATATGGTTGGGATACTGGTCCATACTGGTGAGGAGTGGCAAATTGCAGATGGCCACAATGTGCCTTGTTGTCTGGCAGAGAAATTTAAGCAGACTAGTACACTGTCACTGAACGCCTTTGCAGACGACCACATCTGTAAGCCAGTTTAAACATGTATAAACCACTCCAAAGAAATATATTAAAAATGCAATTTCCTTTAATCGATAGTTTAATCTCACAACCCTCTCAGTTCTCCACCACTGAAGATGGAAGTTCTTTGTATAATTGTCAACCTCATCACTTACAGAAGTTCTTCCTTCATTGTTCCAGTTGTACTATACATATGCTAATGAAACATAAGCTTATTTGATTCCAGTTCCGCAAAGCCCAGAGATGCAGAGTAAGCAGATATAACCAAAATAACTGATAATTCTGTAGGTGGACACCCCATGCTAAAATAAGTAGCTAAAATTACAGATTAGTTATTTCAACTTTATAACATAATGGAATGTTTTACATGGGAACTTTACTAGAATATTATTTAAGCAAGTCACATTGAGAGATGTAAATGTGTAACTTTCACCGCAGCATAAGACTTCCTGCTTTGCACTGCTTAGAAGTAAAAATGGCCCACATTAAATAGTAACTCCTTTTTCTACCAACTAGATCCATTACCAGCTACGCAACTGGTTATTTCAACACATGCAAGTTTCATCATGAAAACAGTCTTGCTAAATCAGAACAAAAAAATCATCCATCCTAGCCAGGAAGCCTCTTACAAACTTCCAAGAACAGCAGCTCTCCTGTTTGTCTATCCTGTTTTATAACCAGAGATACTGTTCCCAAATTTGGTTTGTCGTCATTATGGGTAGCAGCCACTGATGGAGTCCTCCATTCGAGGATTGTACTGCTGTCACTACAAGCTGTAATAATAAATATAATAATTTATAAATATGTGAATCAGGAAAAGGTTTAAAAGACGATGCTGAAAATGTAATCAAATTCAATTGTTCAGCAACACTATGAGCTATTAGCACTAACCAGGGATCCTACATAACAAAGATCCCAAGCCACTTTAAAAGTCAGGATCATGGTTGAATATAGCTCTAACTAACTGAAGATGGGGGAACTTATTGTCAGCAAGCACAGAGCAGAGATTACCAAGGATAGGTGGCTTTTCCCCCAGGCACTGGAACCAGGATGTTGAAAGAGCTAGTATGGTCAGACTGGTGGATGAATGTGAGTTTTATCATGGCCACAACACTGTTCATTGTTTAAAATGGTTTTTTTTTTAGTGTACTGTGTTTTTATTCTGTTCACCACCCAGAGCTCCTCCTGGTAGATGAGCAGCTATGTAAGTTTATTAAATAAATAAAAACACTTCTAGATTTCTTAAATATGGTTAACAGGAAGACAATGTTTTGCCTGCAAGGCTTATATGATTCCAAAACTATATCACAGAACAGAAATAATTTGAAGAGATGTAAAAAGAATACACAGATTACAACATTATGTATACTAATGTAAAAAAATCACATCAGTAAGTGGAAAAGTTTAATGCTTCATTTTCAATTTCTGGGATTTCTGAATCTTACAACTCCAAGCCATATCTTTAAATTTCTAAAGCTAATACAAAAATGTTAGTAAACTTTAACAAAGAATTTGTCAGCAATGCCCTCTATTCATCCTATGCCAGTTACCATAAAGGAACAATGAAGTCAACTCCATCATTCTTGTGAAAGATCAGGGAGATTTTCTCAGAATTTTTTTTTTTATTTGGAGAATGCAGATTGCTATTCCAGGAGTTTAGAAAGGGTGGCAATGCCAGTGTATTGAAGAAAACTTGGATTCCACAAAGTCTGGGTTGATCACAAATAAGATGCCCAGTCCTAACCTGGCTATTTTTCCAAACAGAAAAATAATCTTGTCAGCTGTAAGCTCATGGCTGATCTTTACTGCAGTTCAATTATTACATAAAGTGAAAGTCTAACAAAGAATAACAATTTCTCCATCCAGTATATACTGTAGAGAGTAAGGAAGATGACCTTGACAGAAATGTACAGGAACTGTTACCTAGGCAAAAGGGGCTGAAGCATTTTTTAAGTCCAGAGCAACAAGACAACATTTGAAAGTGGCTTGGCTCAGGCAGATGCTTCCCTGATTCACTGGAGTATAAGAAGGGGGAGGAGGTACAGCACAATCAGACTTACCAGAGTATGTTAGTATAGCCAATCTCAATAAAAGGAAGTTTAATATTCCTGTGGAGTTGATTTGTTGGCCTGGTCTACCTAGTGGGGCTGACAATATAGGCATATAAATATTTGCCAAGACTGCTGGTGGTGCAAACTGAAAAGTTATCAAAATAGATTCCTTGAGGCTCACATACATTCACACAGAAAATTCCAGAAGACATGCAAGTGTCTCTGGTGGGTGGGTGGGTAGATGGATGTTTTCCAGGAGCCTGAGGTGCCTTTCATGGAGACCTCTCTTTGTATTAGCCCCAGAATACCAACTCGATGAGGTCGACTGGGCTAAGAACCTCTAACCCAAAATCACCCAGCAAATTTCCATAGCTTGAACATCTTAACCATATCGCTACACTGGCTCTCATCACATCAATATGAGAAAATCTTTTAGCATTGTTTTTGGATTTTAAGAAAGTTTGTAAGAAAGATATAATGAACCTGAATGTTACCCTCTCCCACCAAGCTGATATGCTAAGTCTTGCCTTTGCAAGAATCTTTCTGTTGCAGATCAAGAAAGTTAGGGAACATGGTATGTTTCATATATTCAACAAACCTGTTTTTACTTTAGTAGGAAATATTTTATCAAGTTAAACAGTAAGCAAATCTCCAAACTTCAAACCTGACCTTTGTTTATTGTGAGTAATGTCTGGCAGGCATCCTTTTAGCTTGATTCAGGGACTCCTGTGTGTACTTTGTAGTCATAACATGAACATCAAAATAAGCCCTTACTTTCTCAGAGATGTGCGATATGGGACAGTTGTCCTACAAATGCAACACAGCTCCAAGCAGTACGAAAAGATATTTTGGCTACACAGTTTAGCCAGCTATCAAAAAAATGTATGAAGTGCTTCTTATTCTGAAATGTTAGGACACATTTCAGAATAAGAAGAAAACTTAAAGAGTTTAACCTCTGGAATATCTTATTTATAAAAACTCTAACTTCTTGACTACCCATTGCAGCCTGTTCCACTTAAAGCTTCATTCTTATCTGTGATAAAGATTCTAATCTAGCCCGGATATGTCAGAGAATCTTTTGCCAAATAAAGCCAAATGCTGAATAAGCTCTGGAAAGTTGTGATTTACTGTCAAGCTCTAGTGTAAAACCATATATGTAAAACACATGTGATTCATTCAATATACCTTTTTATTACATTAATTTTAATTAATTTATGTTTTACTGTGTCAAGTAAACCCAGAAAAGTAGATTGAATGAACGCCCCTGGCCATAATTCAGTGGGTTTTTTTTCCAAGTATTTTTGATAATGCAAATGTGTCCTAAAACTGTTAGACAAGTCATACTTGATATTTTTCTATATTTGGAATGGGAAGGTTTTTAACTTAGAGAGGGGTAGGCAGCCATGGGTCTGTCATTAAAACCATTCATTTTGATGCTCTCAATGGTAAGGAAGATATCAGGTAATGAGAAGGTACTGCTAAATGTGATTAACTAATGCATCTTATGCAGTATTTATTTCTTGGATTGCTAGAAACTGTTAGACGTTTTTTCTGCTCTTTGTCCAGATCATAAAGTTACAACTGATACACTGCCATCATATAATTGGCTTGTTACTAGATTGTTTAATGATACCTCCATGATTTTTTTCTTTTCAGAAGGAGCGGCCATGCAAGAAGCTATTGTTATATTATGGCATATGATGGGAGTTTTTTAAACCGTGTTTTGTATATATAGAAAATCCACTGAATAGATTTATCTGTAGCTAAGACAAGGGGGAGGGAACTGTTCCTGGATTTTTATGAATTAGGGATAACATGTAAGTCTTACCAGAAGAATTTGGACTGATAAGAACAGGTTTCTCATTTATAAAAAAATTCTAAGATTCTCATGCGTTCATTGAGTTTTGTGGTAATGTTACTGCCTAGAAATTTTGTATATTTGTTTCATCCTTCTGCCATGTAGATACAGTTTCTAAATTCTATTGTGCAAACTTTTTAGGTCTAAGACTGAGCTTATGAAATCTAGAAAAAGAAGTAGGGATAAGAGCTCTAACAGATTTTTTGAAAATGCTGAGGGTTTTTTAAAAATTTCCTTAAATAGACCTGAATGAAACAATTATAATCACTGAAGATATAAGCTAAAGTCTTGTAGCCCTATAAAAAGCATATTTTAGACTTTTTATTCATGATTTTTGCAAATAAACAATTCTGCTGGCAATTTTTTATGGGGGCACTTATATAATTGAAAGACTAACTAAGCAAAAGCAATAAGCAACTGAGAAAATAAGATTTTAAGAGCATGTCCCCCCCAGGCATTCTTTTTCAGGCAATTTAAATAATTTTAAAAAGCATGGTGTATTGCCATATGCTACGCCTACAAGAACTATCTTTAACATCATCCTGGGAATTGCAGGGTAGGCTTTTGTAACTATGCAGTAATTTGTTCTTTAAAAAACATTGCCAACTTGAAAGATTAGGTCTCAAATTTCCAATGAAATATTCATGACTGTCCAACAATCCAGAATCCTAGGAGCACAACCCCTGCTACTGGTGTATGACCACAGCCGGATCAACTTGGTCATCCAGAGAAGAAATAAACTGGACATTTATCTGTTGTGATTTGTCAAAAACACTTGCATTCCTATTCCACTACCTTCTCAGAACCACAAAAGCTCTTTAAAAAACTGGAAAACGGACTTAGAAACTCAGCTTTTCTCTGTTATTTCAGGATGTTTGATTTCCAGCACCATCTTTAACTGCCACAACAGAAATTAACTTAAAAACTTGTATTAAATAAACACACACACCACACAAGAAAGATTTGCGTTTCTGCCCCTATTTGTTGAGAGCTGAAAAGAGATGGAGAAGAGCTGTACTCCCCCATCCTGAATTGCGGATTTATCTGCTTGTTGCATGTCCACTGTCAGTCCTAAGACCACAAAACTTTCTCAAAGTTGCAAGGTGTTGGGACTCAGGGTCTGGGAAGCAGTGCCCACAGGATCTTGCTGTTTTCATCAGGATGATGAAAGCAGCGCTGCAGCATTATGCTACAACCTCCACCCCTTCTGGGCACGTGTGCAACTTCACCACACATGTGGGAAAGGGGTGGGACTTTCATCTCCCTGATCTCTGCTTGCCCCTCTTCGTAGACACTGTTAGGTTCGAGCAAGCAAAATAAAAAAGAAATAGCTAGGAAATAATGCTACTCCATGACACACAGTGGTGGGTTCTTCCCTGTCTGAGAACAGCAATTTTAAAAGCAAGCAATCTACACGTCAGGGTATATTCTGGTTGTGATTTATGGAAGTTTCCAGCGATATTAAAAGCAGGGATGAATACACACCATTAGCATTACTACTAGGACGCTCCGAAGTAGGAAAATCAGATCTCTTGTAGAACTGCCACTAGAAACAAAAGCTGTGTCATCTACTTTAGCCACAGTAACCAGATCCAAGAATGTGCACATTATCTTTCTGCTAACCAGAATGAGAGGGCACAGAGTGATGGTAACTATGGTGAAAACAGGTGAAAAGGACTGGGTTACACGGTTAGTCAAGAATAAACTCACTTTTGAAGCATACTTGCACAAGTTATGTTTTCCAGCTTGCAGCCATCAAATGTGGTTAGAATGCAATACTTCAGCTCACAACTAGCCATCTAACTGGAAGATTTAAAACTATACCTCCATGGCCATATGTTACCATCAGTACTTCACAACATTAGTCTTCTTCAATGAAGTGCTATGAATTGTTTATTCTTGAAGCCCCCAACATATCCCTTGCCATTTACCCTTTATTTAAGGGATAATTCACTTAACTAATGTGTATTATCGTAATTACAATGCCTCCACTCCTATACAGAGATTTGGTTTCTGCTTTTAAACCAGAAAACCAAATGGAAAAAAAACCACAAGCTGTACGTATTTATGTGCTAGTCATGACTATTGTTTTGGCATAAAACTATCTCCAAATTAATAGAACCAACTTTCAGAATTTTGGAACTGTTATCAATCTGACAATACTACACAGCATTTGGAAAAATCCATTTAATAAATATGAATCACACCCTCAAGATACTTATTATTCTATAGTAAATTCCTACTTACGTATTATTATTACTCGTGTACCACTTTTGGGGTAAGCCCATACTTATGGATGTTGCTTCCTCAAAAGTTAACATCAAGAAAGTTCAGTAAGGACTGTCATTTATTTGTTAAGATTTATTCAGGAGTTCAAGACAACATATATAGCACTCCCTCCTCACAACAACTCTGTAAGGAATGCACCAATCTTTAATAGATGGGCTCCCATCATTTCTCAAAGGTCAATAATGGAAGTGGGGACATGCTTTTTATCATCACAGTTGTAAGATTTCTCTCCAGTGCAGTGAAAGATCACCCTAAAAACAATCTCCATTCTCACTGCAATCCCCCAGAGCAAAATGCAGAATTTCGAGGACACACATTACTTAAAAAAAAAAAGTACACAATGCATATCCTCCAGATGCTCTAGAAAGACCCATCAGGCTGTTAAGAAGCAAACAACTGCCTTCTAAATTTAGATACATATTTTTAAAGTTTTTTTTTTTAACTAGATCAGAAACTTGCTTCTCATTACAGTCAGAATTTTTCAAAAAACACTAAGAAAAACCAGTCCAGTATAACCACGCAGCTGTGATTGGTGGCCAAAACAGAAAAGGAGGAAGAGCACCTCCATATAACAGGACCAACTGGGTGAGCTGCCAATCTGGGTTTAAAAAGGCAAAACACAAACAATGCACGTGAACACAAAATGTTTCCTTCTAAACTGGGCATCTCACCCATTCCTCCACCCGAAGAACCATCGGGAAAAGGCCAGGGTCACTGAAAAGACTCTTGGAAAGAAAGGATGATTGATTGCAGGACCCCTCGGCAAGGGTGGGAGGGAGATGCAATTCCATTTTATGGCTACCAAACGAAGCCCCTGGGGAGTCCCCCAGCTGCTGTGAATGGGGACGGAGGAGGGCAGAGGAAAGCAAAGACATGGGGAGGGGGCATGGCGAAAACCCCAATCACCCTGCCCCAATTCAACTGCAAGGACTTTATCTCTTTATTTAGATTTATTGGTCACCCAACTCCAGTGGACCCTTCAAGACCCTTAACACACACCCCCACGCACCTCTTACCATATGGACCCCAGCAGATCACCTCCAGGCACCCAGCAACAAGGACTATCCCCCCCCCCCCACTTCACTTCACTTCACAGGCTTCCTGGGAAAGAAAAACGCTTCAAACTTTTCAGAGAGGAGATCCCGGGGGAGGCAACTCATCCGCCAGCCCCGAGTCCGCTTTCGGGTCACTAAATCCTCCCCCCTTCCCCCACTGTGGTGCAGGAGAGCCCCCCCCGCAGCCCCGCCACTCGTGTCCGTTTTTTAGAGGGGGGAGGAGGGGGAGAGATAAAGGGAGGTCAGCAAAGGAACCCCCTTCCTCCCCCCCCAATAAACGACTGCAAAAGCGCTTCCCCCGCTTCCCGCAGGAGCCGAGATGGGCGGGAGGCAGGCGGCTGGCCTCGAAGGGGCGGAAGGAGGAAGCGGAGTGAGGACGGGGCAAGGCCGAGGGGAAGCCGAGAAAGCGGGAAGGGCGAGCGGCGAGGGGGGAGAAGCGGCCCGGGCGGGCGAGCGGGCGAGGAGCGCCTCGCCGGCCCCGCCGAGCTCTCCGGCCGGTTCTGCCCCGCAGCCCGCCCGGCCGCCCTTCCTGCCTCCCAGGCCACGGGGCTGAGGCGCGCCGGGCCGCCTTCCTCCCGCGGCCCGGCCGGGCGGAGAGCTGTGCCCCGCCGGCCGAGGCGGAGGCCGAGGCCGAGGCGCAGCGCTCCCCGCCGGACGCGTCTCCCGCACTTACAACAAGAAGCTCATGATGGCGGCGGCGGAGCAAGAGCGGCTGCCTCGGCGCAGCTCCCAATGGCAGGCGGCCGCGGCGGGGGAAGAGAGGCGGAGGGAAGGCGGGCGGGCCCTGACGAGGCCGTCCGCCGTCCGGAGCCGCCTCCCCTCTGCGTCCTGCGCCTCGGAGCGCGCCGGCGGCCTCCGCTCCGCCCTCTCAGGCGCTTCCGCGCGGCGGGACCCGCAAGCTCCCGCCCTTCCCAGGCAGGCAGGCAGGCAGGCAGGCAGGGGACGATGGGAGTTGCAGTTCCACGCGCCGGGAGAGGACGGGTGGGCAGCAGAGGGCGGGCTTCTAGCCTCTGGCCGCCCTCGGGCTTCCTTCTCCCCCCACCTGAGGGCCCCCCTTTTTATTTCCTCTTTCATCATCAGGGCTCCTGCGCCTCTTGGGCCTTCCCGGCTGCAGGTCATATTCAACAGGTGCTGCCCGCCTGCCTGCCTGCCTGCCTGCCTGCCCACGCCCTTCGCAGGACATCGGAGGAGAGCTGCCCGGAGGATGCCCATCTGCTGTCCCAAGGAGCCCGGGTGGCATTACTCCCTGGGCCAGTCCGCCTCCTTGGTACGGGCTTCAGGGGGCAGCTGGGCCCTTGGGCCGAGACCCAGGACAGATGCCGGGAACCTGGATTGGGGCTCGTGTGAACTGCTGTTCTGGGCAGTGGAGGCAGGGAAGAGCATGTTTTCTTCTGTTGCCGCTGCGTCCACACAGAGTCCTCCAGCTAAGCTGGAAACTAAATGTCACTGCATCTGTAGGGCCATTGCCACATGCAGCAATGCCCACAGCGATCTGCAGTGACACCCGCATGACACGCACATGATGCAATGTCATGTCCTTGAGTCCCAAGGGGTGATGCAAGTAGGTAAGTCACAGCATTTGTGGAACATCGTCCCATGTTTCGTCATTTGCCTCCCACCCTGGTGACACCCATGATCAGATGACCTGTGTAACGCACTCCAACCGACGGTTGGCTACTGCTTCAAACGCTCCTCAAGGGCCGACCCAAGTAGAGCGCCTGGGAGGTGAGGGAGGCCTGCTTTGTTGTGGCTGAGCACAGGAGATGCACTCTTGCCACCTCCTAACCCAGAACCAGTGCTCCAGTGCCCCTCCCCAAATCCCACATCTGCTTCTTCTGAGGATGTGCAACAGCGTTTGGAAAGAGAATATCCATGATCAACAGGACACGCATCTTATGCAGATCAAGTTTCAGTGTGCAAACCCACATCTGATCCATAACTCTGGCCAAACCCAGTTCAACATTTTCATAGTCTCCTCCGTGGGTGCTCAGAAAGAGAGAATGAGTTGAGAGGTCCACCACATCATCACCAATCTCTTGAAAGACCTCCCCATGTAGAGAAGGATAGAATAGAATTCCAAGGCAATTAACTTATTCTTTCTTTGGCTGGACCCCAATAAGACCAGCCCCACTCATGAGTCGAAGGAAGCATTCTGGGGTACAGGAGAAAGTAACGAGATGCAAAGGGGAGTTTTGTTGATGCTGCGAGCCAGAGTTTGCAACGTGTTTACTAAATTAGCTTTGCTGCTTGGGTTACAACATACTGAACCATAAACTAGCCAGTCATGGCCAACCTGTGTGTTTGTTCTCCCTTAAAAAAAAAAAAAATGTGTGTGGGGTTTCTGGCTTGTCATGTTAGTTTAGTGACTATTGATTTGGGGGACATGGTGTGTGGTTTGCCTGGATAAGTTTGTGGGTCTACTTATTATTCAAATTTGTATAGCCGCCCATCTCATATATATGACTCTGGGTGGCTTACAGACAACAATTTTAAAATAGGGGGAAAAAACAATATAAAAGCATGGCTGGTGTGGGTCTTCCGGGCTGCGTGGCCGTGTTCTGGAAGTTTTGTTTCCTAATGTTTCGTGACATTAATGCTGTGACTGGCATCTTCAGAGTGCAGGAACACAGACAGGAGCACTCTGAACTCTGCTCTCTGAAGATGCCGGTCACAGGTGCTGGCGAAACGTTAGGAAACAAAACTTCCAGAACACGGCCACACAGCCCAGAAGACCCACACCAGCCATCGTATGCCGGCCATGAAAGCCTTAGACAACACAATATAAAAGCATATTAAAAAATCATAAAATACATAAAACTCACAGCTGAGGTAATCCCATTCCTCAAAACAGCCACTGCACTGCACAGATCTGTTGTGTATGCTTTGCCAAAGAGAGGGAATATCATGCATCTTTGCTTGTGTGTAGATATTTTTCTGAGTCTGCCTCCTCCGAAGCAGCTCTCAGAATGGTATACTCAGTCCACTTCCCTTAAGCTCTCAGAGCAAAGAGATACAGATGTTACGCCATGCCCCCATGTACAGGGTTTTACATTACTTCTACCACTCCTCTTGGACGGTGGGGAATTGCTCTATTTTTACCCAGTATATATATATATATCCAGTATGGTGTATTTCAGTTACCTTGACTACCAAGAGGCATCGCATGACCGGTTTCATCTTTATTGGGAATCGTCAGACTCAAGTAGCCAGATGTTATTCTATGGGGTTCAAACCCTCTACCAGGACCAGACCTTTGCACTTTAGATGACATAGAATAACATCTGGTTACCCATGTCAGGCGATTCCCTGAAGCAGGTATTTGGGGGAACAACTGCAGTGGTGCTGCAAGAAACGCATTGCACTAAACAGTTTTCAACTTTCTGCGGCCAAAATGTTCCCTCATCCCTTGGCAAAATAATAATAATAAAACAATACCCACATGCCAGAAGCCAAACAAACAGGACTCCCAGGAATGTGCAGGCTATGCTCAAGACATGCTAGCTTCCATTCTTTTCTCTTTTTTTAAATGTATAAAGATTAGGCACAGTGGGGAATTTACTAAGCAGGTTCAGTGTTGGAGGATACATTGTTACCCCCAATGCCATGTTTAGATATCCACGCACTATGCCATAGGCTTGGTTCACACAATGTACTAAACCATAATTCCATGCTAAACTCTAAACTCTAGGCCACTGTTTCTCAGCATCTGCAACTTTAAGATGTGTGGACTTCAACTCCCAGAATTCCTGAGCCAGCATGGCTGGCTGAGGAATTCTGAGAGTTGAAGTCCACATATCTTAAAGTTGCAGATGTTGAGAAACACTCCTCTAGGCAGTTCCAATTAAAGGGAAGACCTGTGCCTTTTCACTTTTTAGGAGTATGAAAAAAAAAATTGTGCTCCCTCCAAATTTTTGGCTAAGTCAACTCTGCTCTAACTCAACTCTGCTCAACTTAGGGCACCTTCAAACAGAAAATATTATTTTACAGCTCTCTTGCTTTGCTTGGAGGAAGCCAACATATCTTAGCGCTTATATGCTAGTAACAGTGCATTTCCTTTCTATCAGAAGAAAGAGAGACCAGCCGTGGTTAGAGCTAAAGGAAGAGGTGTGACTCTGTTCCTCTGAGCAAAACTCCTCCTTCCTTTTCCTTTTGCCTTTCTGAAGCAGCTCTCAAGACTCTCTTACTCAGGAGTAAGTAGTCCTGAGAAGACTACTGCTTACAAGCTTCCTTTCTGAAGAGGAGGAGAAGATCCACATAACAGATTACAAAAAGAACTTGCCTCTTTCCTACGTATCTCCCCCTTTTCTATGTTTTGGTGAGGGAGACGCAGGATTATCCCAGAGTGCTTGCTACTCACATTGCAGTGGGAACAAATGTGAACATTTTGATCCCTGATGCAAAATCGCCCCTTTTCCTCCTCTAGCTATTATGATACAGCAATGGCTGTGTCAGCCTTGCGAGGTAGTCCAGACAAGAAGCACACCAAGAAGTACTAACTCTAACTTTATCATAAGGTCACATTAACAGAATCTTGGAAGTCTGAAAGCACATCTCTCCCCCCCCCCCTTTATAGTCCAAGAAACTAGGGAGGGTCCCTTCTGAGACACTTGCCACACCCCAATTCCTTCTGTGGACTCAGCTGCCACTTGTCTGACCATGGTCTAGTCTACGGCTCTTCCACCCATCTCCAAAGGTCATTCCCACATACCATTACCGGCTGCCAATTTCAAGGGGTTTAAAAGAGGACAAATGGATAGAAGACAAGGTTATCGGTGCCTTTTGACAGTTATTTGAAAAGCTAAACGCACCCCCAAGCCAAGCTCAACTCCTGGTCACTGCAGCCATGCACTTTCCCTGGCAGTTTTATAATGGCTCTTGAACTAAGACTGACTTCAAAAGCAACTGTGGGTACAAGAGGGAATATTGCCTGTTTATTCATGTTTGCAGTTGGCCACCGTGTTGCCCAGAATACTAGATTAGACAAGCCTTGGGTATGATTCAAATGGGCTTCTCTTATACCAGTGTTTCTCAAGCTTGACAACTTTAAGATGTGTGGATTTTATGTGTGGATAAATAAATACATTTTTATAAAATGTATTTATTTTATCAGATTTGTACGGCTGCCCATCTCGCAAAAAGTGACTCTGGGTGACATAACAATCAAATAAAGCAACAGTATAAAAACAATTATTAAAAATATGTATTATTATATTTCATTATTATTATTAAAAATTAAAATATTATTAAAAATTAAAATATACAAACCAGAGAGAGTGAGTGAGTATATCAACCACAGTAGGGGAGTCATCTTAGCATGCCACTGGTCCCCTGGGACTCCCAAGTCTGGTGATGTACCCAAGTCTTGAGGGACTTCCGAAACATTAATAGGAATGGAGGTAATCTAACTTTGGGGGGGGGGCGTTGAGAATGTTCCATAAGGTGGGCGCCACAGCAGAGATGTGGTCATATGTGGGCATAGGGTTCATAGCTGGTCAGAAAATTCTGGAATTAAAAAGTATTTTAAAATTATAAAGACTGAGTGGCTTTGGGTGTTTGGACCCTCTGGTGCCAGGGACTTTCCATCGTTGGTCTTGGATGAGGTGGCACTGCCTCAGACAGACCCAGTGCACAATCTGGAGGTTGGCTCATGCTCAAAGAGCAGGTGGCAGCTGTGGCTAGGAGGGCCTATGTACTATGTACAGAAAAGGAAGTTGCACTTTTCTCTTATATGCTGTGTGAATTCAGTTGTCATAATGGGGTGGTCCTTCTTCCCCTGTTCTGAAAATTTTGTGTTCATTCTTTTTAAAGGATGTGAAATTAATAAAAACAAGGCTGTTGGGGACTGCTTGTCAGTGTATTTTCCTGAAAAGGGTGCTGTGCCTAGATTAGCTGAATATTCTGACTTCAAAACTATCTCCTGGACTGTGAATCTTTTTAGATGTCTAATTTGGTAACAGCTGCTTTGAAAAACAGTGAGATTAAATTGCTAAAACACCCGAGTTTAAAGGAAGTTTTTTTTTAATTATGTACATTTTAAAACCTCTCTGGAGTGATTCCCAATACCAAAGTATGTCCTGAAGATAGTAAGTTTCAACTACTTTCTTTCAAAGTGTGTACCACAAATTCAATGGTCATTATACTGCAAGAGCATTACAGCATGACTTGCACGGATGTGGGAAAATCTGGGTTTGACTGTATTGTAGAGAAGGACCCACAGGATAAAATGCCTCTACAAAGCACAGCAAAATAAAAACAATTCCTTGCACAAAGAAAAGCAGCATCTCAAGGGGAACTAAACCTCAACTAAAACCCAACAGCTCACTCTCTATCTAGAGAGATTTTCAGGATGCAGGTCTTCTAATCATGAGATCTGCAATTTAAGTCTAAATTGAGGCTTATGGCTGTGGGAACTAGTTTAGAAATAGACAGAGACTTAAAAACAAAACTGGTAACTGCTAACCCATGGCTGTATTTTGTCCAAAGAAATAAGAACAGTCCAATTGTTTTTTTTAAAAAAGGTTAATTATTTTGCATTTCAGCGGTCCATTGAATAGCTAACTGCAGATGGCTGTTTTGCCCAAAGAAGGCCGTGTGAGAGAATAATATAAAGAGGATCACAGTCAGTTCCAGCGTTGTTGGGGATTCGGGATGTCCAGCTGCTTATTGCAAGTTGGCATCAGTTGCTGCAGAGTTGCATGACTGCAGAGGACCAGCTCCAGGCATTTGACTTCCACTGGTGTGAGGAAGCACTGAGCCTGAGGCTGGAGTCGCTTGTCTGAGATGGGCGGCTGCATGAAGGATGGATGGATGGATGGATGGATGGATGGAAGGAAGGAAGGAAGGAAGGAAGGAAGGAAGGAAGGAATGAAACGCCACCCAACCAACGCTCCAGACCCGAACCTATGATGCAGCTAGCAAGGGCTTGGAGCAGTGGTTAGTGGAGTCCTTGGGGTTCTCCGAGCTTGGTTCTTTTCTTGCAAACGTTTCATTACCCGGCTAGAAACGTTTGCAAGAAAACAACCAAGTTCAGAGAACCCCAAGGACCTCACAGTTCAACCCTGAGCTACACACATTCACCTCTATTGATGACTTTAAGATACGTGGACTTCAACTCTCACTTGGGGTCTCTTTGGGAAGGCTGCAAAGCAGGCCAGGGGTGTAAAGAGCCCCCCCAGATAGGGGCGCCCCGAACCCCACCCGAACCGCGGAGGGGGGAGAACGAAGGTGCTGGTAAAAGGTACCCCCACCCCCCAAGCGTCTCTTCAAACGGGTTCAGGAAAGCACAAGCCTGCGAAGCGGCGGGACTCGTTTGCAGGCGAACCAAACGACGCCGCACTTTCCGAGGAAACGCTCGCCTGAGGCTGCCGGGCCGCGCAGCCTCCCCTGCCAGAGGCCGCCGGTTCGCTCGCTCGCGCAGGCGCGCGGGCCAGCCCCGAGCCACGCGCCGGGGTGGGCGGGGCCTCCTCCGCCCACCGCGCGTGCGCAGCCCGTCCCCCGGCGAAAGGCGCTTGCCCGCGCGTGCGCCGGGAGGCCTGGCTCGCCCGGGGTGGTCGCCACGACGTCGACGAAGCCTCCCTCTCCCATGGCCGGGACTCGCTGGGTGCTGGGCGCGCTGCTCCGCGGCTGTGGCTGTAGTTACAGCAGTTGCCGCCACACCGGCGCGGCCTGCCTGCCGCTGCGGCCCTCCTCGTCGTCGCCGCCCGCCGGCGCCCTCGGCCTTTGGGGCCGCCGCCGCCTGCTGCTCTTGCTCGGGGCAGCCACGCAGAGCCGCGGGGTCGCCAGCTCCGCCGGGCCGGTGCCCGGCTTCGGCTCCTGGCGGGGATCGTTGCTATCCCCGGCCCTCGCGGGCCGCTGCTACAGCCAGGTATGCCGCAGAGGCCGCCCCTGTTGCGGGGGCGCCTCTCTCTGCCCCCCTTCCCCCCCAGGAGGCGGCTTGGACTACAGAGCACCTCATCCCCAGCGCCGCTCCGGGATGAAGGTCACGCAGGACGTAGATCTCCCCCCCCCAACCCTCGCTCACTCAGGCTCCTCCTCGTCCCCTTTGGAAAGGAAAATGGACGCAACATTTGTATCCTTTCCCCGAGGACCGCCCGCGCGGGCGAGCAGGTCCCCCTTCGCCCCTGGGTGACCTTGCCGGGCGGCCGGGATTAGGCTCCCTCTGCCGCCGCCCCCCGCAAGCCCTTTGCGGGGGTTGCCTTGGGGCAGAAGGGGCCCGGCGTGCCTCAGGAGGCGCGGCGGCTGCCGCTTTTTCTCCGGCATTTAAGGGCGCTTCGGGCTTTGCTGAGCAAGTTCGTGTTTGCCGCGCCGGTTTTCCTAACCGACTTTGCAACTTCTGGCGGAAGGTGTAACTTAAATGCCCTTGAGGCCCTCCAGGAACCTGTTGCTGTGGCGTAAAACAGGCCCTCCTTTCCAAAACTGTTGGATTCTGGGGCCTGTGTCTCATTTCTTCCCGTGGGTCATTTTGAGAAGCATTGGCAGGATGACAACCTACTGTTCTGAATACTATTGATTTATTTCATATTTATTTTTTATATATATATGTGTGTGTGTGTGTGTGTGTGTATATATATATACATACATATATACACATACACACACACACGCGCGCATTGAGGTTCATAATACAATTGTACGCTCTTGGTATCCAAAAGAAAGAAACCTGCTGCGAGGAGACATGCAACTTGTAATTTATCTGGGTAATGTTTGTGAGCAGCTCTCTCTGCCGTAAGGACCTGGGGTAAGGCTGACAGGATGAGTTCAGTATGCTGTCGTAGTACGAAAGGCAAATGAAAAGAAATCTGAGTTTGGGAGCAGATAGAAGAGGTTTCACATTCTAAATGAATACCACCAAATGGGTTCTTTAGGGTTGTGCGGTGTGGTGGATCTGATTGTGAGGAAATGTTTCAGAAGTGCAAAAACAGCACATGTCTGTATCGCATTACAACTGCTGTATCTGTTTCTAAGATGGAGTCCTGGAAAGAGATGTAGCTGTTTTAATGAACCACGGACAGATTTGCATTTGCCTTCCTGTGGGTTCTGAAATACCTCTTCCAGCAATATGCACAGACATAATGGTCATCATTTATATGCATTGCAAATTATGTAAATAGCTAAAATAGAAACTTTCATCCTTCAGATTAGTTTCCCCAACTTTGTGGTATCTTTCAAATGAGTTAGGACTACAACTCTTAGAATTCCTAACCAGCACCAGCAGAGGAAGTTATAATTCCTCTGTAATACACTAGGTTGGCAAAGGTTGCTCCTAATTGGCTGGTGTGGGTCTTCCGGGCTGTGTGGCTGTGTTCTTGAAGTTTTGTTTCCTAACGTTTCGCCAGCACCTGTGACCGGCATCTTCAGAGTGCAAGAGCACAAACAAGCAGCCACTCAGTAACCCAACCCCGCCCCCCACACACCCAATCCCCCCTTCCCCCCCCCCAGATCTCTGTAAATACCCACAAAAGGGTCACATCACCCTGGGCACAGAGAGAACTGCTCCTGTCTGTGCTCCTGCACTCTGAAGATGCTGGTCACAGGTGCTGGCGAAACGTTAGGAAACAAAACTTCAAGAACACGGCCACACAGCCCGGACGACCCACACCAGCCATCGTATGCCGGCCGTGAAAGCCTTCGACAATACGTTGCTCCTAATTGTTAATTTTTTATCTTGATCCTGAGCATATCTCCCTATCTGTGGCAGACACACATGCAAAACTTCTCAAGGCCGTATAAAAACAGGCAGATATACTATTTAAGCAAACTAGTCCTTTGGTGCAGATGGGCCCGGAATATCAGTCCAGTTAGCTCATAGCTTGTCTAAACTGAGGTTGTTGTAAAATATTATGAGAACTGGTTTTATATCTTCCAAGTAAACTTCTACTCTTTAGTGTCCATCCTGGAGTGAAGGCTTCTACCTGTGTCCCAAAACTCTTCTTGTTCCTCAGATGCTGTAACACACTTAGGGATTCATTTACAGCGATAGCGGCCAATCTTTTAGCAGTGATGGGGATTACTTGTGTGGCTTTTCATGACGAAATGAGTGCTAACAGTAATCACCATAAGTGGGTAGTACCTGCCCTTTTGATAATACCCCTGAGACAAGATGTCATGTGAGAATATTGAATTCTTGTGAAATTCCTTAATAGTGCAAGGTCTTAATATTTAATTAAATATTAACATTTAATTAATTTTTTGCTTGTGCAAGTTCCACAGGAACTGTACCATCTTGCCAGTCCCCAGGATATGGTTATGGCATTAAAAAAAAATCCTCTCTCTTTCTAGGATCAAGAGTCTTTTCAAGAGGGATATCACTTACCCCCAGAATATGAAATCTCTTCCGATGAAACAGAAGGGCAAAATGAAGTTCATCTGATTCGGGCCCAAGGCCTGCCATATGACTGCACTGAGCAAGATGTTCTCAACTTTTTTTCAGGTAACTTCATTGCCCTGACTGGCCCACTTGTAGCAACTAAAGGCTACTACCTCCTGGCATTAAACATACTGTTTAATGTTTCACATATATTTTATGAAGTCTCAGCTGCTGACTGTTTTGGGATGGCCATAGAAAGTTAAGCAGGGTTGGACCTGGTTAGTACTTGGAAGGGGACCAGGGTTGTAGACTAAACTGTGTAGTTGAAGAAGGCAGCACTCTGGAAAAAGCTAGCACCAAGGGGAGAGCCAAGACTGAATGGATGTGTTATTTTTTTTAAACTACAAATGCAAGCAGAGAGGAGAATGTATAAAAAATATCCCTCCTTAACATATTTTGTTACTTGAGGCTGATGTACGGGGCAGAGGCTGCAATTGATTACCAAAAATAGGTATATTAATATTAACACGTTAATGTGTTTGTATTACCCCCACCTTTTTTTAACAAAAAATTAAACAGCTGCATGTTTTGACTAAAATTAGTGAATTTTATCATACGATATTGAGAGATTACAGAAGCTGTGAAATGGGGCTGGGGAATGCGAAATACAAACCATTCAAATATACTCCGGTTGATTCATAATGGCTCGGGAGAAAAGAAAGGTGTCTGTTGTCTCTTCATCCATACACTTGCTAACTTTCTAGGGTGCAAGGTCCGAAGTGGTGTGGAGGGCATCCATTTCCTCTTATACCGAGATGGCAAGCGCAGAGGAGATGCTATAGTTGAACTGGAGTCAGAACAGGATGTGCTGAATGCCTTGAACAAACACCGGAAATACCTGGGCCAGCGCTATGTGGAAGGTACTTCTTGTGAAATGGTCCAAGAACCCTTTGCCGACAGCTATAAACTTCTTTAAGCTTTAAAGAAATTCACCATTTTTGGTGTTGGACTTCTTTTCCCAACAGTTTTTGAAATACGTAATAAGGATGTTGATGTCCTAATGAGGAGCCTGAAGTTCCGTTCAGCACCCGTAAACAATGATGGAGTGGTACGACTGAGAGGTCTGCCCTACCGTTGCTCTGAAGTAGATATTTCAGAGTTCTTCTCAGGTGACATTGCATGGAGCACTGATTCATTCTCATTCTTTCTCCTCCCTCCCTCCCTCCCTCCCTCCCTCCTTGTGTATGTGTGTACATTGGGTCGTTGAATTGTTTTAGAATTATTAAGAACTTGGAAGCATCTCATTTATTGTCTGTTAAGTGTATGACTGTTTGGATTTCTTGAATGGGCAGGAAAAGTTTGCAAAAAGGAAATAGTATTGTGGCCTATTTAATATGGTTGCAAACCTTCCTTGTTTTAAGATCAGGAAAAGAAAAGGAAGAGGAAAGATATATAATCATGTTAACAAGAGTTGCTTTTGCTTTTCTTAGACAGTAATTTAGAATATTAAATTGGCTTGCACCCTATGTCTGTGCAAAGCTTGGAGTTTAGAGAAAGGTTTGATCCCTCGGGGCCAAAATAAAAATAAGTTGATGCATAGTGTCAAGATCGTTACATTTACGACCGCTTTGGATGTTTTACTGTGTTACCGAGTGTGTATGCATTTTATTTTTCTTACCAACAAATTGCAAGATATGGCTTCTGGTTACCAGGGTGAGTCTACTGACATGCTGCAAAATGTCTTCTCTTTCAGGTTTGACTATACAGGACATAGTATTCGTTTTTGACTACGAAGGAAGGAGGAAAACGGGAGAGGCATTTGTACAGTTTGCAACACCAGAAATGGCTAATAAAGCTTTGTTGAAGCATAAGGAAGAAATTGGGAATCGGTAGGAGAATAATGGAAAGTTGGCCACTTTTAAGAGGGAATTAATGGGCGTGTTATCGTTTGCACGTGAGGCAAATAGTTTTTGTTTTTAATACGAGATGGCTCAAGGGTGGGCAGTTGCTTGCTACCTGTTGAATGTTCTCATATTTGAACCGAGCTTTTGTTATTAAAAAGGCTGCTTTGGTAAGTAATAATCATGATCTAATTCTCTCACTTTAAAAACAAACGTTATAGTTATATAGAAATATTCCCGAGCCAAAAGAGTGCAATTCGAACACACAGTGACTTTTTCCGGTATAAGAAGATGATGGTATCTCCTGTTCCAAAACAATGTTCTGAAACTATTTTTGAGGAAAGCAAGTTGAATGAGGTCTCGAAGCCCAGTTCAGCATATGAAAATGAAAACAAAAGTGGTAAGTGTGTACAGTATTTGTTTGGAGTAATTTTCCAGGGAAAATGAATAAATAAATGGCACATAAATATAATTTGCAAATCTTTGTTCTGTTTTCTTGACTTTGCAGAGGCTTTTAAGCAAGTATTTGAAAAGGATGTGGCTGAATCAGGAAGTTTCTCCTCCCCGTACTTTGTTCACCTGAGGGGGATGCCTTTTCAAGCAACAGCACAAGATATTATACATGTATGTAGGGGTACAGTTATTTCAAACATCCTGAGCAATTGTGGGTGGGAAGAAGCCTGTCATCAACCTGAATTTTAATGTCTTACTCAGTCACTGAACCTTGTAAAAAGATCTGATTAACCTGAAGCTAGTTTTAGAAACTACTGGCTGAAATGCATTTGTTTGAAATTCCCAATAGTGCTTTGCCACTAGGAAAGGGAAGTGGGAGTGCGTGGGAGTGTTAACTGCAATTGTTTTCCTGAGAAATTGAATGCTAATGCTTAACATTTACATTATTTGAACCCAAAGTTTGGGCATCTGGTGTATGGTTCATTGTTAGCTTTTTTTAGCTGGTCTATGATTTGATAGTTGACTTTACTCTTTTAGTTATAGTTTAAAATAATCTTGTTGATTAACAGTGGTTGATCTGACCACAGCTTCTACCTTGAAGGCACCAGGTTGGTGAAAGCGTCTTAGGATGTACCTAACGGGGCAAATTTTATAAAAATCTGCTTATGTGATTGCACATGTATAAAAGTACATCAGGATTGTGCTTCTTAAATCTGGCCAGCTGCTCCTAATAGGAGGGTTTTCAGAAATAGTTCCAGTTACTGCAAAATGTCTGTGTCCTCATGACGAAAAGGTCAGAAGTCCTGAGAGTGTGTCCTAATTGTTGGGAACTCCTGAATTCTGCTGAATCTCCAGTTTATGAAACATCTTTGGCTTATGTTTGCTTGCTTATAAAGCAGATAATTTAGTTTATCGTTGAATAGATAGATCACATTTTAGAATACATAAGTTATAAATATAGAAGGGTATTGCATCAGCTTCTGTTTAATCTTAGCTTCTAAAACTCTAATATTCTTTATTTAATAATCAGATGAATCACAAAATCTGACTTGCCACTCTCCTGTTTTTGTTCTGTTTTTAAGTTTTTTGCTCCCTTAAAGCCTGTGAGGATCACAATGGAATATAATTCAAGTGGTCAAGCGACCGGAGAAGCAGATGTGCACTTTGAAACACACACAGATGCAGTTGCAGCCATGGCCAAGAACAAGTTTAAAGTCCGTAAGTGCATCTTGTGAATTTTTCACAGGCTTACAGGCTTTGAAAAGCAATTGTGGGTGGCGCTATATATTTTTGAATATACTAATGTCAGGAACATGGATTTCCTGAAGGTAGGTGTTAGTCATAACACATAGCTGATAGATTCCTTCAAATTAATTTTCCATTTACCTTCTTTTATTTTGCAGAGCATAGATATATTGAATTATTTCTGAATTCATCACCAAGCAGAAAATAGAGCAGCCCGTGACAATGGTATAATTCCCAAAGTTTAGGTGAGTTCATTGACAAATTTGCGTTGGGGCAGCCTGATCTGTTAAGGAACAGTTGGATTCACTGGGCAATTAGGGACATTGTTTCTTACAACAACCGCTTGGATACCTTCTGGAAGAGCACAAGATAGCTTTGAAGGTAACTTTTTCCTGTTACTAATTCCTGATAACTTGTATGCAGAGACATACTGCTTCTGGGAGATAGCATGTAATGATCATGGCTGGTTGCTGCTTGATAGCTGAATTCTCCATAAATGTGATTTCTCAGTGGCCAGTTTCAAACCAAAAATGGTTTGGACCAAGAGGAACATACTCTGTTTTTTAGGACTTACTTTTTGAATTGTTTTAAGTTTTTGAAATGCACATAATGGGCTAAAAAGAGGGGAGTGTGGCACCTCATATCCAGATAGGTTTTCTATCAGATCAGCATGTCAACTGGGTTCAATATTCTGTGTTCATATTGTTCTCTAATTAGCAGCTGTGTGACAACCTATCTGTTCACATCTGTGTTCCTATAATCACTTTAAATTGCTACTTATTCAGGCTTTTGCAATGATTAAATCTGGGGGAGAATCAGACTTTTTCCATTTATTTTGTGTAGCTTCATTCTCCCATTGATTCTGATTCTTTGGAACACAAGCTCAGATCCAGGCCATTAGCTGAGCTTTGCTCTGTTTAAGTAAGTAATTGTTAAGTCAGAACCGAATTTACTTCATGTATTTTACTGGGAACTAAGGGACTTAAATCCATTGACTAAAATTACACATTGCACTAAGTCATTATTTATTTAACTGTAGCTGTTTGGCTGGATTAGCTCAACACACCAAGCCATCAGCCATAATTTACAAACATTTGCTAGTTCACACAAGATTATCTCAATATTTGGTTCTATAGTATTTTAAAAAGCTTGTAAGAGCTGTAGAATAGCCAGATTTAGAACATCATTAAAGAGAACATCTGTTCTGCTAAAAGAATCAAAAGCTTGCGTCAAAATATATGTGACATTCATTTTGTGTTAATTCTTTTGGCAACTCTTGCAAACTCTGTAATCTCAACTGATGCAAACTCTAAGCACAGAAAAGTTGTACTAGGCCACATCTGTACTTCATAATCTTCAAAAAACACAGATTGCTTGATATTCCTTTATGGATGTCATTTGCAACTGACATCCTTGACTAGAGTAGGGAAATAGGCTAGTGTTTATCTCTGTTAGTTTAATACGTTTGTGTTCTCTTTCTCAACAGACAAAATCAAGATGCATTTCATCTGCACATGTTCCTAGAGCTGGGCTACTGTTGTTTTCCCTCCCTGAATTGTCTTTCAAAGAAAATCCAGCGGCTGCGTCTGAAACCCTTAACAAAATGTTTGTGCAGGATCTGTTTTATGTAAACCAAAATTAAAGTTCAACTGTACTTAAACTCGCTACAGTACATTTCCTGGTAGATTGGGAGCCAAATTGAGAAGTGTGGCTTTGGTTGTCAGTTCTGACCATAGCTGGTGCAGATAGAGATAGCCTTTTGTTTCAGAACATCTGGTTAACAAAGCGAACTCAAGCATTAAATGGGTGGGAGGGGACGACTAGCCTCTAGCAGAGAGAGAGAAGAGGAGCTGCAGGAAGTTGCAGCCAACTGCTCTCTGCTCAGCCACAGTACGTTAGGGGACGGGACCTGAGTTACATTTGTGTGAAACTTAGTATCATCAGGGCTTTGAGGCAGGAACTTGGAGGAAATGCTGTCCTTCACTATATGAATGCAATGGAGGCAACTGCATACAAGAAAAAATACTCATGAGAGCATCTTCTATATTGTAATAGGCTCAGGAAGTTGATTTGGATGGTATGCTTTGTAGGGTGTTTTTGCATCAAAATCCTCTAGTGGCTGGAATAAAACTACTCATTATCTTGAAGAAAAGTCTTGAATATATGTAACGTGAGCAATAGGAATATTTATTTTTCCACCCTTGAACTTCCACACGTTTAGCTTTCACTCACAAGTTGTTTAGGTTGATGTAAGGGTGTTTCCAGACAAGCAGGTTAGCATACATAGAAATGGGATGGGGTATTGTCAAGGTGACCACTAATGAACAATTTCCTTACTGGGTTTTGATAAGACTGAAATGGTGGAATGCCATTAGTGACATGCTGGCAGAAGGGACTGGACAAAAACTTCTTCAGCTGCCTCTCTTCTTCCCCTGGCAATTACTAGAAAATTCTGCCTTCCAAAATGGGAGTTGAACATGGGGTATGGGGAGATCTCCCCCAATCACCCAGTTTTGCCTTCTATGAGGAGTTTCTTATTAGCAAAATTACCCTGGCATCCTTATGTTGGATACCCAAACCGGGTACATCTGGTACTAATTCCCAGATATGTGTTGCAATGCATTACAACAAACTATAAAGAAAAATTAAAATTCTAGCCTGTATCTCAGACCCCATGTCTTAACCAACTGGCTATATCAAAACAATGAGACTTGTTGAAATGGGCTTGATCCCTCCCTACGTACTTTTTTTAGACTCTGACATAAGAGCCTCATACGGGGTAAGTGTGTTCTGTAGATTATGCCAGTGTTTCTCAACCTTGGCAACTTTCAAATGGATGGACTTCAACTCCCAGCATTCCCTAGCCAGCATGCTGGCTGGGGAATGCTGGGAGTTGAAGTCCACCTATCTGAAAATTGCCAAGATTGAGAAATACTGGATTACGCTGTAATGAACACTGGTGACCCCAATTTCTACTGCCATGATCATCAAGCATATTTAATATGCTTAACAGAGGCTCTTTTTCTTAATTCAATCATGGTGCTTCAGGGTTCTTTATCTTCTTCTGCCAGTTCTTCAAAACAACTTTCACAGACAGTGCAAGTCCATTCAACTGCCAGACTTCTGAGGATGATACTTGTAATCAGACCATGAAAGCAAAAATATAGAAACTAAGCCAAAACCAAGTCAAGTCCAAGAGCAGGTAATCCACAGGCCTCATGCTGTTTCCCACAACCCTCAGAGCATCACAACCCAGTGGCATCTTTTTTTTAGCAATTTCCCAGTAAGATAAAGGTTAAAATGGATTAATGCATCAATTTATTCCTTTACATATCCCCCCCTTAAAAACAATTCAAAAGCCACTACTTCATAGTTCTGAGCAGGATCAATATGGGAAATGAATCATCATAAAATTAAAATATTGAGGTTTTACAGGGCAAGTTTCTACAAAAGCAAAACTCTGCTTTACAGAATTCTCCCTTGTGAATGGAAGTATTAAAATCAGACTGCAGAGTGGCAAACCCCACTTCTTTCTAGCACTGAAGATGTTACCTGGTTAGGTAACGAAACATCTGCGAGAAAACCACCAAGCTCAGAGTACACCAAGGACTCCACAGTTCAACCCTGAGCTACAGATACTCTCTTCTATTGGCTTTATGTTTTTCCAAAGAAGAATATGTGTTATGTGGGTTATACTAGAGTTAGATTTTCTTCCCCTTGCAGGAATACCAGTTCAACACACTTCCTCCCAGAAGCAATATGAGATGATAATTAGCAAAAACAGAATTATTGCACTGAGAGATCTTGACTGTGCCTGTCCATTTCAAAGTGAAATTAAATTCCTGCCCTTACGTTTTGGAAAGCTTGGTGAGGCTTACATATGGCCAGTAAAGATTGCACTATGCAGGCAAATGAACAACAGATTCAAATACATTCTGCGGCCTTGTTTTAATGTCTAGTTCAAGTAGACCATTTCTTACAAAGGATGAAACACTTTGGAACTGTACAGTAGTCACCACTGTTGAGTTCCCTGCTGTTAAGCAACAGTCTCCATCACGTGTCACAATATTTTCCATAACATGCTGCCAAATTTTCAGAAAACCATGAAATAATGGATTAAAAAAATCACATTGACCTACATTGAGTTTAAATGAACTGTAGTACTGCCCATATAGTCCTATTTTGTCATTCATGTCTACAGCTTGAATTAGCAGCTCTGCAAATTTTACTTATTTAAATATTAAGGGTTCAAGTTATTCTCTATTTTAAGAATGAATGAATGAATGAATGAATGAATGAATGAATGAATGAATGAATGAATGAATGATTGATTGATTGATTTTTACAGGTCATCCAAACTGTTATGATTCTTAGTTGCTGGCCTTGGCAACCTGCAAAAATAAGATACCCAAAACATTTCCTGGGAAGTTCAAAGAGACTACTTTTGCTGAACATTTGTATGCCAAACCAGCAAAAAATGAATGCAGAATAGCTGCATACCACAGTCTGTCTTTCAAAGACTTTGTAAAGGCAAACCTTTTTTTCTTTTAAGCTTGAAAACTTTAACTTGAAAAATACAAAAGCATGTTTGTGCCATTTTATCATTAAATTGGTTTGTTTTATTTTTTATTATTTTATTTTTATTTTTATTGTTTTGCACATGAACGTTGCCAAATATATTTCTGAAGAGTTTAATCAGGTGCTTCATGTTTTGCAAAAACAGGGTTCTTTAGACTAGAGCTACAAAAATGCTGTATTGGGGTTCCAAAGAGCCTGCCAGAATCACTTCTGGCACTCACCCCCAGGTTGGGTAGGGTCAGTATTCTGGCCCCCCTTTCCTCCCATTTTTGAGAGCATTAAGGGATAAAATGTATTCACTAATTCTATTTTAGCCCTTAGAACACCTGAAGCCCTCTCCAAAAAATCAGGAATGGCAAATGACCCTCAGTGGCAACACAAAACCTGGTGTGGCTCTTGCAATGTCAAAACTTGTATGCCCCCATTTTAGGCTATACAACAGGGGTTGAATGTAATATCACTGAAATACAGAGATTTGCGTATTCCAAGGTAGTGCTTGACTTACAGCTTGCAGAGGCCTATTTATGAAATGGGGCCCTCCACATAGCTCATTGGTTCTTTCTTCCACAGAAAACAATGCCTGAGCTAGACCAGGATAGTTCATAAGACTGGCAGAGACCACTGAGAATTGTAACCTCTGCACAGTTGGCACCCCTGGAAAAGTTGAAGAGTGCAATGTCCTGTTTTCTATCAGGACGCATGTTTTGAGTTCATCAGTGGAGAGTTACAGCCAGTATCTTCTTTGTCAACGAAGATGTCATATCTCAAACTTACGAGTGCAGTAACTGTTTCTAACAGACCCATGAATGAGAAATCCCATAACCTACATCAGACATCAGATGAAAGTCTTCAAGGTGCAGTCAATGCAAAAGCTTCAAAATTACACAGTTATGACTGACTGTCAATGGATGACAACCAACCACACATTCTTTCTGACTCTGCAAAAGCAGAAAAGAATATTCCCTTGAAATACATTTCAAGCAGCTCCAGAGATCATTAGACGCGGACTGATTTCAGACAGGAAGTCAGCTAATAGAAAGCACTGTCACCCTCTGGGTCCTATGAAGGGCTTCCAGAATATTGCTGTATTAAGTACTTGTGGCAAAGATTGCAGACACGCTCTGGGTTGATGCTGGACGGAAGAGGCAGTTCATTCGCTGAACAATCCTCACAGAAAATGCCTCCACAGTTCTTGCAGATGTTCTGAACAGGGAAGAAATAACAATCAGAGTTACTGAGAATTCTAATTCACTCAACTGCAATACATAATGTGAAGTAAGGAGAAAAAAGGGTCAATTCTTAGCAACTAAATGGTTTGACCAGGGTTTATTTAATTATTTCTCTCTAATATCTTGGGAGACCAAAGGCTGGAAACTGAAACTAGAATGATTGGGGAAGAGGGGTGGTGATACAAATTGCTCAAGGCTTGGATTTGTTTTAGTTAATAAGCTGTTCTATTGCTAAGATTCAGGTCAGTTAGCAAATCCCTCTCCACCTTCGTGCAAGACATAATGAGAATTCCACTCATCGAGCAACAGTAAAAAAGTACAGATCAGCTATCTCTATCAAATGTAATGTAATGCTAGGATGCAGCATAAAAACAGGATCAGAAAATGGTCACCCAGGTTAAGAGATGGGCTGAGTTACCTTTCGTTTGCTCTGAGTACTTTCTTCTTGACACAGTTGGCACAGTGTGGACTTTTCAGGAACTTGTTCCTAAATCATTGAAAATACACTCTCATTTATGCATATTTTTGGTCAACCCTTCCATTTTTCCCATGGAAAAGCTTACCCTTAGCTAAAGCCTTCCCTCTCAAATGGGCAACTTTCTCCCTTTCAATTCTGTGCTTGCCATATCCAAATAGATTCATAATAAACAAAGATTGCAGTGCAAACGTCTTTAACATAAGCAACAATTCTTAGACCCCAAATTGCCAAAAAATATTCTATAAGCATCGGCATCACCCATCCAGGCTGGTATGCCTGAGGATTGTGGCCAACAGTTTTGCAACATCAGGAAATATTTTCTTGGGTTTTAAAGTTTAGGGTTGTTTTTTTAATTGCTATGAAATACATTTAATAACTGCAAACTCAATCCATCTTTCATATCCTTACATCCACTACTCATAACGGCTACATTCTATTTCCAGTGTCAGAGCTTCTGAGTAACAGTTGCTAAAAAGCACCTAATCCTTATGTTCTGAATTGTTTTAATATGAAATGCCAAGTGAAAAGCAACTTATTAATTCTTAGGAGTACAAAAATCAGAACTCTACATCCTAAAACAGTTTAGATATGCATTTTAAGTGTACCCCTCGGCTATAGAAGATTAACTGGCAACCCACGGCATCTTAAACAACGGGGCCATACAGCAATAACCCTTAGCAAAAATAGATATCACCACATTTGCACTTGCAAGAATTTGGAAGTTCAAGCTAACCTAGGCATGGGAAAAAAAATCCAGCTACTGTTCTACTGAATTAATAAAACCAGTTACTTACACGCTCCTCTTGCAGGTCAAGAGACACACTGCAATATAAGATATGGATTTAGCATGTTGCTTCATCTCCATCTTGCAAAAATCAGGTATTAAGCATGCTTTGATTTCCTGTATCAGTACTGTGCCTCAAACAAGTTTAACATACTCATTTATCTCAAACATAAATAGGGTTAGGATGCTTGACTCCACACCAATCCTTCATCAAAAGCAAAGGGCCCACAGGCTTCTTAATAAACACCAAATCAGATTCCAACAAACGCTCAACCTCACCATGCAATCGTCATACATCCGGCTTTCTACATTTGTTAAAACTAAGACAACAAATTATGTTCCAGGGTAGGAATACAAGATATAAAAGAATTCAGGCCAATAGAGGCGTTTGTTTCAACCCACAACAGAGATTGAAAAATGAAAATCTTGAAACTTACTACAATGCGTATCTTTATAACATCTACATTACTTGAACTGCCTTCACCATTCCCCGAGAAAATGTCCCGCCCAGTGGGGAGATTTGGGGAAATTTAGCACGCTGAGCTTGGCCGTACAAAAATCTGTATACTTATTGTGTCTGAAAGCAATTATATGCCAAACTCACTTCCCATATCTAGAGCATCGCTAAATAGTAGCAGGGAACCATGGTCTTAATGGAACCTATTTAAATTGGGATGATACACTAAGAATGTTCTGCAGCAAACATGAGATAGGGTTTCATACACACACACACATATACAAGGAATCACAAGAAGGCTTCCAAACTGACCTATGAATTATAGGTACCATCATTCCATTTGTTTAAGAGAAGTCAAAGATTGTGATTCTTGCATTTAGTCCATACCTGCTTGGAAGAACTGCATTTTCTTTCACTGATGCTCTCCGTTGGGAATCTCCTTCAAGGTGTGTGTTGCTTGAATCCTATTAAAGCAAGTAATGTATCGAACAATCAAAGCAAAATACCCCAAGGCAGACTCTTTATTTTGAATCTGCCACCAAAACCAAACCAAGTTCCCTACCTTTCCATAACAGTGCTGCTTCCTGTTGAGAATAATGGAGCCACCTGTCACTACTAGGTCAGAGGTCAATTAAAGGATCAGAATGACAAGTGAATCATCAGAATTGTCTGCCTACGCATTACCCTCCATAATATGGGGGTATCTAACACAGCATACAAGTAGTCCTCACTTAACAACGGTAATTGGAACCGGAATTTCCATTGCTAAGTGATATAGTCATAAAGCGCAATGTCACATGACTGCATTGCTTAGTGATGGCAATCTGGGCAGTCCCCGTTGCCGTTATTAATGAACATGACATTTTCTTGGTAACAATACTGAAGTGGGTTGTCTTTTTGATTGCCAATCTAGCCTACAATCCTGGAATTCTCTGGTGGTCTCCCATACAAGTACCCACCAGAGTAGACTTAACTTTGCTTAGCTCCCAAGTTTAACAAGGTCAGTCGGGTGCTGCTACCCGCTGAGTACTTTTAGGTCCAACACCTCTAAACTCTGAAGACAGCCACTAATCAGACTGATGTAAGAATCTTTGCGAAGACTGATGCTTAGAAAAATCCCTTATCAATCAATACAAGCCTGCTAATGATTCTGAAAACTTCAGGTGCTACAATTCTGCATCAGTTGCAATGGTTACAATTGGTTTTTGAGATCTGATTGAATGGTTTGGGATAGATCAAAACCCCATCCCTGTTTTAAGTGTCCTTTGTGTGATGCTTGTAAAAAAGGAGCAGGGCTTCAACCACATGGATATGGTTACCACCTTGACTTTTTTGACACCCCACCCTGCAGATCCCCGTTACAGGATATTTCAATATGACTGACAGGAGCATGAGTCCCAGCCACAATCAATAAACACTATGCTAAGCACCTGGTTTCAAAAGGAAGTAACATTAAGCCAGTTATGTATAGAGCAACAAAAAAGAAGCATTACTATCTTTGATCCTGTCTTCTGAATGCCTCTGTTAGGGCTGAACAAGCTTTTGTTATCTGGAATCCCATAAGGTAAATGCAACCACCGTTCCCGTTCCCGTCTCAGTTCCAGTTCAAGCTGGCCTCTGAAGTAACAACAGGAGGAGAAAATAGGTTGAAATATAACACACACCTGGAAAAAAGTGAACTGGTTCCCAACCTTTCCCTTTGGAACTATCCTTTTAAAAATGGCAACTTTGACTTGAACAACAGTAAATGAGTAATTGAACAACGCCAATACAAAATCACTAAATTTTGAAAATAATTTTGTGGTGCGTTGGCTCTCATAGCACCTCTCTGCTATCAGTTAATGCCTGTATGTCTTTTTTTCAGGCTTCCAGGCCAGCCTAAAAACGTAGATGAGGCTGCTTTAAGGAAGTGACTTGTTAAAGTAATCATGATCCTTAACCCAAGATGCAGGTATCTGGTAAAAAATTCACCACATTTCTGCCTGTTTTGGGGGGCCGTTTTAAAGCTTAAGGGCTCCAACCCCCCAAATGCAAAAACCCAAGGAGCTCTGGAAGGCCATGTGTGGCCTATGGGTTGACCATGATTCAGCTCTGACCTATTCTCCTCCCATCCTTCCCAGAATACTGTTACATTAATTGTCTTAGACAGAAATCCTACATATACTTGAGAATAAACTCCACTGAATTCATTGGGGTTCACTGCCAGGTAGAAAGATAGATGAAGGACTATAATTATAGAATTCTGCAGTTTCATATTTAACTTCTGCCACAGATTTATTTTACGGCATCCCCCGCAGTGCACCACTGTAGAAAATTTCAGTTTAACTTTATTATTTCAGTTATTTTAGTTTAATTATATTTATTGTTCTTAATTTGCATAGTAAACTATCAAACAGCATTGTGCTATGATATTCAATTTATAAAGGCCTTGGACAAGTAAAGCATTTAAAAAAAATATTACTTTGAACCGTGCAGGGTCACTTTTTATGAGAAGTAAATGCACCCAGAAAGTGTGACGTGCATGCTTAATTCGTTTCCAGTATCAGCCCTTTAGATCAGTGTTTCTCAACCTTGGCAGCTGGAAGACGTGTGTACTTCAACTCCCAGAATTCCCCAGCCAGCCATAAAATAAATCCATGGCAGAAATTAACTATGAAACTGCAGAATTCTGTAATAACAGTACGCTGGCTGGCTGGGGAATTCCCCAGTATGCTAGCTGGGGAATTCTGGGAGTTGAAGTCCACACATCTTCCAGCTGCCAAGGTTGAGAAAAACTGCTTTAGATATTCAAGTGCCTTGTCCTTCTCTGATGATCCCTCCTACATTCCCCATCTTTGCTGACTGCATCAAACAGTGGTATGTTCAACATGGACACACCAAAACATGAGTAAATTATGTATGTGTACCACGCCTGGTCATAACTCTCTGATGTGTAAAGAAACTATGCTCATCTACATTTAGCTATTCAGGGTCCAAGCATGCATTTGATGCCCATGAACAGAGGATCAACATCATTTAACTAAAGGGTAAGATGAATGGATGGAAGGATGGATGGAAGGATGGACACACGCACTGAAGACTCAGGCACTTAGTTATGTAAACAGTGGTTAATGGGTTCATCTACTGCCCTTCTTTTAAAGTGGGCCATAGCAACCAATGGGTGACCAGGAAAACCAGCCGCAAAGGTGGAGATTACTTGCAAAAACCACAGTCCCTTGCCTGGTGCAGGCGCATACAGTCTCTCATAAATTAGAAAGCACATTTTGGAACCCTCAGAAAATCACTTCCTCTCTCAGATGGGAAAATGCACACAAAAGCATGTGAGGAATTCAGCAAAATATCTAAACGATACATCCAGCTGAAAAAAGCCCACCCACTAAAGATACCCAGGGGAAGGGAAACAGTTCTCTCTTCACCGCTGCTTGGTAAGTTGCTCCACCTCCACCTGAAGACTGTTGATCTTCTCGCCAAACTCCTGCTTGAAGAGACGATTGTCCTCCTCCAGAGATTGGCGTTCCCGTTCAGACTGCTGCAATCTGGGTATGAGCCACATGAACTTGTGATAAAAAACAAAAGCCATGGTGGGGAGGAAGACTGAGTTGAAACAATAAACAAATAAAAACAAAAAGCTTAATGGGAGATGGAGGGATAAGTGTGGGAACGAGAAGAAGGGCAGGGACAGAAACGAATCTAAAGAAAGACCAAAATGGGTGAGGTGAACCAGGCAGAAGGAGCTTCTCTTTTCCATTTTTTTATTCTATTACTACAGTTTACAGTCATTAGATGATAAACATAAAACATCACTTTTATCCATAGTCAAAGCAAATCTCAAGTACAGAGTATGTGAAAGGTCTTTGTGGGTTCTTTATTATGTTACACTGCAGCTTTATACAAGTAACTGGAACTTGCATCGTGGGATACCTAGGATATTAGTGCATTTATCTAGCCCCATCCACAACCGTTACATCAGGTGAAGCACGCAGGGTTCCGGATCGAATACAAAGTTGTGGGTGGTTCATCAGGGTTCCCAGACTATTTCAGATGCTGCTCAACAAGGAGAAGGGGGGGAAGTATACTATCACAACACAGAAACTGATTTTGGCTACTTGAATCCACCAACCAGGGGGCAAATACTTAGGATGAAGGATTAACTGGAGGGTGGTCAGGTAGAATAAATTGCTCTGCCAAAGTATGGATTATGCCTGCCTTTCCACACAGGCTCAAGGATTCAGTCGGTCACGTGGCACCATCTGTGATGTATTACTTCAAAATACACAGAGGGAATTTTTCAAAAGTATCTCCGGGTGGAAAACAGAGAGACCTGTACGATGGGGCCACCTGTACATTCAAACTGGGCTTTCATTAAGGTTCGGTTGGCAGCTGCAGAGGAATTTGCAGCATTGGTGAGGGGGGTGGAGAGGTGCCCACTGGCTATCAAAGCTTGCACTTAGTCAGCCCTTCGTCCCAAGGGTGAGAGGCACCAGTGGGATGAATTCCACTCTAGGGAAATTCTGCAAAGGTAATATTCTCTGCACCCACTGGAATCAAGGAGGATCCAAGGCCCTTGTGAGAGTCCTCCCTCACACAGTGAGGGATGAACAACCTGGGAGTAATTCACAATATGTTGCAAAAGCCAAAGAGAGAGGAAAATAGGACAGTCTACATCGGTGTTTCTCAAGCTTGGTGGCTTGAAGATGTGTGGACTTCAACTCCCAGAATTCTGGGAGTTGAAGTCCACACATCTTCAAACCACCAAGCTTGAGAAACACTGGCCTACACAAAAGGGCAGGAAGGATAAAGAGATATAGAAGGAGTTGAATGTTGTTTCTCTATCTAAGGCCTGTTCTTGCAACACAGCAATTGCTGAAATTCTGCAAGCATAGCTTCTAACTTTCTTCAATAAAATTCACTTATCCAAAGCTCTTGGATGTTTTATGAGTTAAGTGGTTTCAGTCCTGCCTATTGGGTGAAGCCTGACAGCCCACAAGCAACAACCTAATTTCTCAGAGGTGACTACTACATTTTTCCTGGGTGCAAAGCATGATTTCAAAGGATATTTTAAATAGATGGGACTGTGAAATGTGAAAGCAGCCTACTTGAGTAATAGGCTAGGCACCAACCTAGGCTAATCTTGGAAAGCTTAGCAGAGTCAGATCTGGTTGTAACATGGATGGGAAACTACCAGAAAATATCAGGGCTGTAAACTTCAAGGCTATAAATACCCCAGAAGAAGACAAGTGGAAACACTTCCACAATGCTGCCAAAATAGCCAGATGGTCATGACCATGAAGTCAACCAGAGTTGAGTTTGACCCAAAGGAACTTCACCTACCCTATTTGGGAAAGGGACAATTCCCCTCTCTCCCAAAATGTTGAGGGTGATTCCTCAAAATGTACATGAGGAGTGTGGGTTTTTTGAAAACTCAGATTGTAATTCTAGGGCATTCTCACAACATTAACTATATGCCATTTAGATATTGTAATGAAAATACTAAAACTTTTGGATAGGAATTAAACGTGCCATCCCAAAATGCCATTTTTCAAGGTTCAGGAAAATAAATAAATAAGTAAATCTGACTGGTGTTGTCAGACAGATTTATAAGCTATGAAGTGAATGAGATTTTACAGCCATATAGATTTTAAAATCAGGCTATTATTTTTTATTCCCATCTTTTTTCCCATTTCCCCATTTTGCCTGGACACAGTAAAGGTGATTTATATAGGATGAAACTATTTCAATCCTATTGGGAACTAAAAGGAACACAATTTTTTAATCTCTCTCACACACACCCATCACACATGGACATATCCTAGGTTTACACTTCCCCAGATCCTCGATCAATATAGTCCAAAGCCGTACTGCCTAGGAATGCTGGAAAATGTAGCCCCACACATCTGGGGGGTACTTGGTTGAAGAAGAACAGACTATTTAAGATAGAAAAAAATAGTTTGGATAGTCTGAGAAATGTTGATAATTATCTATACACTGAGATCTCTTTAAGATCTAGCACTGTGACATCTTAGAACCACCTTTGATTTCATCAGAAATAGGAAAAGAAAAAACACATTGTTGAGTTGCAGCATGGTGTCTTACTAAACTTTCTAAGGCTTAGATGATCTTTCACTACAACTCCTAGCAAATCCCTTGTTTGATACAGATCACTCAGAATCAAATGTTAACCGCGGCAAAAGGCAGCTTTAAACAATGGCCAAATTATTGTATGCTGTAGTTGTTCTTAGTCAAGGAGTCATCAGCATTAAAACACTACCAGTTTCTGTTTATCCCTTTTATACATGAAAGAAACAATTATTCAGTCTTTCCTAAAAGAGGAAGGGAAGGGAACACGCACGTATCATAAAAGTCCATCAGGAAATGAGAATCACTATCTTTTAGGGAGAAAAGGCAGAGGTAGAAGGCAATGCAAAGGGAAAGAAGGGTTTACCAATTAAAAAATAGCTAACAGCTAGATTCTGCATCCATGTAACCTAAAGGGGATGAATAAATTATTTCCCCCATTATGAAAGTGGCCTGCGCTGGCTTATTATCTTAGCTTGTCCTTGTCCTGCAAAATTCCTGTCACAACGTTGAGCAATGAGAATTTGCATGATTTGCATTGTCTTAACTCTGGGTTCTTCTGATGGGTATTCCTTAATACCCATCCACTGGCAGCTATGTCAAACAAAGGGGTCGTTCATCAGATGAATTGGCAGGTAGCCTTAAAAGGAAATTCTCGGAAAATAGAGTGGAACAATGCAATTGTTCTCAACTGCAAGCTGAAGAGAGTGAAAAATGCAAGGAGCAGAGTGAGTCCAGACAGAAGTGTAGTTTGCTCTGCTCTCTCAAGCGAGAGACAAGTTCTCATCCTGCTTCAATTGGGGTGATTTTAAGAACAGCATCTGGGAACGGGAATATCCCTTAGAAGATTGCTGTGCAGCCCTCACATCTCAGATGCACTTTCAATTTACAAAAAACTCTGAGCAAGGCTCAGGTGGAAAAGTGTTCAGTGCAGACAAGCCTTTGGTTAATAATGGCCAAACGCTCCTAAAAGCAAGTTCTAACCATGATGTGTGTCTCTCCTGCTTATGATCAAGTGGAAACACAAAATCTACAAAATCATGGTTTCCTGCAGGCTCCCAACTTTTCTCTCTCTATTTCTTCCATCTGCTTCACAACAGGGAAACAGAGAACTATCTGCTTTCTTTGAAACATTTGGGGCGAGGCAGGGACATTGCTACAATTTTCTATTATGTTGTAAAGACTAAGAAAAAATGTGCAGTATACAATTGCATGTACATGGCCACAAATCTTGTTTTATCTATTTTCTTTCTGGAGTATTCACTGATCAAATTGCTTGTAGTTTAATAAAGTTTAAGCATTAATTGGGGAAAGGAAAGCTAGAAGTTAATTTTTCTATTTCCAAGTAAAACCTTTTTTAAAAAATTCCCACCAAATTCCACGTCAACTTTAGGTGACAACATGTAATTCTGACATCTAAATTCTCAATTTCATTTTGCTCTTCACTCGTAACGGAGCTGAGATGTCAGAGTTGTGATGTGACCAGCTGCAAAAATTAAAATGTCTAGTGGGGCTTCTGAATTAATTTGTTTGCTGCGCTATTTAAGGTTTTTGCCTGTTTCACCAAATCCTTTTCGCTATAGGAAAAAAGGAAATAAAAATGATATGTGGAAAATGGGGGTTGGAGTAGAGAAAATATGCAGTAAAAGAAAATGCCAGTTAATTGAACAAATATCAGTGGCTGTATATTACAATACTTTAAATAAGCACAACTTTAGTACAACTTAAACTCTTGATCTTCATTTCATAAGAGCAAGGCACAGTAACACGTATCTCAAATAAAGTTACATATTTTCAAAGTTCAGTGATGATGTATATGTTTCGGAGCCCCTTATTGTCGGATCTTTCCTCAGAATGCTAGCATTTAATTTATTTGGTTCAATTCAATCATCTCATTAAGCCACAATGTGAGATATTAGTTGAACTTAGCATGTCATGCAACCCAACCATCATGGCTTGCAAACAATGGTTATGGCCTGCCACAGTGTGTGATGCCAACTAATGGTGACGTATGCAACCATTTATGCAACCATGACATAGCACATTACATCAACTAGATTTCAGTCTATTAACAAATGGAGAACATACAGTTAAATTCTGACTTTTCCAATTTTACATTAAATTTTCAATCCATGTTGCCAAACCTCTACTGTGCACACAAAATTAAGAGGAATATACTTGTGCTTGATTATTCTGGGATAGTGAAATGAAGAACTCAGAATTTTACCTTTGTAATTGGCAAGTAATAGCTGTCCTAGATTTATTCACAGTGCTTCCCTTTAAATACTCCCATTCAATCAGAACAGCTCAGACTAGCTTAGCCTTAGCCTTAGCCTGTCTGGAGGTGGTCAGTTTGAGGGGATTAATTTTTTTATTAGAACTACCCATGTGTCTTCAAACAGACAGATGCTGACAGGCAATAGCTGAGAATTTTAGGAACTATTGTGCTGGCGCGTTCGGAAGGGTAGAAATGTTTTGAGTAACACAAGAGCCCTGATGCCCTGTATGAATAGAGAACATGGCTGCCTCTGGTCAGAATGCTTTAGCCTCACTTAAGAACACTTGTGGAAATGTTCTCCTTTTAACGTTAGGTGGAGAAATTTTGTATAATTGTATTTCTTTGTACATTCACTTTTCTGAAAGACAATTTCCTTTTGAATGTTCTTTCAGAGGGGAAGAGGATTCTGATGACATTCTCAGAGGTAGAGTCTGGTGGACTCACATCTATTTAGTTACAGAGTGGTTAAGGGGTGTGTACATTAATGTCCTGACTGTCATTCTACTATTGGCTTTCCAAGGGTCTGCAGATGCTTCTGAAATCTCTGTTAAACCCCAGGTGAAGAATCAGGACAGAATTCCTCTTACAGGGCTTTTTCAGTAGCAATGCAATTGTTCCTGCTTACGGGGGAATCCCTCCCTTGAGAAATGCTGCAGAATTTCTCCTTCTCTGGGAAAAATGGAGATGTCATATCTGGGATGCAAATATATGGATACCCATAGATGGCAACAAAGAGGTACAAAAAAAGGTCCAGCTCTTTGCTGCCACCTAAAGGTGGTATGGAGTGTTGCAGAACCCAAAAGATGGTCTACATACAAGCAGGTGGTATGAATCTTTGGTGGTTTGGAATTCTGGGAGAAGGCTGGCCTGAAGCTGTACGAGTGCTATTATATAACAAGCAGGCCAATATTCCCGGACTTTTCTGCAGCAGACTCATTGTAAGAGATTGGCCCTTGCAAGATGCAAGTTTAAACAACTTAAATTCTATTTTCATATAGCCCAAGAAGGAATGAATATAAATCACAATTATAGCTTGCTTGAATAAGCTGGCTCTAAGTTTACCTCTGTTCAAGCAGTTTAATTGTGGCAGCCATTTGACTGGTCTTCTCCTCCAAGCGGCTATTCAATTCACTCTTCTGTTTCATTCCCAGGTCTGAACTCTAAAATAACAAAAGGAACAACAACTATCCTTACTAACCCTTAAAGATTCTGAGGTTATGGTTAATATTTGTGCAAAGACCATCATGTGCAAAATATTTTGCATGAATATATTTTGCATTACTGTATCTCCTCCAATTTAATGCCTCCAAATGTGTTGGTCTACAGGCCCTATAATTCCCACGCCAGCTGGCATGGAAGGCTGGCAAAGGCTAATATACACATCAGCAGTGTAGCAGGAGAAAAGACATTTATCCTGCAAAAACGTTTAAAATCTCAAAAGGTACAGGAATAGGGGAACAATTGTATAGTCTCCTGATAAACATGGCTTTAATAGTTAATAAATAAGATACACATTCTTGCAAATTGCTGGTTTGCATAAGCAACAATTACTTATATTTATATGGATGGCGGATCTTTATTTTTCCTTTAGATGCTGTGCACATTCCACTGATTGTTCAAAAGTAACTTCTCATCTCCGTAGAACTGGAGAGGTCCCTTTAAACCAGTGTTTCTCAACCTCAGCAGTCTTAAGATGGGTGGACTTCAACTCCCAGAATTCTGGGAGTTGAAATCCACCCATCTTAAAGTTGCTGAGGTTGAGAAACACTGCTTTAGACCATCAAATCCAATCAAATCTTTAACATGACCGAAGATTATTTTGGAAAATGTGCAATTAGTAATATTTGTGTTTTAGATGACAGAATGAAACAATCTAAGGTGCATGAGAAACACCTCAAGTTTTGTTTCTTCTAGTGAGGAGGGAGAGAGTGGAATTTACAAAAGGTAAGGGAGACAGCAAGCACAACCCCTCCCTCTCTTTTCAACCCAGCGTAAAGGGAGAGTTTACTTCACATTTGGACCAGCCCTGCATGGACAAATTGCAAAAGGAATGCAGAGTTTCTTCTAGCTATTCTCACACTTTGAAAATTGCTCCACAGAAGAGTTACCTGGTCAGTTGTCCTACTTTAAAGCATTCTCATTGTGAAAGCTTTCCTACAGCAACCATGTCCCAAAGATTCAGTAAGACCATATTCTTTAACCACACCAACCAAGAGAAATGAGTAAAAAGCCACAGTGTCGTGGCAAGCTTCATAACCGAGCAATCTTATTCTCCCATGTCCAAGCCCTCCATTTTTCCCAAATGAAGGCTAGGAGGAAGAGAGGCAGAGCCTGCCATCAACCCATCCCTGCTGGTTTACCTGCAGCTTGAAAGAAAGTTCAAGTTTTAGGGCCCTGAGATCATCCAGTTGCTGTCTGAGCACCACAAGTGCATCTTGCTTCTCGCAAACATCTTTTTCCAGCATCTTCATAGCCAGCTCCATCTCCTGTCTCATTCCAATCTGCATTTCAAGTTCTTTTTCCACATCCTAAACCATGCACACACATATAGACATGCTATGGCAGAGCGAATGTTTGAAAGACTCTGCCCCCATAAGAAATGGCTATGATTCAAGAAAGGGTAGGGTTGAGTAGAGCGCTATAGTGTCCATTCCTCCAGGATATGGAATAAGACATTAATTTTCAATGATGACTCTAGGAGAGGAAGGTTAGCCTGCCACAGAGGAAGTCAGAGCATGTCTTTTCCAACATTAACTAGTACAAAAGGTATTATGGCGTGAACATTCAGGGGCATCAGAACAATATTTAAATCTGACGTAGTGGAATCTGGCATGTAAAAAACCTCACTCCTTAATAAATCAGGTCACTTTCCAAGCAGTTCACACTTTCTGATGTAAGGGGAGTGGAAACAGCGATCTTTGTGATGTTGCTGAATTCCAAATCCCAGAATCCCTCTCCACTGGCCATGCTGGGATGGGCCTACAAGGAGTTGTAATTCTGCCATAGCTTCTCTACACCTGCTATCCACCTTACCAGTCTTAATTGTGTTTCCTCTTTTAATTGTTTCCTCGCTTCAGTAAGGGCATGTCCGTCTGCAGTTCGATCCTGCTTATTTACCTGTAATCGATCAAGACGTCAGTAAAGCAAAGAGAATAGAAAGGTTATTATCAACAGAGATGACACAGATTAAATGCTAGTGCTGTCTCTTCTAAGCACAGAGTTAACCACCATTCTCCACAATACAATGTACTGGCTGGGGAGGGAGCATGTTGCAAAAATGCCACAATCCTGTCAGTTAACACCAAAAACTATTATTTCTAGTTTATACATGTGTTTGTCAAGTTTAGAAAGCTGCTCAACTCCATAAGGACTCTCCAGGTATAACATCCAGCTTCTGTACTGTTTCATTTGTTACCCTGCCCCACCCAGAATCACTTGTAGGGCAGACAAAGTGGGAAAGGAATGGGATTGGATCCAGTGGACTCCACCTACAGAGCCACCAACCCCAATCAGGCCACAGTGTTAGGGTTGTTATCCTCCTTCTTTGAGAGATGGAGAATCCTAATAGCCAAACAACCTTGAGAAGATATTATACATCCTAACACAGGAACACACAAATCACCTGGAATGTATTACAGGTGGTCCTTGGTTAATGACCACTCGTTCAGCAACCGTTCAAACTTATGATGGCACTGAACGAGTGGTATTTAACCACCAGTCCTCATAGTTCTGGCCGTCACAGCACTCCCACAGTCACCTAATTGCAATCTGGGCGCTTAGCAACCAGCCTGGATTTCCGACCATTACAGTGTCCTGTGGTCACGTGATCACGATTTGCAACCTTCCCTGCCAGCCTCTCACAAGCAAGTCAATGGGGAAGCCAGCAGGAAGTTAGAAGCTGCAGTCACGTGAGTTCTTCACTTAATGACCTGCAGTGATTCACTTAACGACCATAACTGGGGACTACAGGAACTGCCATCGCTAAGCGGTGCAGTCATATGACATTGTGCTTTACAGTCACATCACTTAGCAACAGAAATTCTGGTTCCAATTACTGTCGTTAAGCAAGGACCACCTGCAATGCAAAACACAAGCAGAAAGCAGAAGAGTGAAGGTGATCAAGAATAAAGAGGTCTTATCAAATGAGCCATATTACAGAAGCACAAGAGAATGGAAAAACCAATCCGTCCCCAATTGCTGGATGTAATACACACATACATACTGACCTTTCGGTTGGATTCCAAAATATATGAACTCTCCTCCTTGACTCGCTCCATTTCTTCTTGCAGTGTTATAATTCTGTTGTTTGCAACAGCAAGCTGCATTAACCACAAGAATACAAATGAAAGAAAATCTACCACTGCTGACACTTTCAAACAATTTGGGGGTTGGGGGCTGCAAGTCCACCTACAGTTCCTTATATTATTTTCTTTTCAATATTCTTCTAGCCCATACTCCATAAAATGCCCACCTAGGAGGCACACCCTCAGCAAAACTATGTTGCTTTCTTGCAAGATAATAGAAACTTCCCAATTTGTAATCCAGACCCATCTGTAGTTTGTTAGTGTCACCTTTTGCACGATTCCACAACAGCAGTAACTCTCTGTTAGACATCTGTACTCTAGGCCAGATATATTTCCATTCCATAATGTTAATTCATCTAGCACCTCTTGCATTTGGAATCTACTATGGGGTATGCATGAACCAGACTGGGATATTAGTTAATTATAAGTGATCTAATTTATTTATGTATCGTAATGTACCTAAAGCCTGAATGATGTCTCTTTTAATTTTATCCTACACAGGAAAAATAACACATTTCTTTCATTTCTACCTACCTCCTCAGTAAGTTTAGTGTTGGATTTTTCCAAAGCATCAACCTTTGCCTGCAGGTTGTTGACTGTAGCACTGTCAAATAAAAAGACACGTAGTAACTATATGAAACTTAAGAATTCAACACTAATTGACCGAATTTTCTACAGAAGATTTACCTCTTTACCTTAAATGTCTATTGAGCTCTTCTACATAATTTTTCTGGTCCAGAATTGCAGTAATTTGACCATCACTGAAAATGGGACACAGTGAATATTAACGATGTACATAAAGCAATATTAAGCAATACTGCCGAGCAAAGCAATAAGGAAGAAGAATTTGTTTATTGCATTCATGAAAAAGTTAGTAACTAATGCACGGATAATTACTTGGCCCCTAAAAGAGCAGACATCAACTTCTTTCTGACATAACAAAATAAAGTTCATCAATTCAACTGACAGTTGTTTGCCAATCATACATTAAACTACAATTAAGATTTTTAAGGTCTAGTATGGTCTGAACTGACATACAATAAAAACCAATTATCCTAGAATAATAAATAAATAAATGATGGTTTGAAAAGAATTTCACGTAACGTGAAAAGGCTTGCAAATTACTGTTCGTCATAATTATAGACTGGCATAATGTCTGAATTGGCAAGTCAGCATTCAGCCTCCAGAGCCAGGCTGTCTGCAGGGGAGGTCAAAAAAGTCAAGATGGTGATGACAAGAAGACATCCCACCCCCTTTACACATGATGATCAGTGGTCCCAGCTGCCATCTTGACTTTTTCTCACACACACACACCCCTGCTCCAGAGGCTGCTTTACACAGAGATGAAAATGAATCTATAAAAATGGGTGCTGAGATGATAGAAAGGTAAAACACATAATTAACTCTAAGCCAAACTAGGCTTCTTCAACTCAGTTGCCTCCAGAAGTGTTCAGCAACATCACATGTAATGCCCAGCCAGACCCTTTTAGCAAGAAATAGTGTGAATTACAGTCCTGGTTGAGAAGGCTTTCAATATGGCTTCCATGTTTGAAGGTTTGTTTGCATGGTTAAAGTGACAGGAGAGATTACCAATAAGAAAAATTAACTTAATTAAAATTTCATATTTAATTCACTGCTGCTCCAAACAGTACCAGGAGTCTTTTTGTAAGCCAAGTAACTACATCTGTATCACAGAACTTCAAACCTACTACAGGTAGTCCTCAGTTAATTACCATAATTGGGACTGACAACTCCATCGCTAAGTGACACAGTCGTAAAGTGAAAAATCATGATTGTGCCAACTTATGATGGCAGTTCCAGCAGCATTTGTTAAGTGCATCATCACGTGACGATGACTTGCGACTTCCTGCCGGCTCCCCCATTGACTTTGCTTGTTGGAAGCTGGCATTGAAGGCGGCAAATGGTGATCACATGACCATAAGATGCTGCAACTGTCGTAACTGCGTGCCAGTTGCCAAGCGCCTGAATCACAATCATGTGACTGAGGGGATGTTGTAATGGCTGCAACTTCAAGAACCGGTCGTAAGTCTCCTTGTTCAGCACTGTTGTAACTTTGAACGGTTGCTGAATGAGTGGTCACTAAGCAAGGACTACCTGTATATATATTTTTTGTGCCTTCGATTCAGTGTTGACTCCTGACAACTGCCTGGACAGGTCCCTGCAGTTTTCTTGGCAACATTTTCAGAAGTGGTTTGTCCTTGCCACCTTCTTCCTAGGGCTGAGAGAAAGGGACTGGTCCACATTCACCCTGGTGGCTTCGCATCTAAGGCAGAGCTGGAACTCCTGGTCTCCTAGTTTCTAGCCTAATGCCTTCCACCATTACACTAAACTGGCTCATACTGGTATCACTATTAGCATTTTAAAGTTTTCATGTCTTTTTTTCTTCACAAACCATTTCACTAGTTAAAGTATTTCCAGAAATTATTACAACGTTGTGTTAAATCTGGCATTGCAGGCTAGGGTGACAGTTAACAGAAAAGAACAAAGCAGTAAAATTGTCAAAGTTCTCCTACAACAGAGCTTCACACAACCATCTAAAATACAGATTCTGGATAGGAATAAAAGGACTTACCCTTCACTGCCTTTACTGCTATTGCCATCCTTCAAGTACATTGAAAAATCAATAACTCCAACCTACAAGAGAAGTAGTAATATGTCATGTCTGACACTCATACACTTTTCTTTCACATTATTTTTCTTATACTGTAACTTATTAAGTGTGTGATTCATCTACGGCAGTGTTTCTCCACCTCAGCAACTTTAAGATGTGTGGACTTCAACTTCCAGAATTCCCCAGCCAGCCATGATGGCTGGGGGAATTCTGAAGTTGAAGTCCACACATCTTAAAGTTGCTGAGGTGGAGAAACACTGATCTAAGGCATGTTCAGTAATCAGGTACATGGTACAATCAGACTCGCAAGATTGATGTCAGCCCCATTAGGCAGACCAGACGAGGAAATCAACTCTACAGGAAGGCTAAACCAACTTTTATTGAGATGGGTTATAATCACAGAATCTTGCAAGTCTGATTGCACTGGACCTCCTCCTCCTCCTTAGAGTTCAGTGAATTAGGGAGGTGTCTGCCTGAGTCACTTCCAAATGTTACCTCACTGTTCTGGACTTAAAATAAGTTTCTCCCCTTGTCACCCCTAGTAATGGATTTTGCACATCTCTGTCAAGGTCATCTTCCTCATAGTAGAGTGTACTATACCTGGAAAGAAGAGTCACTTCAGAAGTCTGCCACTGTCTCTGAAATCAGTTCTACATCCCTAACTTACTATCTTCAATCATTTATCGTGCCTCTACATCTCCAATTGCCTAAAAGTCCAGGAATAAACTCTGCAAGTTTTCTTTAAAGTGTATCTCCGAGAACTGCTGTTATTTCCACATAAAATGGATGCTTTATTTGCCATTTTGTTATCTTTTTAATTTATTTTAATTGTATTTTTAATTGGTATTTATTCATTTGGATTGTTTTATTGTGTATGCCATCCAGAGTGATGGGCAGCTATATAAATGCGATAAATAAATAAATAAATAAATAAATAAATAAATAGTTGCTCAATAAAAGAAAAGAACAAAAAGGATGAGATTTTTTTTTAATCAAAGGGAAGTTTTTCCCCTGTACTAACGGTTTTATTCTTTAATATGAGAGTTTTTATTTATTTATTTAACACAATTTCATTCAGATTTTGAACATTTCTTCTGTTGTTACTTGTCCCTTTGCTTCAAGGAAAATGAAGGAAAGAAACTGAAATAACATTTTGGTTTAAAATAATGTTGAAAAACATGAAGGGACATTTTACTATGCATGGTGGACTTGTGAAAAAGCCAAAGACCTTTTGTATCATACAATGATACAAAAATTTTTAAAGTTTAATATTGCAGATACCAGAACTTATTTATTGGGACTTATGGATACTAAATTAGAAAAGATTCACGATGATTAATTTTGCATATGGTAACAGCAGCAAGATTACTATATGCACAAAAATGGAAGAATACTGAAGTTCATACAATGGAGGAATGGATCGTAAAACTGTTCAAATTAGCAGAAATGGCAACTGACTTGTTTGGTCAGGAAGAAAACAAGAAGTGCTTTTTAAAAGACTGGAAACCTTTTATGGACTTTTTGCTAAAAGAAGAAAAAGTGAAATGATGATTTATGGATTTAAAGACTGAAAATATGAAAATTAAATAAGGTGTTGAAGAGATAAGGGGGGGAAACGATGGGTTTGTCAATATATGTTGAAGAGAAAGATGGAAGTCATATTTCATAACTTCAGTTTTCTTTCTTTTTTTCTTTTCTTGCACATTTTTCTTCTTTCTTCTCTTTTTCTTTAGATTTGTCTTCTACTTTTTGTAAAATTCTCAATAAACATGAATTTAAAGAAAAAAGCATTTTGACTTAAAATACACCTGGTAGGAACTAAGAGGGAAGGAGAATGTTTGTTCTAAAGGACATACAACATACAACTGTTTAGAAAAGCTCCATGAGCAGTAGTTAGCATTTGATTGAAGGCAAACATCTGTACAGCAAAATTAGAATGTGCAAATCAAATCAGTAGTCCTCTAGATTCTTGGTTCCTCCAACTGAGAACATCTCAATGTTTTCGTTTAAAAAAGAGGCAGAATCTGTCTTCAGAGTTTAGTGAAGTGACATTTGATTTCGCACAGCCAACATTAAACAGCCAAAATGCAAGAAGGCTAACTGTATCTACAAGCTACAGTAACTCAAGAGACAGCATATCATCCTCAATTATATGTAAACTAAAGATCCAGCACCTGAGAATCCAAGTCTTCACCCTTCATGCAAAAATTTGCATCAATGACATTTAGGCCCACTAAAAGTCCAGCAATTATAGCACCTTCTTCCTCCATCATTAGGGCATTTGGTTCATAAAATTCACTGCAAAACACATTGAAATACAATTTGTTACATCATGGCAGGTGCTTTTACACACACGTTCTATACAGGTATAGATGATTTGGCTACGAAGACCCACATATAGTTTACTTGTCCTTAGCCTTGTTGTTCGCCACCTAGAGTCAGTTTGTGTGAGATGAGGGGCTATATAAATGTGATTGACTGATTGATTGATTGACAGATAAATCAACCAACCAACCAGCCAAACCTTCTGAGGTCATGAGAAGTCCATACCCAGCAGAGCAGCCCTGGTACTTGCATACTCTCGATTCTGTGCTTTCTAAACTCACAATTAAATAAGCTCTTCTGCCACTTCATCTTGGAAGGAAGTTTCTATGGCAGAAACCCTACATCTATCACTTTTCAATCATTCACGTGAAGACACAAGGCATGAAACCTACATTGGGCAATGGGCCACAAGGGGTCTTGCCCTCTAGGTAGGCACAATCCTCATTTCCCAGCCACACTGAGCAGCAGGGCCTGAAGAAGAGTTCTATATGCATTCTTTTACCTTGGACATGTTTTATGGGAACTCCATTATGCAAGCTAGAATTCATACTCTGTTATCCAAGGTAAGAATGTTTCAACCTAACAGCTGGAATGACACAGGAGTTAGGGCTCTCAGAATTCAGAGGAACCCTGAACAGAACCCCAAATGTCCATCAGAGAAACTGCATAAATGTTTTACTACTACATCAAAGTAAACAAAAGACATGTTTGTGGCAATCCTTCAACTTCACTTGGTGGTATCTCACAGATTGGAGAGGAAGAATCTAAGTGCATGATGCTATTCTAGCAAGTCTCCAAACAGAAATGTTTAGATTTCATCCTCTTAAAAAATTCAGAACACTGAATGCAGTGACACGTAGTATAAAAAGTCTGCTCGAAGAGACCAACTGATTTACGTCATGCAAGCTGATTTACTGAAGCCAAGGCTTTCCAGTCAGGGACAAACGAAGTTCTCACCTGAGAATTTCCCTTCTGTTTATCAAAGCTTTCATGTACTCTGAAAGTTTCTTCTGCATTAGCGCCAGACGAAGCCAGGCTCTCCCTCTCCCCACGGGGGTCCTACCAAGTCCCAAAAGCAAATGATAAATGTTGTTACACATAAGGCGGTATGTAATCTAAGTGCCAGATTCTGCACACAAAATAAACAATAAAATTGGGCAAAGAATTTTTTTCCTAATTAGACAGAAGTAAATTATGAAAAACTGCTCTTTTTTACCTCCACACAATTGGTTTAACTTGGGGCAGCCAGAATCACAGACAATATTTCAGATGGGGACACACAGATTTACATGGTAGTTTTTACAATATGTATTGTACTGCTTTATTTTCAAATCCTTTTCCTAGCTGAGCACAGCAATGAATTTGCTTGTTTCCCTCTTGTTCCGTATCAAGGAAACATCTAAACTGAAACAAGGCGAGAAACCATTCCACATTGTCTGTAAGAGATAAAATATGCCAGAGCTTCACTTGCTCCCTCTCCTCCTTTTCCAGGCATTGTGTAGAAGAGAGTGCATGGAAGGAATCATTTCTAATTAAAATTAATTCAGTATGAAATCTAAGCTCAGAGAATTTTCCTTTGCTTTCAGCTCTAATTAAGAGGTAAACAACCTGCAGCCTGTATGCAAAGCTCAACTTTGTTCGCCGGGGATCTTTCGTTTCTTAATTCAAATTTGCAAAAGGATGAAAGTTGACATAACCCCCGCATGTTGCAAAGTTCAACATAACTTTGTACCATGCAGGAACTATGCCAACGTTGATTCCTCTAAGGAGTCACTGAAACGTAACATCTGACTGGGGCACCTAAACTTTTGCATACAACTAAATACATTGCCTCCACTCCTGGAGATAATGTTTAATCAAAATTACTAATAGCCATTTGCAATCTTAGCCTCAATGACTCTTGTCTACTCTTCTTTTCAGAGATGCCCAGCTTGATGGCCATCATTATAGGTCTAGAAACAAATCCAACAGCCTGACTAGCTCTGTATGAAGTCGTTTTTGTCCTTTTGTTTGATCTGAGCCTCCTGGCATATGGCTTTTATGAATGACCACAATTTTACAGTTCTATGGAAGGAGATAAACTTTCATAATCATTTTCTTGCCACATCATGAATAATTTTGATATCTTTCTTATCTATTACTCTTACTCACCATTATCATTTTTCTTTACTGGAGAAATACTTTATTCTCCTCCTTTAATTGCTTTTTCCTCTACCTGGTTCAATGTGATTTTCTCTTTTTTTGAGATGTGGCAGCCAGATCAGATTTTGTGTTGGAGGACTAAGAATATACAGCACGGCCACGAGAATTTCAGAACATTTTGTTTCTGGTTAAGATTAACTGCAGTTTACCAGATAGGCCAATCCAATCGACACTTCTTAACTATGGTTTGTTTCACTGTTTAAAGCAATGGCAAGCAACCTCATAATCCAAAACTTCAAGAAGGTCTTGCTGGGTTTCTGAATGTTTTTACTGAAAGTCTTTAGGGACCATCTGGTTTCCTAAACCTAGTTTAGCTTCATTTACAAACCCAGCTTGCATGGGTATCCTTTCCTGCCCTCCTTTTTCTCCAACCACAGAGGAAGATCCTTTAGTATCTAACATACTCTAACATACTGTACATCTAATACTTCATGTATTGCATCAAGAAAATGCACAAATAGCAAAGCATAGCCATTACAGCCTTCCACTTTTCTCCTTACACCTCTGGAGCAAATAACAGAAACATAAAATGCAGGTGTTATGGACTGGTATCTGAGTCCTGAACGAGTCCCTAGTGAATAAAATTACCGCTCCACAGAATTTCTGAGAAATGCTTGACCAGCATCTCGTTGAAAGAATAGAAGAAGACAACACTTACTTCAGCCCTGGCAGATCTTTAACACTTGCTGTGATTTCTCCAGCTTCAGGGACAAACTTCTCTACCAATTCCAGAGGCCCCCAAAATGACTTGTTTTGGCCCAGAAAGGTCTTCTTGGCTAAAGAAAAACATTTGTGTTTCTAATATCTGAATTGGCATCTCAAGTGGTTTGGGACAGTGGTATTGTATTAGAAATTCAAATACTATGTTTCCAAAGCCCCTCAATATCTTAATCCAGCCTTCCCCAATCACACCTCCCAGGTATGGGTGCACCAGAACTCTGATCATTCCCAGGAAGCATGGCCAATGATCTGTTGGGAAGCAGTAAACCAGGAAGGAATCTCTTAATCCTCACTGATATATTTTTGGAATAATATTGTAACATACATTAGTACATTCATGGGACAATCTTTTAATGTTAAAGTTGCTAATGTTATGTTAAATTATGTTCCAAAACTTTGGAATCTGGCTGTTTTGGGGGAGCTATGGTTATATCAGGCCTGGGGTGTTGCTAAGATAATTATTTTGAGAAATTGGAAAACCAGTCTTATCCCTGATATTACAGATTGGATTCAAGAGATGTGTAATCTATCTGTTTTTGAAAAGGCAGTTTCTTCTACTAATCAAGAAATGACAAAATATATTCTCCTTTGGCACAGATTTTATGGCATTTTGTAACAATAGAGAATCATCATTTATTTTGTTTCATTTAGATTCAGAAACATTTAAATATTGTTTGATTTTTGATGGATAGGTGATCTGTATATATTGTTTAACCCTGTCCCGTTTTTGTTAAGTTGGTTATTTTGCTTTTGTTGTTTTTCATGTTTTCCTTTATTTTTTTTTCCAATTTTGTGTATTTCATCTTGTAAAGCTTAAGATAAATAAACTCTATTAAAAAAAATTAAAAGGAAACAGTGTCTTAATCCATCAAGAGAGTTCCTCATATTTATCTTTTTATTTGCTCAGCTTTGCATCCCTTTTCCTTTCAGAGGAAGAGCTGGACACCAGACCTGGATGCCACAGAAGGAAGCTGCTCACCTTCTCTTCCCCCTCTGCTACTTCTTGCTTTCATACATGTGAGCATCTGGTCCATCTCTTTCTGATTTTCAGCAAGTACACTGGTATCACAACATTTATTACAAAACCAACCTTTATATATGCATCCATAATGAATAACAGTGGATTAATTGAGAAATCCAACAGTATACAAATGAGTACGGATGTCTCTGAAACCACGCAAGGCATACCAACATACATCAACCAGTTTTCTACTTGAGAAATGAAGGGATTTACTGGCTGACATCTCTGCCTCACACTCTAAAGAGGCTTTCTAGCAAGCTCTGAGGTTACTGATGTCCCTTCTCCTGACTTTCTACATCAAAACCTGCTTATTGAGGAATCTGCCAGCATAATTTTGGGGGATGGATTTGGCTTTAATGCCTCTATTTCCTGGGGAACCACGTTTAGAGAAAACAGACCAGGATTACTCCATCTCACTTCACTGGATAAGAGTTTTAACTGCTATCAAGTATCTGTGCAGAGAATTCAGGGCAAAAAAAAAAAAAGGATTAAAAATACATATTACTTAGGTCTTTGAGGGCTGGGGGCGCAATTCTGTCTGGTGACACAGTGATATCAAAAACTTCTCAGCTTTTTGCAGGGAAGGGGACTGGGGGGGTTTTAAGAGTTAAAGCAGAGGGATATATTGTCAGCACAATCTCTATATGCTTTAAGAGCTGCAGCCTGCAGTGCTGTGCCTTGGTGTGTCAAATGCCCTAGGGAGGACTGCTTTGCTATTTTCATTCCTACCTTTTGCCACAGAGCAACGGGGGAAGTGATTAACAACAGCATGCAAAGGTTTTCAGGTCAAGAGTTACACAAAAATATCCTTTCAGTGGGATTCTAGTTGCACTCAAAAAAGTGGGCAATGCCAAGGCAAAAACATTTTGGGGATCAGGACATATTTGGTTCTTCCTCATGCATTTAATAATGTTCCCGTCCTGTTCCATTTAAAAGTATACATTAAAAGTCTTAGTTGATTCCATAAATAAATACATTGACACATTTTTTAGGCTTGGATTCTTATCCTAATGGGGTAGACCTCCAAATCAGGTATTGGACACTGGATATGAAGGTATGTTGAGGGAAACCTGGAAATAAGATCCATACGCAGAAACCCGCCCACTGCCAAGATATGAAAAATAAACACTTCATGCACTTTATTGGTGAAAATGCGTGATCTAAAACTAATGATCCCTTTAAACAGTAGTTTACCTAAGAAAAGCAAGTAACCACATACTGCCCTATCTATAAGTTTATTCCAATTTAACCCTGTGGATATAATCCCCTGAGGAGATCTTCTGTCAATCTGCACCCACCTTTTAAGCCATGTTTAAGGCAGTGCTCCATCACTACAAAGAACTGCTGAAGAGGTGCATAGTCAGAGTCCAAGGTTCTCCCAAGATTAAGAGCGGATTCGATCAAGCCCTTTATGCTTAGTTTCGCCATATTCATCAGATTCATGCGTTCATTAGCCATGAGATAGTTGGGATCTACAACAGAATACATATACAAGGTTTGATAAGAAGCAGGATTGTAATTTCAGTCTCTGTTCCTTGACTGAAAATACCTTTAAGAAAACCAAGGGGTAACCATTGGAAGACCTACAGTTGGAAGACCTGAAGGAGCACGTTAGGGACAGATCCTTGTGGAAAATGTCTAATGTGATTGCTAAAAGGTGACACTGACTTGATGGCACATCATTTTCGTCTTCTTCTTATTCTTCATCATCATCATTATCATCATCAACAGTCATATCTATCAAGGAACATTTCAGCAATGGCTAAAGTTAAAAATAATGCTCGTAGAAAACAGGCAAAGCTCTAAGGTAGCCTTCCCAAAAGATTGAGTTGGACTAAGCTCCCCAAATTTCCACCCAGGTGGTAGAAGACAATTATATGTATGTAGTTTAGGAGGAACAGATGTAGCATTTAACTACATCTACAATATGTGTCATTTAGTGAACAGGTTTTCTCTGGGGATTTATACAATCTTAGAAATCAAGGTAGAGTAAAAGATATTAAATGGGGCAGGGGGGTTCACTTTTTGGGATCTACACGTTTTCAAACAAGGTTGGGAAGCTGAAATCTATTTTGGCTTCCCAGCTGATCCTCCCACAAGCTGACTAATTCCATGGAGCTTCCATGAGGCCTGGGAAGTTGATTAGCTATCAGCTCAGCACTTCCTCCAGCGGAAAACAAAACAATTTTGCAGCATTTCTTCTGGAGCTGTGAAACACTGCTTCATCTTACCCCTCAGATCTAGGGGCTGCATCCTTGCCACCCTTCCACATCCCCCAAGTATAAATCCACACAGCTTCCTTGCTCTGACATGAGAAAAGGTCACAAGTCATTTTCAGAGGATATGTCTCCCTGCCACGACCTGTAGGTCATCCTCTGCTAACAGCTATGGCACCCCATGGATGACTTTACATGCTCTGCTCTGGACATGATACTTTCCTCCTAATTCTGCTTCCAGATGTGGGGTGCATTCATGCACAGTCACAAAGTGGCCTAAAATGACATGTTCCATATCAACAAGCTTATGGATCCAATTGGCTCTACTGGTTTCCTGTGGCATCACCCTTTTTCACCCAGTCCCTGATCTGTTCTCCCACCCCTCCCTAATGGGAGACAATTTGTATAAGTATCAATGATAAATGGCAATTTATTCAGAATACTGTATATAATATCTGAAAAACACTCCTGACCTTATACAGGAGTGTCATCATTCTAGCCTTACAGCTAACACATAAGGGTTGAAGTGTTCCTCAGGCTGAATCATCTGTCTTGACTACAAAGACAAGATATCCAAGAAAAAATTGATTCTCCTCATTAAATTCAATGCCCAACCACCTCCACCCACCTTCTCTATTGTAACTTTGTTATTTGATAACATTGGAGGCCTCAAAATTTAGTGACCAAAAAAAGGCTTATCTATCTTGGAAAAAACAACTTCATTTGCTACAAAATTCTATTACTGAGGATATTCAAGATGTCCTTTCCAATCTAAATCCAATTTTCCAAAGGGCAGAAGTCTTAATATAAAAGTGAAATTGTATTCACTGTGAACTCTAGATGATGTCACATCCACATATATTAAATGTTAGCAGTGTGCAGTGTTTTAAATCTCAAGGCAAAAGGCGCTTTGGAATATGGGGGAAAGTGCAATCCTGGGGAAAGACATGTTTGGTTTAAGAAGCTATAGACCAGCATTTCTCACATTTGGCAACTTTATGATGTGTGGACTTCAACTCCCTGAATTCCCCAGCTTGCTACATTTGAGAAAGACTGCTATAGGCAGACATTGTGTGTACACTTACACAAGCTCTGAAGCACCTTTTGGCTTTCCAATTTATACTGCTGCACAACTCCACTAAGTATTATTATTTCTAACCAAGTCTCCTGGTACAGCTGATTTGCAGACATATTTACAAAGACAATGTGGGTTGCAATCATGACAAAGGCTGATGTTGACAATTCTGTAATGGAAACAGCGAACCAAGAACAGCATAATCTAATATATGGGAAGGAGTGGGATTGTCTAAGAAATTAACTAATGCAATAGATTCTTTTTCCTCTAAGAATGGTTATTTGTATTGCAAAGCATGCATGAATCAACAGTGCATTTAATCAAGCTGTACGACACTTACTTTACACTCAGAGCAGGTTCTCTGGCAGAATCTCCATAGACTAAACCCTTGTCAATTCAGATGCTCTGACTGTGCGGGAAACCTGCCCACTTGCCTTGGCCATGTCCCTTGTGAATAAACTCTGTTCCTAAGCTTGGCAGAAGAGACAAAGCCACTGGCATTCCCCGCTTCTTAAAGAAAATCTTAAAGCTGACTTGCATGCCAAAACAGAAGGCTCAAAGCTTGAATTTAGAGACTTTGGTAGTCTACGGGATAAATAGGCAAATCAATAAAGTAAACATTTCCTCACAAAATGGGAGTCTTCCTTCCCATGAAGAACTGGCATGCTGCTGTGCAACAGAAGGAAGTTCTGACAAGTCCAGGAACCATACCCCTGGACCTGAGTTTGTCTCCAAAGGCCAGTCCAATCTTGAAGCACCTTCAGTGGTTGCTGATTAGGTGCTAGGCTCAGTCCAAGGAGATGGTTTGGGTTTTTTAAAGAACATCTAGGATGAGGGGGAGTGGTGCTGGTTAACTAAAAACAAGAGGAATAGATTATCTTCCAAACAGTTTTATCTGTTTTTTTATGCTTATTGCTCATCTTATTCCAGGAAAGTGATCCTTTTGGCCCCTTGCTCTTCTATTCTTGCAAACATTCCAGCAAACCTCGGTAGAATTTTATTCATAACGTTCTATTAATTTAAACATTCTTCTTTATCTTTGTTCTAAGATGAAGATAGTTTTATATCTACTGTAAACCACCTCAAATATTCTACTGAAGGCAAAATATACCTTTTCTAAAACAGATGAAATAAAATGATAATTAGGATGACAAGAGTCTGACTATAACATTTCAGACCAGTAATTAACTGTAGAAAGCAATGTCCAATTAAATAAACTGGTTAAAAAGTTACTACTGGACTGTTTAACCTTACTATATGCTGCTGCCTAGCATCAGAATAGATGTTCAGATCTTCTTTTCATTTCTGGGTTTTTGGGTTTCATTTTCTCCCAAGTATAGCTTACAATGTTAAACAACTATGATTAGCTGCACCAAACTGAACAAGAAAATTAAGCATAAACAGAACTGAGAGGCTAGATATAAATCTGGGAATAACCAGATGTGAAGAGGACTTAGGATCTTCCAGTTTTTTAAATACAGCAGTTTCAGGGGAGCTGACTGTGATATCAAGACAGGTTACAGCCATCTCCCCACTTAATTTTCCTCAAGCATCTCATGTGCTTTGTGAAATAAAATTAAGGATGCTTCCATGCCATCTCTGTTTTCACTCCTCAGCCCCTTTAAAAACTGGATGAAGACCATCCTCTATCATCTTTACTTTTGTTCCAAACACAAACACTGAAAAGGAGCAAAAATGTAATTTAATCGCCCTTCCACCCCTATAATGCTAGAGGTCCTGATTTCCCCTTACCTCCACTTCATACAAATAGAAATAAAATAAATATAACAAGCATGTGTCCTTGCTTCAGGATTCATGTGTTTGTTTCATTGTATGCAAACAAAAAAACAATAACAAAAAAAAAGTCTGAGCAGTTTCCACAAAGGAGACAGCAAAGTCATCAAAGCCATCTTTCCTCTTGAAAGACCTGCTGGGAGCTGGGAAGCATGGTGCGGTAAGAGGTCCTGCAAATGGGGAAACATCTCACACTCTCCAAAGAGCTGCATGTCAGAGAAGGAACTAGTTTTATTGTGGTTTCAAATACACCACAGCCAAGATATTTCTAAATGGACTTAGCTGCGGAATGGTATGAGATCACACAGATGCGGTGCTAATTTAATTTATTCAATTTAGGTACCGCCCTACTCCAAATTGACTCTGAGTCATATATAATAAAACCAAACAAAATAGAAAATACAATATAATAACATTACAGTACAAAAGAGTACAGGAATCAATGGCAAGTCCAGTTAATAACACCCACACCCCCAAACAAATCCAACAGGGGCCCCAACTATCCTAACCCAAGACCTGGGAGAACAGCCAGGTCCTTAAAGCTTTCCCAAATGCCACCCAGGTGGGAGCCACAAAGATCTCAGGGGGAGCCTCATTCTAGATGTGCTCGGACAGAGAAGGTACACTTCCTGGGTCCTGATAGATGACACTCTTTAATTGAAGGGACCCAGAGTACGCCAACCCTAATTTGGAAGCAAAGGTAAGTTTCTTTATAGGTATCATAAAGGGTCCTTTATATTGTTCTCCAGGGCAAACAAGAGTCAACAGTGCAAAATTCAGGGGGTAAGTTTACACCTCCACCCCAAACTTCACAGTACTGATTAGATTCCCTCCATGATATTACTACATCCTATTCATAGCTCTTCCATATACTTTCTAGAGCTGGGCAAATCCTTTGAGAGGTACTTTGGAACATCTGCATGTTCAGAATATCGCTTTTGGAATAATTAAAACAACCATGTCTTTTTCCAGGTTCATGCAGCTGTTTTGGAACTTGCTCCTGGCTGTCTTCATACGTCTGTGAAAACACAGCCACCTCACACATGTGAAAATGGAGGGGAATGGGTTTTGAAGATACTGAGGGTACCTGGAAAACGATACAACTGCTTTAACCACTCCAGAAACAGTCCTTTATTCTTGCTCCCACACCTCCCAAAGAATTCAAAACCTACTACTTTCTCTTAAACTAAGACTAGAACTAGTCACATGTTGACAAATGCACAGTCCCAACCTAGATTTGTTAGAACTGATTAGTACCAGATGAGATGCTGAAGTAGAACTAAAATCATGTCCATTTTTCATATTTTCATTAGGCTGAGCTTTACTTTTTCCCAGATACAAAAATCTTTGGAAGCAACACCTTTCTGATGTAAAGTGGGAAACAAGGAAATGCACAAAAGCCACTCGATTATATTATAAAATGTAAATCCACAGAACTGAAAGCTTACAGTTTTTTGTCATAATGTCAAGACTGATTCTATCAATTTCTGCATTCTTGCCCAGAAGCGTGGCACAGAAATTCTCCAACCATAGCCAGATGCTGCTTCATTTGTTACCATTCTTTCCACACTGAACAGTGGCATATGACACACAGGCTGCATTTACATCACACATACAGCCACAAACCAGCCAACCACATTTTCGCCTACTGTTTTGGCAGGAGCTGCCTTATGTATGGTTAGTTTATTATTCCATGTATTCTATGAAACCAACAATTTGTGAACCCAGCTGTAATCTTGCTAACCATTGGTAACCAAACAGGGTGAGCAAACATTGCCAGCAACATCAAGTTACAAACACCATGTAACACAACACAATTTTACTTGCTCATTCACTTATAAAGGCTACTGTTCTTTTAAGTGATGCATAAGTAATACTGCAAAGAACATGAATTATTATGTTTAATTCGTGGCCTGCTCCAGTTTGTGATAAAATCTAGTCAGTCAAAAACTAGTTTTAAAAGCAAATGAAGGCATAAGTGAAAGAAGCTCCACCATACAATAATCTACACCCCTGTAAACAGATTTTTTTCCCGCAAGATCCGATATCAAAATTGAGCCTAGCTTAGAGGAAAAGCTTAGGGAGATAGACAAAATCTGTCAGGGGGAGAATTCTATTCCTCTTATCCACACATTCCTTTTGTTCTTAAGCAGAGTTTACTTTTGTTCTTAAGCAGAGTTTGGTTTGCTGCTTTTCTATATTTTTGAGACATGGTCACACTCTCATTCTTATCTACTTGGAAGCCAGTTCCACTAGGTCCAAATTATTATTGATAATAATAATAATGATAATAATTTATACTCCCAGTGAGACACTACCTTGACATGGTTGTGGGGCTTGCATGCTCCAAGGAGGATGAGAGTTATGCCGGAGGTTCAACCATACTGGACAGGTCTCATCAGAGGAGTCAGACGAAGAGTGTCTCTTCCATAAACAATATGGTGAGACATAATTTACAGAAACCTATACTGGATCAGTCATCGCCTGGGTCAACAAGGACCACGCTAGGTGTTCTAATTCCTGGACATCTGGTGACAAGTGGGCTACAGGACTCAGAGCTGTTGGCTGAGCAACCAGGGCCAGCAGCTGGAGGACTATTGGAAGAAAAGCTGTTGCCAATCCAGCAATGGAGAGACTGCAATGAACCAGCCAACACCTGACATAGAAGAAACAGTGCAGTTCTGGACGCAGCTATGGGACAACCCAAAAAAATACAACAAGAATGCAGCTTGGATAAAGGAGGTAAATAAGAATAAAAAAGAAGCTGAAATGAAAGAGCTTGTAATTCTGCTGCAAGAAGATTGCACAGATTGACTACAAACAACATCATGGCAAAGTAATAACACTGGTACATTGGAATATCTGTAAGAAATACCATTTGCCTGTAAGCAAGAATTGGTGGGACCACAAAACAGACAAACTAATAGAAAATGAAGAAGCTAAAGTGCTCTGGGACTTTAGAATTCAAACAGGCAAGCACCTGCCACACAACACCCAGACTTAACAACTGTTGATAAGAAAGACAAAAAAGTCTGGATAGTGGACATTGCAATACCTGGAGACAGCAGAACAGAAGAGAATGAACTGGAGAAAATCACAAAATACAAAGACCTGCAAATAGAAGTAGAACGACTGTGGCAAAAGGAAGCAAAGATAGTGCCCACAGTAACAGGCGCTTTGGGTGCAATGCCAAAACATCTGGAGCACCCCTTGAAGACCATCAGCATTGACAAAATGGCCATCAGTCAATTGCAAAAGGCAGCTTTACTTGGAACAGCTTCCATCCTGCGACAATACATTTAACACCATCAAACAAGATCTGCCTATCCCAGGTCCTTGGGAAGGACTCAATAGGAGGATAAAATGCCAAATCCAGTCTAAACATCTGGCTGACTGTGCGGCCAACCATAATAATTTATTAAACTTGTATGCCACCCAACTCTCAATGGCTCTTATAATTAGGAATATACATGCCTAGGAATGAAGTATTTTTGTTACATTTCAATTATTTCTCTGAATGTCTAATACAAGTTCCTATACATTTGTTATATGTAACTGTTCTTTCCTCCATAACACATTCTCCTATGGCAATAATGAATATTCACAACTGTGCACATGCACTCAGTATATACAGGCCAATTGTGTTGAAGTAGTGCGCCAAAAGGACAGGACAAAGACCGAAACTTTGAGATGCGAGTTGGAGGCAGCCATGTTTAACATCTGCTACAAGAAATTAACAGAAGAAACTAAGCAAGCAAATGCATGGGTGTGGCAGAAAACATTTACTAAAGCTTTTAAAAGTCTATAATAAAAGAGGAAACAGTCAAGAATGAAGGGTATAAATGAGGAAACAAAAGGTTTACAATGTGTACCCTTTAATGAATCACTGAACCTGGAATAAGTGTACTGTGATGGCATTATACCTTTGGAATGACATCCCTTTCAGAAACTATTCAGGGGTTCCTCTTTGCTGGATTTTTTGAGGACTTAAAAGATTTATTTGCTCCAGTCCAGATATGATCAAGTTTAGAATATTCTTTTATTATCTGCTGCCAGGTGTATGGGCTGTATCAATTATTTATATATTTAATATTATTTTTAGGATTTGGTTTTGTATTTTTAGGTAGTAATTACTTTTACTTTATTTTGAAAAACAGGTTATATGTCTACTGAAGTATATAGCAAGGTAGAGTCTGGCTTATATATATATATATATATTAGCCCTCTAGAAGGAGACCGCTATCTAGTGACAACCTATGGATTGTAATGCGGACTATGCTCCTTCTAATAGTTACCAAGAGTAGCCCACAACTAAAACAAATAAATAAATGACGGTATGGATGCATATTGAGAATGCAATGGACATGACTGCATTAAGAGAAAATGCATATTTTAACCGAGAAAAACGCAGCACAATATGGGCACATCCAGGTGACGACCACTGGAAAGCCATGAAACTTTCAGCTCAAAAGACAATAAAAGCCACGAGAAATGGAATGGAAATAATAGCAGGAAGATGTTGGGGTGGCACGCACCTTCTGTATCATCGCGCAATTGCTCCACCAAATCTGTCAAATCCTCCCAAGAGTCTTTGCAAACAGCAAAAAAGGAAAAGAAAGAAAATGTCATGCAAGACTGAAAAAAAAATCAAGGTAAGAAAAGGAACAACAGAAAGGGAGGTTGTTATACAGGAAACATACTGAAATTATCTAAGATTTAAAATTTTAAAAGGTAGTTTTGATTACGATACTGCACAGTAATATAGAAAATTAAAGAGACAAGAAAGAATGAATTTTTTAACTAAGTCAAAAAAGCATATTAAGTATATTTTTATTAGTATTATTTAATAATATTATTATTATTATTTTTAAACATGGTTAGAATGAATTTGTAACCTGCCTTTTTATGGAATAGAAAGTTTCAAGAAGCTATATACCAGTCTCCAAAACTACTTTTAAAATTATTGGAGATCTCAGTATAAAAGAAGAAGAATCTGTTCTGGTCTTTTGCACCACAATAATTATCTCTATTTTTATTTTTTATTTATTTATTTATTAAATTTTTCAACCGCCCATCTCCCTCCAATGGGGGAACTCTGGGCGATTCACAACAAACATTAAAAACATAAAATATATAAATACATAAAACCTTAATTAAAAACATTACTAAAATCTCTATGCTAAAACAACCCATTATGTATCCTTTGTGCATAAATTATACCAAAGATATTGATAGCATCATGTTCAGTACAGCACCATATAATGAATCTGACCCTACCACGAATAGATTTGTTCAATCAAAATGAAAATTCCAAAGAGACAAGAATGTATAAATTGCCCATAATTCACCATCTTGGTGAACAGGAACCATTCATAAACCCAACATTCTGGGATAATATTTTCTTTCTCTCTGCGTTCCTAATTCAAACTCAATAAGTAGTCAAAACAACTTGTGTGCAAGCATTTCTTCCTAATACAATATAGGAAGAATGATTAAATACTGGAAACCATTCTGGTTTCCTCCCCCAGAAAAGCTTTAATAATCTCATCTGTGCGCATGCATAAACTTGCAAGTAGCAGAGAAACAGACATTTGTACAATGCTTTTAAAAATCCAGTACATACGAGATTCCCATATCTCACAATCGATGCCCAAATTCCTGTTTTCATTCTCCACAGGAACTATTATCTTGCCCTCTGACCACTTGAAAACATTACTCAGTAACTTTTTCTGGCTTCTAAAATTTAACCGTGCTGTCTGTACACGTTTAACTATATTGCATAGGCATAAAAAGCTGGTAACATGGAGTTTACTCATCAGCTAAAACATAATGTGGTTTAGTTTTGGCTTAGTGTGATGGACAAAGTGGTTCACTTGCTTCAATTGGGGGCAGTAAACTAGTCTGAAATTTTGCTTTAATACTGGCTTATTGATAGCAACCATAGCTTAGCAGGATGTATGAAGGGAAGCACAGTTTGTTGGTAGTTTCCTAGCTTAATTCTGGTTTGTTTTTGTGCTTTGCCCAAGGCATTGATCAGGTTTGTTTTTTATCCACAAAATGTCTGAGGGAAGTGTCGCCAGGAAGAAGGCAAAGTACCCTAAGAACTGACCAGATAATAAACCAGCCAACGTTGCAGTTCTTCAAGACAGTCTCGTTTTTGACATTTTGAAGAATCCACAATTTAATGCTAATATGACAGCCCTATTCCTTTCCTACCCTCAACGTTACTCGCAGGAACAATGTCGGATTTTCTCCTCCATACAAATATATGAGAGTGGCTGTTGCTACAGCCATAGAACCTGTGGCCAATTCTCATGGAGAACACGATGAGATAGTTCCACAGGAAAGCACAAGATCATGCAGCTTACAGCCAATGGACACAGACACATGATAATGGGATAACTGCTAATGAAAAGTCTCCTTTCCATACACACTGTGTTCTTCACATGCAATAATATTTCAGATTACAATATCCCATAATGAATATTGCAATATATACAATTTTAAATATATGTGCTCAAGGAGATCCTTTCCAAAGAATGCAGCCCACTTTTAACACCAAGAAGCAGAATAGATTAAAATTTAGTATTTGCTGTATTTTTATTCTTTCCAACAGAATATTGGAAAGAAGTTAGGTAAAGGAGCTTGTCTGTCTATCAGCGGACTACCTGCTCCCTAGGACATCTACTGATCCCACACACTCCAACAGGGAGGCCCTACTCCAGGTCTCCTCTTTGTGCCACCTTATGAGACCTTGGAGGTATGTCTTCTTGTTGGCAGCCTCTGATTTTTGGAACAATCTACTGCCTCCCTAAAGCTCTGCAGGCCTTTAGAATGGCAGTTGTATTTGTTGTAGACTTTTTTATGCCACCCACAGTCATATCAATGTTATCTATCTATCTATCTATCTATCTATCTATCTATCTATCTATCTACCTACCTACCTACCCACCCACCCACCCACCCACCTGATAACTCTCCAAAAACTGAACTGAACAAAATCAAAGTTGGTGGGTGAAGAGAAGCTAGAAAAAGAAAGATCTACTTTGAAGATGGGCCAGATCCTGTTGGATGCTGCAGAGAAGAGCATTCCAGAAAAAATCCCCCCAAAACATCTCTAAGAGAGAGGCTGTTGGGAAGCAGCTCAGAAAGTTGGCGACTTCTCCATCCTCAAGCCCCCCTCTAGAGCTTTTAATAGGTTGGAAAGAATTCCAGAAGCCACGCTGTGCCTTCTTTCTTGTTTCTGTACAAAAGAGCAAACTGGATTACATTCCAGAGATGTTGCACTATATTCAAACAACTGTAAAGCTGAAACGTAAACACACTTCAACCCACTGAAATTAATGGAACTTCTTTCTAGGTATGTATGTGCTTCCAATTTCATAATAAAACAGGGAAGGAAGGAAGGAAGGGAGGGAGGGAGGGAGGGAGGGAGGGAGGGAGGGAGGGAGGGAGGGAGGACTAGCGGTTTGCAGAATTGGTCCCCTGCTAAAGAGAAGGGAGAAACTAAGAGCACTAGTCACCTTCACTCTCACTTCTTTTGTCTGGGCTACTGAGAAGGTGCTGCAGTTATCCAACTGATATTTCCATTACAGGGCCTGAAACTCAGGACCCAGAAAGGGGCAAGGAAGGAGTTCTCTGCAATGGGAAGATGGATCCACAATGTCTAAACACCTGAGCTTTGGAATGTTAACTAAGTCATCACTAAGAACACAGAAGTTCAGAACTTCTTTCAAACCACTACAGAATCCTGGTGCAACAGTGCCCTTAGAGTATATTCACTGATTTCTGTGAGAATGAAACTAGATATCAATGAACCTCTTTAAGTTAGATCAAGATCCAGCTTAGCAAGCCATTGTTAATATTAATAATTTATCCATCTTTCCAAAGCATTTCAAAAGATATTTGGAAGAGGTAAGAATGGCAATCTAGAAGCACTTCTCAGCACTCAACAAATGTTAGAGAACTCTCACAATACAAGATAAACTGTTTCCCATTTCACTCTGTGATCAAGAGTAGTTTTGTTAGAAACTTGCTAAAGATGTTAACACTAAATATTTTAGCTATCGATGATTACCAGCATCCTTACTCCTCTTATTATCATATATAAAAAAGCATAAATCAGTTTCTCAAAGCAATGAAGTTACCTTTAAAACAAATTACATATGAATACAGCTGGGCAGTCTAAATTAGATTTTGGCTTCTGGGTTTTTCAGGTAAGTGATTGCTATTCCTCAACTGATGGTTAAAAAACTCTCATTTTTAAAAGAAAATCTGTAACTGACAAGTACTTTTAATAAATACGTACATATGCACCCACAGCTGGAAGCAAAGACCAGAATCTAATTAACTGTTTGCATTATGGACAACACTTCCATGTAAGACATATTTCATATTTTCTTTCTTTTTTAATTAGTTACCCACTATGAGCAACTCTGCTAGAGAGCTGCTCTAGAGAGCACTGTATCTTTCCAGGGTGGTTTTTAGCGTAAAGAAAGGAGATTAAAAACTTCTGGAAAAAAATGGTGAGCCACGTAAATCTTCAAACTGTTATACTATTCATGATTACTCAGGAAATTCCACTAAATTCAGTGGCATCTACTCTCAGGTATATGTGCACATCAATTTGCCCTCCTAAGCTGAGACATATTTCTCTTAATCAAAACAAATCCTTCCCTATTTTTAGCAGAATAAAATATGTACGTTTCAAAAACAACATACAGTATCTTGACTACTACTAGCCCACAATCATTTTCCTTATAAGTTATAATTAAATTCTAACCTACAGTGGCAAAAATTATTGCATTCCCTTTCATTTACAAGTATTTGTCTGATGTGAACCATATAAGGTGCATTTATGTGGATGTATGTAAATGTGGGGATTTCTCAGAAACTACCTTTGAAATTCTTTACACAGTAAAATCCAGCTTTATTCAAACATAAAACCCATTGGGTTTAATGAGGCTCTCGCCACAGAAAGAGGGTTCATAGACTGAAATCTTAGTTTCAAATAAGTTTATCGGAAGAATGCTACTGTGAAAGGAACAGGTCTAGAGTTACCTTGGGTGAAGCAAATTGGGTGAGACTGAGGATCGCAGCCATTATTGATTAAAGTTTGGGATCCCTAGCTGCTTCAAAAACCATTTAGCCAACAGCCAGCTTGGTTCCAGATCATATAAAACAGAGATTACTGTATTGCTTCAAACTGGTAGAATTCAATATTGCAAACCAGCTGCATTTTGAGTCTCCCTTTACACACTGCCTCCCAAAAATACTTTCTTAGAGCCAGACAACCTTGAGAGCAATAATCTACATTGTAAAAAAGGCCAAAGGCCAAATATTATATGAGTAGATTTATATTGAGTCTGTTTTGCTTAACCATGATTTATCACTAAATCACAACTCTCTGAGATCATGCATTAGGGTAAAAAAACAATGGTTTGCAAGCCATAATGACAAGTTCATGTAGTATGCTAAAACGAAACCAAGTAAATCATACTATGGCTTAGTTCAGTGTATGAATCCAGTAAGTAACTGCACAGAACAGTTAAGCGTATAACTGCACGAATCTTGGAAGACACTATCTACCAAAACAATGTCATTTCAGCGGCTATGATAAACACTAGTTTCAACTAAGTGATTGCTTAACAGTAAGATTAATTACATTTTAACAGCTTCCAGACAATATAAAACTGGAAATTTAGAACATATATTGCTAACTCCATATACTTTGCAAATAAAGATTTGCTATGAAGATTTTGCTACATAGATCTTATATTGATACAAATGCATGCTTTTCAGACTAGTCAAAATAATGTTTATTGGGCTGAAAAATGGCCTATCTGTGTAGTTTTTAATCAATATATGGTTTTTCTTTATACATTTTTATCAATGTATGTATTCCTGCAGAAGGTTTACATAGGCAAAATGATATTCCCAGTGTCTGGAATATCTATCCAGTGCCTTCTTTAACAATATATATTTCTAGAGATCTAAGAATTACATAAGGAATTTAAGATTGCAGCATCCATGATTTTATGAACCTTCCTAGCTAGCTTACCTTGTTAGAGCTTGGAAGCTAAGCAGAATCAGCTCTGGTTGGAAAGATAATTCCAGGACTGTAGGCTAGACCAGGAAGTTGAGAAAACATCTCAGAAGAAGGCAGTGGAAAGCTACTTCCATACTGTTGCCAAGAAAGCAAGATGGTTGGGTCCATGAAGTCACCAAGAGTCAAGTTCAACTCGAAGGAGATTTTTCTTATTGATCTTTCCTTAACTCTGAGTTCCACAACAATATTAGAACTAGGATAAGGAATGTAGGTTGCTTACTATCAAACTAACTTGTTAGAGGTTTCCCCCAAAGTCTTTTCTATGTCTCATTTGCCTTTCTGACCAGGTACTGTTTCTATTGGATTCATTAGTATTTCCACTTGAATTAAATTGTGCAGATGACTTCACCTGATTATCAGAATGGTATGATCCCTAGAAACTCAGTAATTAATAGCTAAAGGAAAATCATCACTGTAGTTAAATGTTAGTTATTAAAACACAATTTATTACAGCTGTAGAAACTGTTGGGGTATATTGGAAAGAAGGTCAATCAGAGAAGGGGTTCTCATAAAACTGGAAAGTGTGTAGCAACATGCACACACATACATATGCACACACACACACACACACACACACACTTTTACAGCTAATATTCAATTGCTCATATACATAAAATACAGCTAATAGTCACTGATTTTCTCTGTTAAAATAATATTATTCCTTTTATCATTAGTAACCCAAGGTGAAATAACTTCCATGAATGTTATAACTGCTGAGAATATATTCTTCCAACAGGGTCAGCTCATGTGCATTAGCCCAACTTTAGATGCTAAAAGTGACTATAGATTTTGTTCAGCAGTGAAACGTGGAAGGGAACCAAGGGCCCCTAATTGCATTTTCTTCCAATTTTCTACCACAACAAAATCACAGTTCATGTTTAGATGGTGAAAAGCCCTATATGCATGACAGTTGTGAATTATTTACCACTGTGTGATTGTCGGTAAGGGCAATAAGAGGTAACGGTAAGTTCAGAGAAAGAATGTCAAATGCAGACAGAATAAAAAGGTCTGCATTTATTTTAAATAATGCAAATTATCTAATGATACTAATGCTGCTACTTCCAGGATTTTTTTTCAAATCCAAACACTTTAATTTTTAATCATTTTTATGGACTCCAAAGCTTGTGGTCACCTCCTTTAAAAACGGAATGTACTGTAGAAGTAGTTTGGTGTCACCTATGCCAAATGCTTTCAACTTTCACCCTTACAAAATACTGCTCATTATGCATTCCAGAAAGTCATCATAAAGGATACCTGCCTCTACTTCTGAACTGCTTAGTTTATATAAAATTAGAAATAAAACAACACCAGGGCATATCTCAAAGGAATTTGTGTAAATGAACCCTTAAATCTCAGTTTGGATGCTTTTTTTAAGGGTTCATTTACACAAATTCCCTTGTTTAACTCAAATAAGTGGCATCTTAAAGACATCCTTTTCAACGCCTGGGTGTAAAAGCGTTTAAAATTACAATGGGCAGCCAGAACAATGAAGGCTTAAGCAGAGATTAAGTGTGGGATAATCTCCTGCAAAATAAAGTTTCCATATATTAAAATCATTTCTTCATTTTCATTTCATTAGCTTCCACTTTTCCTTTTGTTTGCCTTCCAGTTAAGAACTGAACAGTCCTCTCCTGGTGTCTCAAATGTAGGGAAGTGCCTGTGAATGCTGTATGCGCGTAGTGGGGCCATATGATAATATTAGCCAGCAATTAGACTTCCTATTGCGTGAAACATCCCCAAGGATGGCAGGTGCTGCTTTTCTATCTAGAGTCTATAATTTATTGCCACTATATCATGGATCAAAAGCTTCCAGAAATGTTTTCAGCTAGAAGCAGAGATTGGGAAAACAAAGCCACCCAAGGCAGTTACCTGTGCTTCATGTCTGGGTCAGAGATGGGAACCAACAAAGAAAGAAAAAATCAATTGGCTGTTCTCTGTGAAAGTAAGGACTGAGAACCAGCCTCAGTTAACTCTGGATTTTATACAACAAATCATCCTCACCTTGAAATGGGCTCAGGTAATACAAGGCTGCCTGTTGTGACACTGTCAAACAGCACCGGATTCCACACCTGTGAATATTACACTGGGGCATGATATTGCAAAAGTCTGTTCTCACTTTGCTTCAGAAGAGCTATTATGATAAGAATCCAGTCAGTACAGATTTGAACAGGGAGCTGAATCCAAATCAGCTCCCCCAGATGCTTCCTGGTTTTAAAACAAAGCCTTTAAACCAGGGAGCTAAATGATACCCTTTATACAATTCCGTTTCCTCTATCCCCTATAATTTCCCTACTAACTTATCTGCTCTTCCTGCCAAAGCAGACCACCATGAAGTCTCACCTGAAGCCCCAAAGGACATATTTTCTACTTATGCCATCTAGATTTTAAACCATAAAATTCCTTCCATATCAGTAAGTGGCATATTTTTTTTTTTTTTTAAAGACAGCTGCTTCAGTACCTAACCCCATCATTTTATTTTTGGCAACTGTCCAATATAAAAAATAAACCCCCTTTTTCTTAAAAAAAAAAAAAATACTTTAGGAGGTTGAAATCCCATACTGAAATATCAAGATGAATTTTCTTTCGAGTGCAGAACAGAACGCCCAGCCTCAGCTTATTCTGCTAGATCTTGCTGCAAAGAGCCCAGGTGCCCAAGAAAAACAGAGTAATCCAAGGGAAGTCAACTGTTTTTCCTGCTGCTGACCTTAGCCTTCAGCCAACGTTTCCGTTCCACAAAGCCGCTGCTTTTTAAATCAGACTCGGAGCCGACGGCACGGACAACTTTCAAATTAAATAAGGTCATTCAGTGTATAGTAAAAAGGCTAAGTTTGGCCCCCAAGCCCTGGAACCGGGGGGGGGATCCACACATCCCAGTCCCCACCACTTTATACTGCAACAACAAGGGTTGGAGGGCAGAATGTGCAACTGTACCTTCTTGGCTAGGTTCGGGATCAGGTGTGAGAGAGATGTCATCCAGCTCTCTCAAACACAGCCATTCTCCATCCATGGACACTCGGAATTTGCAAAGATAGATGGTTTCCATGGCAGCCTGTGTGATCTTGTCTGTGGTGGGAGTTGGCGTATCGCTTTGAGGCGTCAGAGCAGACATGATGACTCAGCTGATACAACAATAAAGCAAATTTGAAAAAAATAAAATCAAACCAAATCATAAAAAGGAAAAATCTTCCCGTCGAAGAGAAAAAAAAATCAAATACCTTGCTGGCGCAGGAAAGATTTGCTCGAGATCAGACAATGCACTACTTTGAGGAAAGCAAGGCACAGGGGAAGGGGGGAAGATGCCCCTTCTCAGCTGTTTCCCGTTCTCGGCTTTCTTCTGCAACGCTGCACACCCGCGCACGCACACTCGATTTGGCTAGGAGCTATTATTCCTAAAGAACCACCTCAAGCAAGGCCTCTGCATCGGGGGGGGGGAATAGCCTTCTTTGCGGTCTCCTAAAAAAAGCCTTTTCTTAAAAAAAAAAAAAAAAAAAGATGGTAAAACAAGAAGGAGAAGAAGAAGAAGGAGAAGAAGAAGAAGAAGAAAAGGTATCCAGGATCCACTGAGATCTACAGCTGCTCTCTCTCTCTCTTTCCTCCCTTCAGATCAGCCCAGATACAGAGTGATAATAGGACTGGACTGTGCGCAGTTAAGGAGGGTGTTGACCAAAATGGCTGACTAATGAACTGAAATGAAAATTCAGACTCATGTGACCAGCTTGCTCTGAGCGTATGGCAAGCAATTCCCGAGATGCTTTATAGATGCTGCCGATGCAGGAAGAAGAACGGAGCTGATCTTGCTCTCGACATCCCCAGCCTCTGCTCAGCCTGGGCTAGTCCAACCCACCTCAGGGCACAAAGAGATCTATATATAAACATGCTTCCATCAACTTGAACTGAGGCTCAGATGTTTACAGAATGGGGTTTCCAAAACACATTTAGCACACACTTAGTATTTTAGCAAAGAGGTCTATTTCCTGACCGGGGAGTCTGCGTCCCATAAATGCATCCGTTTCATGTGTATTTAACACCAATGCCAGGGGAAAAAAAATTGAAAAGGGATTCTGCTAAATACCCAATGCTTTGCATACAGAGATATTATTTGCCACATAAGTAATGTACAAACTCCAACAACAGCATGTTTTCAAAGAGGATGACAGCATATTTTGTAGCTAACGCCAGTTAAATAGTCTGAAAAATTCAAAGGCACCACAGACACAACCGAACTGGTTGGTCTGCAGCAGAAGTCATAACCTCAGTTTGCGACTAATGTAAACAGATTTATTTACCTCCCAAGAGAATAATAAGGAAAAAGACACTGCAGATTCCGGTTCCTGGAGATACTCATTACCTGTTTATTATGTTTACCCTGGGATAATTTTCATAAGTTCACTTCATAAAAAGTGAAATATAACCCTAGAAGAAATTATCATTGGATGGATATGAAATGACGGAAATACACTCATAAGAGAAAAACAGACTACTATTCTAGATAACAGGACTGCTGTTCCAAAGTCATCTTAGATCTTGCTTGAATCTGCCATTAAGAACTTGCTTGAAGTAGATATAGCCACTGTATGCTTATGAGGTAAAGAACTAAGAAGAATACTGAATATTTGAAACCAGGAATGGGCAATTAATGCCCTGAGACTAGACATAGCTAAATCAAAACCCTTATGGAGGAGATCAGATCTTTCATAAGAGCTTCCTGTCTTTTCCTCTAGGATACTGCTTAAGAGTATCACCTAATGCGAAGAGAGGACTCTTTGGAAAAGACCTTGATGCTGGGAAAGATTGAAGGCAAAAGGAGAAGAGGACAGCAGAGGATGAGATGGTTAGATAGCATCACTGAAGCAATGAGCATGAAACTGAGCAAACTCAGGGAGGCAGTGAAGGACAGGAAGGCCTGGCGCGATATGGTTCATGGGGTCACGAAGAGTCAGACATGATTTAACGACTGAACAACTGCTTAAGAGAGAAGGAAGAAGTTATCAGAAAAAAGGGGCTCTCAGAGGGTGAGTGAATTTACTTTTGGCTGTAGCTCATTTCATTTCCATCTACCATGTGGCCTCCAACAATTATCTGAGGGACTGTAGATGGCAACAGAAAAAAAAAGGTTGCCCACCAAATTTTAAGCCATAGGCAAGGCTTCAGAAGAATGTGACTATTGACCAGATCTGGCAATATTATAATAAAACCCACTAAGAACAAATATTAAGCCCTACGAATAAAGTAGAACTCTACTTACAAGATAAGAGGCCTATAGCTAGGCAATTATGATTGATAAGCCATGCTCGAATAACAAAACATTATATTGTTTCTTTTGCAGAGAAAATGATACCTTTTTTGCCCATTCCGGACTGAAATTCCCACAGCCGATTCTTCGATGAATATACAGAGATTAAGGAGAGTTTCCTTGTGTGACAATCAAAGGTTTAAGAGCTGCTGGCTTTACGTGCTCAGAAACAGATGTGAGAACACACATTTAGACTCTGTTTACTTTGCTTTTTGATTTCTGAGACTTTTCCAAGACCAAATCACAATACTGTCTAAAGCACTTTTGTATAACCAACTACGTGCCACAGAAGTTTTAGAAAGACTGTAAGTCTCACAGAATTGCCTCAATAACCATACTCAAATGCATCTCATCTTCCATAAGTCACACTGCATACACCTATAAAGCAGAGGGGGCATTCTCCATGCCTCGTAAATCAAAATAATGCTCCAGCTTTACCTTGTAGTATGCCTAGTTCCCACTGTTTAAAATTAAAAGACTCTAAAATAGAAATTATAGCCAAGTAGTGCAGAGAGAACGGTGGATATCAGGAGACATATCTGCAAACACATTGGTGCCAATGAGTACCATTTTCATTTCCTTACTATAGGTTTCCTACGATGTCAAGATTTTCCCAGTAATTACATTTTTAGCTATCATGTAAACCAGAAGCGTACATTAAAATCATTACATACCAGATACTAATCTATGCTCTGATTTAGGCTCAGAATAGGTAATCTTTTTTTCTTCTTTATTCTCATTACCCATGATACAATAATACAGATGGGAAAATACATCAGCATTATTTGCTCAAGGCTATCCAAGGATTAGAACTCAGAAACAAGTACTACAACCTACACATTATATTTATTATCTTACTAAGGAAACAGTGCTTGATATTTCGTAACGGTATATTTCATTTATCTTCAGTTTGGTTTCTTCAATGCTATCTCTGATCTCTGCTACCTCCCATCTTATTTTGTATTTACTAGTGATGTACAAAACGTTTTGCATTCAAAACTTTTCCACTTCAGAACAATGATTCTGACTTGCCAGAACATGTTGTTCCAATCTTACTGGAAGCAGAGCTAGTAATATTCAGTGTTTTTCAACCTTGACAACTTTAAGATATGTGGATTTCAACTCCCAGAATTCTGGGAGTCGAAGTCTACACATCTTAAAGTTGCCAAAGTTGAGAAATACTGGTTTATTACTGGCTTAAAAATATCTACCAGCCCACTTGGCTGCTCAACTCTGTTTCCTATGATACCTTCCAACCCACTTGAAAGAACTCCCTTAAGCGGAAGATCCTTTCATGTGGCCTTTCTCAGACCATTTTAGGTAACCTTGGTTAGTCTCAGGCTAAGCATCGGATTGCCCAACAATTGAGCTACAGTATAATTTGAACAGGCTGCCCAGTTTTTGTAAGTTACTAAAAACAATTAATTGAAGAGGCATGCAGAGAATAATAGAGATATGGAGAGAGTAACAGAGATATGGAGGAGCAATTACCTAGGCAAAAGGACTGGAACATTTTTAAGTCCAGAGCAATGAGATAATATTTGGCTCAGACAGACACTCCCCTGGTTCACTGGAGTATAAGAAGGGGGAGGAGGTGCAGCACAATCAGACTTACAAGATTGTTATTACAGCCCATTTCAATAAAAGGAGATTTAGCCTTCCTGTGAAGTTGATTTCGTAGTCTGGTCTACCTAGCAGGGCTGATACTCCTTCCACTCCCTGACCTATTTAAACTACAGTTTGGTTTTAACCTAGGCTTGCTATAATGCCTTCCTTCAGCACCATTACAGAGTAGGTAGATATTGCAAACTCCCCTTGCCTCATGGTCTTTGCCCTTGTGGCACACCAGAGGAAGAATCCATAACACGTGTTCTTTCATATTGCAGGATTTATACAACATGGCATCAGAACCTTATTCTTCCCCTTCTAGCAGCAATTCCTGGACCCTCAGATAGTTTCTACACTGATTTTCTGCTTTCTGATAAACTTTTTTTTATACAATCTACAATATTGCAAAGTTTTCTTACCTAGCATCAAGGCTTCAGCAGGGGATCCACAGAAAGATTTAAGATGGACTGCTATATATGCTTATTTGTGTTCATCTATTTTGGCTCTCTCCCCCCCCCTTTTTTTTCTGTTTTATTTGCTTTTGTTCGTATCTGTTTTAAAGACTGTAATAAATAGAATTGACTAATCTTACTGGAAGTATTCCAAGATGAAAACACCTGTTTCAAGCTTAAAGCACAAATAGTTTCAACCAGGAGCACTTCCAAAACGCTTAGAACAGCATCAGAACTCTTTTGGTAAGGTTGGAACATATTTTCTGTTCCGATAAGGCAGGAATATTTTGAGTTCAAAACATGTCAAATTTGAAATGTTTTGCACATCCCTACTTTTTGATTCCCACTGAGCTAAATTCCAAACAACCACATATTATTTCCTCTACAAAAATATTTCCAAACTTCTTGGTAATACAACATAAAAAGAACCGATTTATCTATAACATAAAACTTGGTCCTGACAAACACTTATTTTTCTAGCTGTATTAGGCCTGGGCAGTGCTTCAGATCTGATTCAGAAGAGGGGCTTCAGAATACATGGGAGTGCAAATGCAGCTCCTGTTTGTGACTCATTAAAGCAACTGTGTCTTTTTCCAGCATCAGATGGCTGGAAGGAAGCCCCACAGCATTCTAGAAAAAGATGTGGCTGTTTTAATGATTCACAGGCAAATGCTAAGTTCACACTCCCATATGTTGTGATGTCCATCTTTCAAATCCAATCTGAAGATTGCACAGCTTAATTAGATATAATGCAGCGATGTCTTCCTAATATGGAAAAGGATAAAATGATATCACTTTGTAGCGTACATGAACCTAGACAGACTGCCTCTTATGTCCTGGGATGGCTGGTTTCCTAACTGGGTCATAACCAAATCCATGAACTTGACACTCCAGAATACCCATCTCTCAAATCCAAATGTCTGTGCTACTTCTAATATACATGTCACAAATTTGACAAACATGATGTAAGATCTGGAGCAGGGATGGGGATCCTAAGTTCCAGGATGTGGTTCCCCATCTCCATAGCTGCTGAAAACTGGTGGCAGAGATTTGAGATAGGAAACACCCCAAAGCTTAAATGTAAGCCGTAAAATAGGCTTAACACATAAAGAATAACCACCTAAACTTCCATGTCAGCCCTTTAAGGTAGGCTACCTCAAGAAACAGACATGGCAGGGATTCCAGGAATACTCTTTACTGGAGTAAGCAAAAACAACAGAATTTTGAAAGCTTGTCCAAGTTTCTCTTTGTCCAATCCTATACTAAACAAAATCAAGGCAGGGTTATTTTGCGTTTCTTTCTCACACTTTTCTCTATCTGAGGACTGTGCAATCTCTTCTCCATTCCTTCTTTAATGGGCCATTCCTTTCTTTTCCCCTTAACAGCTCTCTCTCGTACCTTTCTCGAAGATCAGCTTTGCACTCCGTTACACCCCAAACATACAGACCTGCACACGTAAAAAAAGATCTTGTCCTGCCCAATTTGCATCTTTATTGCATTCATCGTGGCTCTCAAACACCCCAGCCATGAACAGCTTGACCACTCCTGATTTAGAGATAAAAGCCCTGAAAAGAAATGTTTTCCTAGCAGCTAACAGCAATAAAACTAATCCTAAGCAGAAAAGCACACCACGGGCATCAGTTGTGAGGGACATGGACTGTCAAAACGTACTTCACACCTAGGTGATTACTTTAAGCATTGTTTGTGCAGTAAAATGCTTTGGGCAGATCTAGCCTTGATATAGAGTTTGTATAGAACTTGAAAATCAAATAATGCTACCCTCCCTTTCCCATATATTCCTACTAATTATTAAAGTTATTGATACAAATTAGTCTTTGGGTAGGCAAAAAAAAAAAATCAGTAAGCACTAGATGGAAAGTAGTCATGGAAACATGATCAAAGTCACTTCCTCCCCCCCCCAATAACCTGCCACCCACCGTATGATATTTAATGATTTCACATAATAAAATGAACTACCAATTTTATACTAGGCAATAGCGCAGGATCAGTTTTTGCAAAAGGAAATAATGTTAAAAGAGAAGCATGGTAAGATCTTCCAAGTTTTCATTCTTGTTTTGGCTCCTTCCGTGACTTGAGACAGAACACATATGTTCTCCGCTTCAGTTTCTCAATCTGCTTCACAAAAATAAATGCCTGATTCACCAAGAGCTGCTCCAAATTAGCACGCTGCTTCATTCATTCTTCAAGTGCATGAGCAACATGCTATTTGGCTGGTAGAACTGGTATTTCAACCTTTCAGTCAGCTTCTACTGTACTGTACACCTGTCTCTACACACATCACAGATAATGAACCCCTGTTCACTGCCATAATCAACTGATAATCTTGCTGTCTAAATAGTTTTAAAGCTCAGGTAAGGTCTATTTATGTAGTGGCTAAGAGTTAACACCAACATGATGGCACATAAACAATCAACTGCTAGAACATCTTCTCCCGTATCAATCTGTTCCCTAGGAGCTCTCAATCACTGAAAATAAGACAGCATGTCAGACTTTTAAATACTGTACCCATGCAAGTTTTCACTACTTTAAGCTAGTTGTTTTTACTGGCTTGATTTTTTTCTAATATCTTGTGGCAATGTTTTATTCATTTTGTAATATTTGTACTGTCTTCTTTGGAACCCAACATGAAGATACTGCTTAGCTCTGGAAGGGCACAGTAAGTATGTTTAGAAAGTAAGCAACATTTTCTAATACTTGCTATTCTTTCTCTTACATACATTTATAATAAATGTCCTAAACTTCTTTAGTCTGCCTGCTTTCTTTTGCTGGAGCAATGTACCTCTGTGGTCATTAAAAAAAAAAAAAAACACTGGAAAGTTAAGATAGAAGGAAAAATAAAAAACTATATATTCAGGGGGGGAAAACTGCTAAATTTAATCTACAAGAAATACACAACTTTTTTTTCCCCTAAGAAAATCATAGGAGCATAAAAATTTTGCCTGTTTTAGAAATTTGAACATAGGCTTCCTCTACTGAGTGTATTATCTGATGACCAAAAACAGTTGAACAAAAAGTTGTATCAGGACTGGTATTAAGTCTCTTGGGGGCAAAGAAACCTCTTCTTTTTGTACTGAAAAACCCTAAAAACATCATATGCAGTACAAGTGGTGGTTACAGCAGTAATAGTGCTCAGATTATAAACAAAATACATGCACACTGAACACGATCCGTTACTAATATAAAAACAGTGAGTCTGCTTCAGTCACACCCCTGGAACATTCCTTCACCTTTCTACCAATTCAAAAAGGCAACCAGCATTACAGAAAAGGATAGAAAAGACCCAGCCAGAGTCAATTCTCCCCTTGTCTAAATCAAGCAAAGACTCCTTTGAATCCAGCTGGGCTGCTGGTGACTTTACAGAGACTTCCATAGTTTTCTTGGGTACATACAGAAACGGTTTGCCATTACTTTCTTCTGGTCTTCCCCCACCCCAATTTCCCAATCTAAAAAGCAAACAGAAACTTTGATTCCAAAGGAAAACTCAAGTGCTGTTCTTGATCTTTACATTCCTTCTGCATTCCGAAGACAGAACATACCTTTTCCCAACCAGCGGTCAGCATTAAGCAAATGTTTTTAAAGTACTGTAGTTGCTGATTACGTGCCATCAAGTCAGCGTCAACTGTTAGGCACCACAAAGTTAGACCTCCAGGAGGATCTGTCCCCAGCTGGGTCCTTCAGGTTTTCCAACAGGGTACCCATTAGCATTGTAATTAAATCCTTCAACCTGGTGGCTGGTCCTCCTCCTCTTCTCTTTCCTTCCACCTTTCCCAGCATCACAGGCTTCTCCAGAAAGCTAACTCACTACTATCATCACTACTATTTAAGGAAAGGGCTGATATTTATTTTTAATCTTCTTTCATCTACTTTTAGCAACGACAGCACAGCTAGCCAAGGCATCTGCCACTATAATAAGGAGGTCTCGCCGTGTTGCTGTTTCTCTCCAGAATCAGCCTCTTTTGCTCCCCAGAGGTTGGGTGAGACTGGTGGGCAGCAAAGGAAAAAGGGGGGAAAGGGAAGACGGGAACCCAGAGTCGTAACCTGGGCACTTTCTTGGGAGGAGGCCCCGCAGAGCGACCTCCAAATGAATCTGCCAGGCAGGAAGAGCAGCAAAGGCACTTCTCTCCAAAAACCACTTTGCTTTTCCTTAGCGGACACCAATCTTCAGCTAAACCAGCTTTCTTTTGGATAGACTTTAACCCATCAGTTTAGGAACAAAATCACAGGCCCTGACACTGCAAAGCAGGTGACAAGGGACTGGGAGGACTGGGAGAGGCGGTGGCTGGGGAGGGACGGAGGGAGGGAGGGCGGCCCTTCACACCCACCAAACCAAAAAGGGGGTGAAGCCCCCCCAGGAACAAGTGGGAAGGAAACCTTCCCCTGGAGGATTTGGGGGTGCGCGGAGAGCGGGGAGCGCCCATGAGAAAGGGACACGGGGGGTCGGGGTCCCGCTCCCCCCCGCTGGGGATGAGGGGCCGAGGTCTCGCCCGGGGAAGCCCCCGAGTCGGGGGAGGGCTGGGGCCGGGCGCGGCTGCGCGGGGAGCCTGGAGGGGAGCGGCCGGGCAGGCGACGGGCTACTCACGGGCGCCGCCGGCTCGCGGCTGGCCGGGCTCCGGCCCCACGTAGCTGAGCAGGACGGGCAGCGGGGCGCCGCGAGGGCCCGGCGGGGCGGCGCGCCACGCGCTCTGGGGCTGCGCGCCGGGCGCGGCGGCGGCGGCGGCGCCTCCGCGGCCGGGGTAGAGGAGGAAGAAAGGGGGCGAGTCCGGCGCCGGCGCCTCCTCCGCCGCCCCGTCCGCCTCCCGCCTCGGGGCGCGGCGGCCGCCGGGGCTCTCCATGCCGGCCGGCGCGGGACTCCTCCGCCTCCCGGCGCGTCCGCGACGCGGCGCCCGGAGCAGGCGGGCAACTTTGCCCCGCCGCCTCCGCGCAGCGCAGCCCGGCCCAGCCCCGCTCGGGCCCAGCCAGCCGGGGTGGCGCGCCTCGGCCCGGCCCCTCGCCGAGCTCCGCCCCGCCCGCCGCCCCGGCCCCGGGCGCCCGCCTCGGCTCCTCCCCGGAGCGCACGGCGGGGCGCCGAGTGGGCCCCGGGGGGGGGTCTCCTTCCCCGCCCGGTCCTCGCTTTGGGGCGTGGCGGGTTCGTTCGTTTTCTTTCTCATTCCCTTGGGGGTCTCTTCCCCCCTTTTGCTCCGGTTCTTGTTTGGGTTTTGGGGTAGTTTAGGTACATTTTCCTTTTTTTATTTTTTTTTCCTCTGCGCCTTATAGCTTGTGTGGGTAAATAACAGGGTCTTTTCAGACTATGTAGTGGGTTTTTTTTGTTTTTTAATATACCAGGAATGCAGTTAACAGCTTATGGGGTTAGTTTGCTGTCACAAACGGCCACGCTTTTAAAAAAAAACGTTAATTGCCGTGTTTTGAAGGGCCGAAGATCAGCAGCAGTCCGGCAGCGCCTTTTCCAACCGACCAGTTTCATTAAAAGGCATAAGCTTAGGCTTTTAATAAAAGTTGTTAGTTGGGAAAGTGCTACCAGACTCCTGGGGTTTTTTTTCTTTTTTCCACCATAGACTAACATGGCTCTCCCCCTACAGTGGGTTTAAGAGTCACTGTAAAGAGGTTCAAATACTGTCTGTATGTTTGTGTGTGTATGTGTACATATACATGTGTATGTGTGTGTGTATACACACGCACACACACACCCCTACCTACCTGAGTCAGTCTCTGAGTCAGTTTTTGACTCCTGGCGATTGCCTGGACAAGCCCTTGCAGTCTTCTTGGCATCATTTTTTATTTTTGGCAGTGATTTGCCAATGCCTCCTTCCTAGGGCTGAGAGAGAGTGACTGGCCACATCTGGCTTCATGCCCAAGGCGGGACTAGAACTCACCATCTCCCCGTTTCTACCCTGGTGGCTTTTAACCACTTTTCCTACCCCTCAACTCTCAGGCCTTTCCCCATTACGGACTTACATCTTCTCCCCCTCTTCTCTGATCAGCAAGAAAAGTTTCCCTCACTGACATCTGTCACCCTCTGCAATTTGTTTTGCCAGGCTTAGAACGTGTCTGGCGTTCAATGGCCCGGACTAACTGAAACACGTTCTTCTGAATTTACCCAGTGATTTTGATTTCCACAACCCACTAAACCATAAACCAATCTATTTGAAGTCGCAATTGTTTTGTTTTATTAAACAAACTTCTATAGCCGCCCTGCCAGAAGGTACTTCTGGGTGGTAAACAAGAATCAGAACCACAAAATAATTTTTTTAAAAAAACTGTTAAACCAATATTGATAAACTTTGCATCCATCAGCCACCCCGTCCCAGCTTCATCAACAACCTGGCCCTAGTGCCTGGGGGAGATCTTGGGCCTTCGCTGCTTTCCTGAAGGTTAACAGGTTTGGGGCCATTTGTATAATTATTATTATTATTATTATTATTATTTTTATCCTGCCTTTTTTAATATACATATCTATTTGACCAACTCAGGGTGGCAAACATACATAATACTCCTGCCTCCTATTTTCTCAACAATAACCCTGTGAGGTAGGTTGGGCTGGGAGAGAATGATTGGTCCAAAGCCATCCAGCCAGCTTTCTTGCCTAAGGGAGGCTTAGAACTCAGAGCCTCCTGGTTTCTAGGTCAGCACCTTAACCACTACACTAAATTGGCTGTTTTTTATCTGTTTTGTGGGTAGGCTGGACAACACCATCTCCCTGTTTGCCCAGCATGCCCTTGTCTGGGCACAGAGAGGGAAATTAATCGCATGATTAGCTTACGCAGCCTTTCTCTAACAGGATTAACATGCAGCAATTTTCCCAAATAACCCTGTGCAGGTACTCAGTACTATTTAAATACTTAGCTTTTAATAGCTCTGAAGTACTTAATTCTGAGCAAACAGTGTTACTCCATGGAATTAAGTAACATTAACTCAATGGAGTATCATAGTAAATTTGTAAAGATTCATAGTAGCTAGTTAATGAGTGGTAAAAGCATGGATTATGTTTCCAGTGCAGGGTTGACAATTACATTTCAATAAATTTCATTACAAAAAGTAATGAGATTTGTATTCTATTGCACCTGAATTCACTTTTCATTTATTTACTACTGGAATTTCTATGCACTCTACTCCAAAACACTTGTCTGTGACTCTAATGCCTATCTTGTGTTTCTGAAATCTTGGATAAAATCATAAGTTTTGCCCCAACATCAGATAAATTAATGTCCTGTGTCATTGCCTTCCCCCATTCCATATTACCTGGTTAATTTTTTTTAATTGCCTGTATCTTTCTTGCAAATAACCCATTATAATTTTTTTCCAACTTCTGTATAGTTATCTAACAATTGTTAAATGTTACTTTTTCCCATGTGTAGTAAGCTTGCACACTTTCCAATGTCTAAAATGCTCTTAATTCCAGGAATTAAATTGGGCCAAAAAGAAAGATAATTTCAAAAATTGGAACAAATGATAGAGGGTGGGTTCTATCTTCGCGGAGGGTTTTAAAACAAAATCTGGACAGCTATTAGTAATGCTATAACTGCATAGAACAGAGTTGGATTGCCAAATTCCTTTCAAAATGTAAGAATGTAGGAAAATTATGTACAACTCTGCAGAGTTTAACTTTGAATTTGTAAGAATTTCTGGGACCTGTGCTAGACAATTTACTTATAAACTACTGGCATGATAATTTTTAATAGTTTACTTTTAAACTGCTTAATAAGAATCCACAAAACTAACAATTGCTTTACTAATTCTTCAGTAAAGTTTAGTTGAGCTTAGTACGACATGGCAAGTGGAACTAATTAAATGACAGCCTTTCACTGAGTAGATAGATACAAAAATTACTACTAAACAAGTCTTCCCCAAATTAGCACCCTGTTATGCTGGTCTACGACCATAATAAACATCTGATTTGATCTGGCACCCTCCAGGTGCTGGCTGGAAGGTTTGAGGAATTGGTCCGTAACATCTGAAAATAATTAAGTTGGGGAAGGCTATGTGTGGTGTACAGAGGAGTACGGCTGTCTCAGTAGGTGGCACCATCTGGCCAACCTTTTCTAGGTTCAAAATCTAAGCAGAGGCAGACTTGAATCGTACTTGTATGAGGAAACTACCAGGCAATATCAAAGCTGAAGGTTAGACTGGAAAATAATAATAAAGCCCCAAAGAAGGCAACAGCAAACTACTTTTGTACCACAGCCAAGAAAAATACACGGATATGTCCCTGAAGTCACCAGCAGTCAAGCTTGATACAAAGAAGACTTGACTTTTATGGAAGGCTACAACAGCATGAAAAGCTGTCCTGAATTGGTAAGAGTGCTAGTTGTATCCAATGGTAATCCAAGCAGACGTCTGCTCATGTATCCCTAAGTTATATTGTCATCTATCTCCCCTCTCCACTGCTGCTATCTATGTCATGCCACATTCTATTCCAGAAATAATACCAATCCTCAGGTGCAGCTGGAGGGAACCAAATGAACCATGATTGAAGAAAAGCAGGTGCCTCAATTAGTGCTTATTTAAACACTTTATACTAAGTCAAAATCCTGTAACGGCTACAACCCCAGAATATTATTATGTAAAAATAATACATATGTTATCATTCCAAAAAAGATGTATTTATTAAGCTTATGTCCACTATCTTCAGTCTGTAAATAAAGAGGGAGCGATGAAAGAAGGAAGAGAATGGATCACTTAAGCTTAGTACTTTTCTTAACTCCAGCACGAATGCCAGACAATTCGCCTCCATATTTCTGTATTTCTCTTCGGAACTCACGAACTTGTCCCTTTCTACGGATCTTGGCTCTTCTGAATTTCTCACGATGTTTTACTCTTGGGTTACGGTCAATCTTCTTTCTTTTAGGTGTGAGGCCTTTATTTTTCAAAATCTGGTAGGTTGCTCCTCTCTTTTGATCTGATACATCCTCTTCAATGATGAGATTACTTGTGCCTTCTTTTTCTTGTTTCCTCTTCTTCTTAAGCATTATCTTTTCTTCCATCTCCTTATAAAAATTCAATGCAGCTTGTTCATCAAAATCTGAATCATCTGTGGGTTCTTCTTCAGCCTTGCCATTAGAAAACTCTGGAGATTTTGATTTCCTTTTATTAACTGCTTTTCTGACAAATAGCAAGGACTTCATCCTACTTTCCATCCCATTGGTCTCACTATTATGGAATTCATTAAGAAGCAGACGAACCTCTGGTAACAGTTTTTGGTCCACAACTCCTAAGTCATTTATTAAGTTTCTGTAAGTTACAAGCCTTTCAATGACTGGATGGCCATGGACTGGAATTCTTTTTGCTTTCAGCACCAAGTAAAAACTGATGTTACAGCAGTAGTTCAGATAGAGGTGATATTTGGTTTGCAAATACTGGCTACCTTTTCCTTCTGGGATGACTCTGTTCCTGATCATCTGCATGAGCGGCTCCACTTCATCTCTGAGTTCAATGACTTTGGCTTCAAAGTCCTGAATCAACTCCAGCAGTTCCGGAGATTCCTTTCTCAGCAACTTCAGCTGCTCCTTTTTAGAAAGAGATGCCAAGTCCTTGGCAATTTTCTGTCCCGACTCCTTTCCACTTGGCTCAGCTGCCCTGGTGTAAGCCTGCAGGAGGTCTAAGCCATAGTCCTCCTCCCCCAAATTCTCCGCCATCCGCCTTTGAATGGCCTGAGCCTCCACCTCTTCTTCCAGCTCCTCTGCTTCCGCTTCCTCCTTGCTCTTCTTGGGGGCTTTGGGACGGCTCCCTGCCGCCTCGTAGTCCGTACCATAGTAGAGCTTCTTCCGCTGACCCCAAGCTAGCTCATGGGGCAGGCCTGAGCCCCACCTGCCTTCGCCCCGCTGCTCTTCCAGGTCGCTGTCCATGTCCAGAGGCTCGTCGTCGTCCTCCTCCTCGCCACTAGGCCCTGCGTCCTCGCTCGGCCCTTCCCCATCTTCTTCAGACTCGCTCTCCTCGGACAGCTCCAGGCCCAGCACCTCCTCCTCTTCCTCCTCCTCGCCTTCCTCCTCCTCGCTGCCCAGCGCCGCCAGGACCGCCTCCTCCAGCCGCCGCTCGTGGAAGTCGTCCGCCTCCTCCGTCACGCGCGGCTCCCCCGGCTCCGGCTCCTCCATCTTCTCTTCTCGCTCTGCCGAGGCCCGCAAAGCCTGCGGGATTTTCCGGCGTGGCTTGCCCATGATGGCTGCCGGGCGACGAACGGGGGAGCCGAGAGGGACTCGCGGTCTCCCCGGCAGCGCAAGATACCACTTCCGGGTCGAGGTTCAGTCCGCCGCCCAACTCGGAACCCACTTCCGGTTTCCGGGGAAGAAAGGGATTCGCTCTCTGTACTTGCCGCCCGATATTTTTTTTAAAAAAAATATTTAGTTCCTAATGGAGCGGCATGAATCCCTCCCTTCCGCCCCAGTCCCACATGTAATCGTTGCTTTTCCCAAATAGTTGAACTTCCGGCGGCCGAGCGACTCGGGGAGAGCGAGGCTTCCGGTTCTGGAGAGGGCCACTTGCGGGTCTGGAGAGCTTGCGGCGCTCTGGTTAGAAAATGACCATAGAGAGTGGAGCTGGCTGCGTGCCAGAGTCCCGGATGTCCCTCCGCTGGGGCCGCGGGAAGGAGCGTTGCGTCTGAACCGTGTCTTTGTGGCTCTTGACTTTTTGCCCGCCGCCCCTCCTAACCCCCCTTGGTGTGTACACTTTGGAATGCTCTCTCCCTGATTTTCGCAAGGAATGTGCTGCTGCTTTTTAGAAGATCTGCCTCTGCACCCAGACCAATAGTTTATGAATGGTGTCCCCCCTGCTTTTGTTTTCATTTTAATTTTTCTTTCCCCCTCCTGTTACTATGGTTTATTCATTTAAATTGGTTGGCCGCCCAACTGCAGTGGTCTCTACTGTCCGTTTTTACTGTATATGGTTCCTGTGTCGTTTAGTTTATTGCTGTGGCTGGGCAGCCTAGATTTTGCAGAATGTGTAATAATAAAATACAGACAATGGGATATGTAATTAGCTTCACTGCCACTAAATGAGTCTCAACAGGTGAGTGGGGCTGGCCTTTCCTGGACTTAGAAGCTCTGCAGGGTTTGACCTGGCTAGTATGTGGAGACAGCCAAGGAGACCAAGAATGGAGACTTAAATTGGGAGGTCAAACCGATGACAAAGCCAGCGGCCCGCCCATGTTGTTGGCAAGAAAACGGCATCTGGTGCTTTCTGCTGGGGGCAGGATGTACAAATACAAGATGACAGCCACGACTGTGTGCTTAAAGCCCTGTGATCATAAAAAATCAACGTCTTGATTTTTGTCATTGCTCCCCACACAATGCCCCTGATGCCTCTTCCATGAGGTGTCATGGAGTTGAAGAGTTGAATTTGACTAGAGGGCATCTTCATCTTTACCAGAAGATGGAGACAGTTACAGATTAGATTAGAATAGAATAGAATAGAATAGAATAGAATAGAATAGAATAGAATAGAATAGAATAGAATAACTTTTTTGTCATCCCACTATACACTCTACACCAAGTGCATAATAAAATGAAATTCTGTTGCAGTTGGCTTACAATCATACACTAAAATACAATCAAGATACCATAGTTACTATAAAATATACATTCTGTACACATTTGACATTAAACATTCAAACATCTAATAGCCTGGGGGACAAAGCTATTTACCAGATTAGGTTTTCAAAGAGATGAAACACAGTGCTGTGACCCCAAGCCAATCTACAAAGAAAGGGACAATGTCTGGGTAACGCTCTGCTCCCCTTCCCTCCTAATCATAGTATCTCATAGCTAATGAAGAGGCTAATGCGAAATACTGGCTTTCTTTTGAGCTTTTAAACAGCTTTGATTCCCTGTCCTAATGATTAAACCTGTCTATTTTATTCAGCAGCCACCTCTTTTTCCTCCTCAAATAATTATAGCAGCTGCACCTGTTTTGTGGTTTTCTTAAAAATAAACTGCCACCTGGGCTGTTTACGTACAATGGTTCCAGGGTTGGGTCTAATGTATCACTTTGCGGGTATCAGATGCAGTTTTCTTTCCACCACAGTGAGTCTTGGAATAATTCGATTTTTCTTCTTTTGGCCTCTCTTTCTCTCTCTTCTTAATCGACTTTTAGTTGATTGAGAAAAGGGACTATAAAATATTCCAACCTGGCAGACTATCATGGTTATGGAGGCCTATGGGAGAAGAAAAGGTGGTCTGGCCATAGCAGTACT